>NC_057717.1:17093871-17101409 GCF_004010195.1 Chiloscyllium plagiosum
GTCCCTCGCTGTGTGTCTCGCTGTCCCCCTCTCTATCTCTCTGTGTCCCCCTCTCTCTCGCTGTGTCCCTCTCTCTCTTTGCCTCTCCCTCTCTGTCCCTTCCTCCCTCTCTGTGTCCCTTTCTCTTTCTGTCACTCTTTGTCTCTGTCCCTCTCTCTCTGTATCCCTCTCTCTCTGTCCCTCTTTGTCTCTGTCCCCCTCTCTCTCTCTGTGTGTGTGTCTCTCACTGTTCCTCTATCGATCTCTCTCTGTCCCTCTCTCTGTCCCCCTTTCTGTCTCTGTCCTTCTCACTCTCTGTCTTTCTCTGTGTCCCTCTCTCGATCTCTCTCTGTCCCGCTCTCTGTCTCTGTCTTTCTCTCTGTCCCTCTCGCCCTCTCTCTCTGTCCCTCTCTCTCTCACTGTGTCCCTCTCTCTGTCCCTCTCTCTCTGTCCCTCTCTCTGTCTGTCTCTGTCTCTCTGCCCCCTCTCTCTTGCTCTGTCCCTCTGTCCCTTTCTCTCTCTCGGTCCCTCTGTCTCTCTGTCCCCCTCTCTCTGTGCTGCACTCAAATGTCTGAAGGACAAGGATTCCCCAATCAAAGACGCAGAGTTAAACTCAGTTAAAACTCTCTCCATCACACACACCCACACATAGAACCTGAATATAATGTGGAGAAATGTCCATGTGCAACACAGATTTCCGAACTAACTCAGAGGCAGATTAAAATCCCCGTTCTCTGCCCAGTCCCCACTTCCAGACCCAGGGACGTTTTGTCCCTGACCCAGGGCAGGTTTCTGACTGGATATTATGACAATGTCATCTACTTTGCTGTCAGTGTTTTGTGAATTATATTGAAAACATTGGCAGGAGCAAGAGAATATTCTGTAAGGTTATTTGCAGTAAGAATAGATAAAGCACAATGTTTATGTTTAAGATGGTGAGAAATTCTGAAAAGTTATTGTCTAGGGGGTTTGGCTGATCATGCACATCAACATCATAAAGTTAACATGATGGTACACAACTTTACTGACTCCCCACGGTCCTAGTTTGAGGACTATCCTCCTCTGTTTTCCCCTTTCACTCAAGATATTGATATAGCTTTTATACTGCACTGCCATTCTGGTTACAGTGCTGCCTATCTCTCACTGTCTCATTTATCTTCAATCCTGTTGAAAGATACTTAAACCAACAGACACACAAAGTACCAGTAAGAATTTTGTTTGATTGCAGGTGCATTTTTTTTTTTATTATTTGTAGACAACACACAATGTGAACCCACAGAAGATCATTGTGCGATTTCAGAAACCCTTCAATTTGGGATGAGGCCTAGCCAGGCAGGATTGTGATCCAATGCTGTAAATCTACAATTCAGTGGCTGAGCTCTATCAGGTTTTGTATATTATGTTTCTCTCATATATTAGGAGCTTGTAAAGTAAGGCAGACCTTACTGGAATGTAACATTGTCTCTCCGCATTCACTGTAAACAGTTTCTGGGATTTGCATTTTAATCACCTTCAAAGAGCTGTCTCCATTTCCTTTATCTGATAGCATCAATAAATGGAAATGGCTTTTGACACGTTGCCCCCTCTCCCTTGCTGAAAGTATTCCTGATACGCCCGTTCACATACCACACTCTGAGTCAACAAGTTGCCCCTTAGGTCTCTTTCATATCTTTCCGCTCTCACACTAAACCTATGCCCTCTAGTTCTGGACTCCACCACCCTTAGGAACATACTTTGTCTATCTATCCTATCCATGGCCGTCATGATTTTATAAACCTCGATAAGGTCACCCCTGAGCCTCTGATGCTCCAGGCAATACAGCCCCAGCCTATTTAGACTCTCCCTGCAGCTGAAATCCTCTAAACCTGGCAAACTCCTTGTAAATCTTTTCTGAACCCTTTCAAGTTTCACAACATCCTTCCAATAGGACGGAGACCAGCATTGCACGCCATATTCCAACAGTGGCCTAACCCATGTCTAGTCCAGCCGCAACATGACCTCTTAATGCCTATACTCAAAACTCTGACGAATAAAGGAAAGCATACCAAACGCTGCCTTGATTATCTTATACAGTTGCCACTCTACTTTCACGGAGCTACGAACTTCAAAGTCTCTGTTCAGCAACTCTCCCTCCGACCTGACCATTCAGTGTATAAGTCCTGCTCAAATTTGCTTTCCCAAAATGCAGCACCTTGTGTTTATCTAAATTAAACTCCATCAAGTGGAATAGAATTGAAGGTTTTGGGGTGTTTTTGAAACATGCCAGTCACACATACATGGAAGTGAGTTACACTTTGGAATCTAATCGAGGGGTTCCAGGTGATTCATGTAATCCCGACAGTGGGGAAACAAGCCCTTCAGCCCAACAAGAGCACACTGTTCCTCAGAAGAAAAATCCATCCAGACCCATTTCCCTACATTTACCCCTGACGAATGCACCTCACATACACACCCCTGAACACTATGGGAAATTTTAACAGGGTTTGGATTGGATGGTTAATATACAGAATAACAGATACCCAGGAGTTTGATACAGACTGGAATCTAATCAAAGGATTGAGGTGGCTAATGTGCAGAGCCCCTTAAAAATGGATGTCAGTTACAGATTGGAATTTTATCAAGAAGTTTCGGGACAATAATGTGTAGAATAACAAACATCTCGGAGTGAGTTACAGACTGGAACCTCATTGAGGGGTTCAGGGAGGTTAGTATACAGAGTAACAGATATTCCAGGGTGTTTTATAGCCTGGAATCTAATCAACGGTTCAGGGTAGTTTATATGCAGATTAACAGACATCACGGACTGAGTTACAGAATGGAATATAATCGAGGGGTTCAGGGTTGTTCAGATATTGAATAACAGATACCCCGGAGTGTGTTACAGCCTGGAATCTAATCGCGGGGTTTAGGGTGGTTTATATACAGAATAACAGGTACCCTGCAGTGAGTTAAGGTATGGAACCTAATTGAGGGGTTCAGCCTTGTTTATATACAGAATAAAAGACAGCCCTGAGTGAGTTAAGGCCTGGAACCTAATCGAGGGGTTCAGTGTGGTTTATATGCAGAACAACAGATAGCCCGGGGTGTGTTACAGCCTGGAATCTAATCGAGGGGTTCAGGGTGGTTTATGTTACAGAATAATAGATCACCCGATGTGAGTTACAGACTGGAATCTATTCGAGGGTTTCAGGGTGGTTTATATGCAGAATAACAAGTAGCCCGGAGTGAGTTATAGAGTCATAGAATCATAGAGATGTACAGCATGGAAACATGTCCAACCTGTCCATGCCGACCAGATATCCCAACCCAATCTAGTCCCACCTGCCAGCGCCCAGCCCATAACCCTCCAAACCCTTCCTATTCATATACCCATCCAAATGCCTCTTAAATGTTGCAATTGTACCAGCCTCCACCACTTCCTCTGGCAGCTCACTGCATGCACGTACCACCTTCTGCGTGAAAAGTTTGCCCCTTAGGTCTTTTTCATATCTTTCCCCTCTCAAACTAAACCTATGCCCTCTAGTTCTGGACTCCCTGAACCCATTTATCCTATCCTATCCATGCCACTCAATTTTGTAAACCTCGGTAAAGTCGCCCTTCAACCTCCGACGCTCCAGGGAAAACAGCCCCAGCCATTTCAGCCTCTCCCTGTAGCTCAAATCATCCAACACTGGCAACATCCTTGTAAATATTTTCTGAACCCTTTCAAGATTCACAACATCTTTCCGATAGGAAGGGGACCAGAATTGCATGCAATTTTCCAAGAGTGGCCTAACCAATGTCCTGTACAGACGCAACATGACCTCCCAACTCCTGTACTCGGTACTCTGACCAATAAAGGAAAGCATACAAAACGCCTTCCTCACTATCCTATCTACCTGCGACTCCGCTTTGAAGAAGCTATGAACCTGCACTCCAAAGTCTCTTTGTTCAGTAGCACACCCTAGGACCGTACCATTAAATGTAGAAGTCCTGCTAAGATTTGCTTTCCCAAAATGCAGCACTTCGCATTTATCTGAATTAAACTCCATCTGCCACTTCTCAGCCCATTGGCCCATCTGGTCCAGATCCGGTTGTAATCTGAGGAAACCCCCTTCTCTGTCCACTACACCTGCAATGTTTTTGTCATCTGCAAACTTACGAACTGTACCTCTTATGCTCGCATCCAAATCATTTAAGTAAATGACAAAAATTAGAGGGCACAGCACCGATCCTTGTGGCATTCCACTGGTCACAGGCCTCCAGTCTGAAAAACAACCCTCCACCACCACCCTCTGCCTTCTACCTTTGAGCCAGTTCTGCATCCAAATGACTACTTCTCCCTGTCTTCCATGAGATCTAACTTTGCCAATCAGTCTCCCATGCGGAACCTTGTCGAGCGCCTTACTGAAGTCCATATGGATCACATCTACTGCTCTGCCCTTATCAATCTTCTTTGTTACTTCTTCAAAAAACTCAATCAAGGTTGTGAGAGATGATTTCCCACACACAAAGCCATGTTGACTATCTCGAATCAGTGCTTGCCTTTCCAAATTCATGTACATCCTGTCCCTCAGGATTCCCTCCAACAACTTGCCCACCGCCGAGGTCAGGCTCACCGGTCTATAGTTCCCTGGCTTGTCTTTACCAACCTTCTTAAACAGAGTTTGCCAAGCTCCAGTCTTCCGCCACCTCACCTGTGACTATCGATGATACAAATATCTCAGCAAGATGCCCAGCAATCACTTCTCTAGCTTCCCACGGAGTTTTCGGGTACACCTGATCAGGCCCTGGGGATTTATCCACCTTTAACAGTTTCAAGACATCCAGCACTTACTCCTCTGTGTATCTGGACATTTCGCAAGATGTCACCATCGATTTCCCTACAGTGTATATCTTCCATATCCTTTTCCACAATAAATACTGATGCAAAATATTCATTTAATATCTCCCCCATTTTCTGTGGCTCCACACAAAGGCCGCCTTGCTGATCTTTGTGGGGCCCTATTATCTCCCTCGTTACCCTTTGTCCTTAATATCTTTGTAAAAACACTTTTGATTCTCCTTAATTCTATTTACCAAAACTATCTCATGTCCGCGTCTTGCCCTCCTAATTTCCCTCTTAAGTATACTACAACTTCCTTTCTACTCTTCTAAGGATTCACTCGATCTATCCTGTCTCTACCTGACATATGCTTCCGTCTTTTTCAGAAACAAACCCTCAATTTCTTTAGTCAGCCAGCATTCCCTTAAACTACCGGCCTTCCCTTTCAACCCTGACAGGAAGTTACAGCCTGGAATCTAACTGCGGGTTTCAGGTTAGTTTGTATACAGAATAACAGATAGCCCGGAGTGAGTTACAGCCTGATATTGAATCGAGGTGTACAGGGTGGGTTATATACAGAATAAAAGATAGCCCAGAGTGAGTTACAACATGGAATCTAATCGAGGGGTTCAGGGAGGTTATTATAGAGAATAACAAATAGCCCGGGGTGTGTTACTACCTGGAATCTAATCAATGGGTTCAGGGTGGTTTACATAGTGAATAATAGATAGCCCGGAGTGAGTTACAGCCTGGAATCTAATCCTGGGGTTTAGAGTGATTTATATACGGAAAAACAGATACCCCGGTGTGAGATAAGGCATGGAATCTAATTGAAGGGATCAGTCTGGTTTATATACAAAATAACAGATAGTCCAGAGTGAGTTACAGACTGGAATCTAATCGAGGGGTTCAGGGAGGTTAGTATACAAAAAACAGATATTCTGGGGTGTGTTATTGCCTGGAGTCTAATCAGTGGTTCAGGGTGATTTATATACAGAATAACAGACAGCACGGAATGAGTTACACCCTGAAATATAATCGAGGGGTTCAGGGTTGTTTATATACAGAATAACAGATACCCTGGAGTGAGTTAAGGCATGGAATGTAATTGAGGGGTTCAGGCTGGTTTATATACAGAATAACAGACAGGCCGGAGTGAGTTAAGGCCTGGAGCCTAATTGAGGGGTTCAGGGTGGTTTATTTACAGAATAACAGATAGCCCGGGGCGTGTTACAGCCTGGAATCAAATTGAGGGATCCAGGGTGGTTTATGCTACAGAATAACAGATCACCCGGAGTGAGCTCCAGACTGGAATCTAATCGAGGGTTTCAGGGTGGTTCATATACAGAATAACAGATAGCCCGGAGTGAGTTACAGCCTGGAGTCGAATCGAGGTGTTCAGGGTGGGTTATATACAGAATAACAGATCGCCCAGAGTGAGTTGTAGCCTGGAATCTAATCGAGGGGTTCAGGGAGGTTAGTATAGTGAATAACAGATAGCCCGGGGTGTGTTACTACTTCGAATCTAATCATTGGGTTCAGGGTGGTTTACATACAGATTAACAGATACCTCGGACTACGTTACAGCCTGGAATCTAATCGAGGGGTTCAGGGTTGTTTCTATCCAGAATAACAGATACTCCAGAGTGAGTTACAGCCTGGAATCTAATCGAGGGTTTCAGGGTGGTTCAGATATTGAATAACAGATAGCCCGGAGTGAGTTACAGCCTGGAATCTAATCGTGGGTTTTCAGGTGGTCTATATACAGAATAACAGATACCCTGGAGCGAGTTAAGGCATGTAATCTAATTGATATATACACTGGTTTATATACTGAACAACAGATAGACCTGAGTAAGTTAAGGCCTGGAATCTAATCGAGGGGTTCAGGGTGGTTCATATACAGATTAACAGATGCCACAGAATGAGATACAGCCTGGAATCTAATCGAGGTGTTCAGGGTGCTTTATATACAGAATAACAGATAGCCCGGGGTGTGTTACAGTTTGGAATCTAATTGAGTGGTTCAGGGTGGTTTATCTTACAGAATGACTGATGCCCCGGAGTGCGTTACAGCCTGGAATCAAATCGAGGGATTCGGAGTGGTTTATATACAGAATAACAGGACCCTGGAGTGTGTTAAGGCATGGAATCCAATCGAGGGGTTCAGGGAGGTTAGTATAGAGAAAAACAGATAGCCCGGAGTGAGTTACAGCCTGGAATCGAATTGAGGGGTTCTGGGTGGTTTATGTTACAGAATAACAGATCATCCGGAGTGAGCTCCAAACTGGAATCTAATCGAGGGTTTCAGGGTGGTTCATATACAGAATAACAGATAGCCCGGAGTGAGTTACAGCCTGGAATCGAAACGAGGTGTTCAGGGTGGGTTATATACAGAATAACAGATCGCCCAGAGTGGGTGCAGACTGGAATCTAATCGAGGGGTTCAGGGAGGTTAGTATAGAGAATAGCAGATAGCCCGGGGTGTGTTACTAACTGGAATCTAATCAATGGGTTCAGGGTGGTTTACATGCAGATTAACAGATACCTCGGATTTAGTTACAGCCTGGAATCTAATCGAGAGGTTCAGGGTTGTTTCTATCCAGAATAACAGATACTCCGGAGTGAGTTACAGCCTGGAATCTAATCGAGGGGTCCAGATGGTTTATATATACAATAATGGATACCTGGGAGTGAGTGACAGACTGGAATCTAATCGATAGGTTCAGATGGTTTATATACAGAATAATGGATA
>NC_057717.1:17102449-17111890 GCF_004010195.1 Chiloscyllium plagiosum
TCTGGGCATATGCATTTTCATCCCCTTCAAAGAGCTGTCTCCATTTCCTATCTCTGCTCGCATCAATGAATGGAAATGGCTTTTGACACATTGCCCCCTCTCCCTTGCTGAAAGTATTCCTGACACAAATCAGTCAGGCAGACATTTTAGATTTGTCCACAGCCACCATTTTATATCAGGAAAACGATGACATTGAGCTTATAAATAAGGAAAAGCAAGAGAGACTGGCAACATCAATACAGTTTGAAAATATATAAAACATTGAACACGCACACAGAATCACTCACAAACAGACATACACAGACACAAAGAATCTCACACACACAGAGATACAGACACCTTCCAGGGGCTGTCTCCATTTCCTATCTTTCAAGGGGATTCCTGTTATGATGATGCATTCATGCAGGACAGTAAACAGCTTTTGAGACTTTCCCCATTGTGACAGAAATTCAGCCCCAATCTGAAACTTGGAGATATGTAACAGAACAGAAATGAACCAGCAGCTTTCTGTGCTCCTGCTCCCAATGTAACATTTGACCATGTAGTTTATCTTGTCTTCAGTCTAACATCCAAAATGGATCACTTCACAGATCCAATAACAGATCCCCAGGAGTGAGTTCCAGACTGGAATCTAATTGAGGGGTTTATGGTTTATATACAGAATAACAGATACGCAGGAGTGAGGGAGAGACTGAAATCTAATCGAGAGGTTTGAGGTGGTTTACATACAGAATAACAGATAACAAGGAGTGAGCCACAAAATCGCGGAGTCATACAGTCATAGAGATGTACAGCATGGAAACAGACCCTTTGCTCCAACCCGTCCATGCCGACCTGATATCCTAACCTACTCTAGTCTCTTTTCAAGCACTTGGCCCATGTCCCTCTAAGCCTTCCCATTCATATACTCATCGAGCTGCATTTTAAATGTTGCAATTGTACCAGCCTCCACCACTTCCACTGACAGTTCTTTCCATTCATGTACCACCCTCTGAGGGAACAAGTTGCCCCTTATGTCTCACTCATATCTTTCCCCTCTCACACTAAACCTCTGCCCTCTAGTTCTGGACTCCCCACCCCAAGGAAAAGACTTTGTCTATTCATTCTATCCATGCCCGTCATGACTTTATAAACCTTGTTAAGGTCAACCCTCAGCCTCTGATACTCCAGAGAAAACAGCCCCAGCCTATTCAGCCTCTCCCTGTAGCTCAAATCCTCTAACTCTGGCAACCTCCTTGTAAATCTTTTCTGAACCCTTTCAAGTTTCACAACATCCTTCCGATAGGAAGGAAACCAGCATTGCACGCCATATTACAATAGTGGCCTAACCCATGTCCAGTCCAGCCGCAACATGACCTCTCAATGCCTCTACTCAAAACTCTGACCAATAAAGGAAAGCATACCAAACGCTGCCTTCATTGTCTTATTCACCTGCCACTCTACTTTCACGGAGCTACGAACCTGCATTCTAAGTCTCTTTGTTCAGCAACTCTCCCTCGGACCTGACCATTAAGTGTATAAATCCTGCTCAAATTTTCTTCCCCAAAATGCAGCACCTCGTGTTTATCGAAGTGGAATAGAATTGAAGGTTTTGGGGTGTTTTTGAAACATGCCAGTCACACATACATGGAAGTGAGTTACACGTTGGAATCTAAACGAGAGGGTTCTGGGTGGTTCATATAATCCCGACAGTGGGGAAACAAGCCCTTCAGCCCAACAAGACCACACTGACCCTCTGAAGGATAATCTATCCAGACACATTTCCCCACATTTACCCCTGACTAATGCACCTCACCTACACATCCCTGGACACTGTGGGCAATTTTAACAGGGTTTGGATTGGATGGTTAATATACAGAATAACAGACATCCAGGAGTGTGATACAGACTGAAATCTAATCAAAGGATTGAGGTTACTAATGTACAGAGTCCCTAAAAGTACAAGTCAGTTACAGATTGGAATTTTATTAAGGGGATTAGGGATGATTATGTGTAGAATAACAGATACCCAGAAGTGATCTGCTGATTGCAGTCAAATTGAGGTAATTGGGCGATTTATGGACAGAGCAACGGGATGCGAGAGGAGAGAAAGCAAAGGAGAAAGTACCCACCATGGACCAACTCAGCAATGAGCTGAGCCAGAGAGGATTCAACTGCTGTACGTGGAGGTTTCCATGTGTTCTGAAAGATGGGAGAGAGACAGGCATATACTCTCACATTCTATGATGCTGCAGTCAAATAGCGGAAGGACATGGAATCCATCAGCAGAGACGCAGAGTTATACTCAGTTTAAACTCTCTCCATCACCCACACCCACACATAGAAACTGAATATAATGTGGAGAAATGTCCATGTGCAGCACAACACAAACTAACTCAGTGACAGACGAAAACCCCGTTCTCTGCCCAGTCCCCACTTCCAGACCCAGGGAGGTTTTGTCCCTGACCCATGGCAGGTTTCTGACTGGATAATATTACATTGCAACATGAAGGTACTGAATGTAACAGTTTGCTACATCCCATCATGTCATCTACGATACTGTCAGTGTTTTGTGAATTATATTGAAAACATTGGCACATGCAAGAGAATATTCTGGAAGATGATTTGCAGTAAGAATAGAAAAGGCTGAATGTTTCTGTGTAAAATGGTGAGAAATTCTGAAACAGTATTGCTCAGATGCTACAGCTGATCATGTACGTAAACATCAGAAAGTTAACATGATGGTAATGCCAGCAGATAGGAGGACCAGTGATACATTGATCATGATTGAGATTAGATTGTGTTGGGAACATGAGCTTAACATGACAGGAAGTGGAATCAAATCAATGTGTTCAGGGTGGTTAATATACAAAATAATAGATAGCCCGGAGTGAGTTAAAGCCTGGAATCGAATCGAGGGGTTGAGGGTGGTTTACGTACAGAACAACAGCTACCCTAGAGTGAGTTACAGCCTGGAATCTAATCGAGATGTTCAGGGCGCGTTATATACAGAATAACAGATACCTGTGTTAAAATGAATGCATTTTTAAAAGCAATACAGAAATTGCTGGAAAATCTCGGCAGGTCTGTCAGTCCCCAGATGCCTTTTACATGCTGTAGTTGTACCAGCCTCCAACACTTCCTCTGACAGCTCATTCCATACGCACACCACCCTCTGTGCGAAAAGGTGCCCTTTAGGCCTCATCAAAACCTTTCCCCTCTCACTTTCCACCAATGCCCTCTAGTTTTGGACACCCCTAACCTGGGGAAAACCCTGACTACTCACCCTATCCATGAGCATTCTGCTTTTATAAGCCGCTACTGCGGCGAAATGTGACTCCAATCAACACGAATGGCTGTACTTTCAGTCATCCCGAGACTAAATTCTGAAATGCAATACTGACAACTCTTCCTTCGCCATCAAGTCACAATTCTAAATCCATTTTGATCAGTTTGTTCAGATGCATCTCAATACAAGTAAACGTAGAGCCTTTGGCAGTGCTGTAGTACAGAGACCTAGGCCGTTAGCTACAATTCTTTAAAATTTGCATCTCATATAGATAGTGTGGTTAAGAAGGTGTTTTGCACACATGTCTTCATTGGTCAGACCTTTGAGTACTGGAATTGGGATTCATGCAGAAGGGCTCTATGCCCGAAACGTCGATTCTCCTTCTCCTTTGATGCTGCCTGACCTGCTGCGCTTTTCCAGCAACACACTTTTAAGCTCTGATCCCCAGCATCTTCAGTCCTCACTTTCTCCTATTGGAATTGGGATGTCAATGTTGAGGTTGTACAGGATATTGATGAGACCTCTTCTGGAATACTGTGTCCAGTCTGGTCATCCTGCCCGCTCATTCCATAGGTACAACACCCTCTGGGTGAATCAGCTGCCCATTAGGTCTCTTTTAAATGTTTCTCCTCTCACCTTAAACCTATGTCCTCTAGTTTTGGATTCCCCGTACCCTTAGAAAACACCTTGACTATTCACTTTGATATTATTGACCTTGATATTATTAAGCAGGAGAGGATTCCGAAGAGATTAACCTGGATGTTGCAGGGAATGGAGGGAGTCAGCTATAAGGAGAGGCTGGGTAGGCTGGGACTCTTTTCACTGGTGAGTATGAGATTGAGGGGTTGACGTTACAGATATTTATAAAATAATGAGGGTTACAGAGAAGCTGAATGGCTGATGTCTTTTCCCTCGAGGTGGGGATTCAAAACTGAGGGATATTTTAAGGTGCAAGGAAAAATATTTACAAAAGTCATGAGAGGTAATTATTTTAGACAGAATCTGGCTTGAGTGTGGAATGAACGTCCAGAGCAAGTGGCGAAAGCAGGTACAGTTACAACGTTTAAAGGACATTTAGATCAGTCCATGGATAAGACATTCGTTTGGGTGGTGCTGTGAGCAGCTGCCCTCTCCCTCCCCCTCTCTGAATGAATGAATGAACTGCACCCTCTGCCAATGCCTGTGCAGTGGCGTGTGGAGGCCACCAGAGGGTGGCAGTGCATCACTTTAAGCACCACAGAGACTGCCAGACCTGCCCCACACAGAGGCACGCAGATACACACACAACAATTGTAAGGGCACTGCGTGAAGCTCATCTGGTAAAGAAATGCTCAATTCGCCTCGTAAACTATTAAAATATGAGTGACAGATCTGCCAAATTCCACTGTTTAAATAAAAACATCAATTCATTTTTTCACTCTGAAAGTGAACATTTTACATCAACTATTCACAACTCTGGGACCCCCTTTCTCTTAACTGCTTATTACCCTACTCCAGCTCTACAGCAATATACTGTTTCTGGGTCTGCCATCATCTCATATACACAGGTGCTTGTCAGCTCTCAGTTCAGAACAGCATTCCCTCTCTCTTAAAGGTACAGTACATGCTTTCAACGTCATCACATTATACCCTGATGAATATAGACAAATGGAACCTATCCGTATTTCTCTTGCTCTGTGGTTTGTCAATATTTCATCTACTCTGTCTCGTGTGTGCCAGGAGTTTTGTTGCTCCATTGACAGCATGTCATTATTCGACTCTGTCCTTGGGAATATAGCAGTATTTCACTTGCTCACACTCGTGAGTATGGCAGGATTTCAGTTGTTTCATGGGGGCTGTGACGCTATGACAACCTCAATGTTTGTAAATGGCATCAAACCTGGAAGAACTCTAAAGTCTATGGAGGACAGTGTGGAACTCTAACACGACAGTGATACGTTGGTGTAGTGTTCAGGTTTATGGCAGATGGGGATTAATGCAGAGCAGTGTGAGGTGATACACTTTGGTAGGAAAGACAATGAAAGACAGTTTAAAGCAGGCTGTGCCATTATAAAGGGGGTGCAGGAGCAGAGGGTCCTGGGTGCATATGAGCACAGATTATTGCAGATATCAGGACAAGTGAGGAGAGCAGTGACTATCACAGATTAGTTTCAGTATCTGAGCTGTTTACCGTAGGAGGTATAGGAGGGAGTCTCCGTGCTACCTTCCTGGGATGTGGTGGTGACAATGTGTTGTGAGCCCACCCTCCTGCCCACCGAGACCGTGGGGATTCCATTTGTACCAGCTCGACACAAAAAGGAGATAGCATCAGGGCCACAGCTTCTAAGTTGTGCCGGGGGGGAAACGGAACTGCCAGTGGGTTTAAAGTGAGAATTGCCCTTCACTAAACATTGCTCCTTACTCGGTCTGTGGGACGTGGATGTTTCAGAATCTCCACACGAGGCGTCCCTGTCCTCTCCGGCTCCTACCAGGGTCCTCCCCACATGGCGCGGGAAGGGGGTGAGGGAAAGGATATCGGGCACTCAACCACCCGGCTTGGCCCTTACTGTCCTATTCCTGGCTGTTTCTCCTGGAATGGGAGGATGGGAGGGAGGGGGTGAGGGTGGAAGTGGGTGGCCCTGCTGTCGGTGGGGGACAAAGTCATGGTGAGGAGTCCAGAGGGAGTCAGTCCACAGTATTGTATCCATGCATTGTTATTAGTGTGGGGGGTTGGGGGAGAAAGGGAGGGAGGGAGGGAGGTAGGGGGAGAGGGAGAGAGAGTGAGAGAGAGCGAGCATTGTTCGGGGGTAGGTGCTATAAAGATACACAGTGAGTGTGATGGAGCAAAGAGAATATGGTGACCCTTATTCTGACACAGCGGGGTAGGTTATTGGTGCTTGTCCTGTATTGCTGGGCATTTCTTCAGACCGTAGATACTGCACTGAGCTGGGTGGTGAGCTCCGACCATGCTTGGTTGGTCTGGTGGTGTGGCCTCCTCTGGGAAGAGAATGGCCCTTCTCTGTACTAGCCCATCCACCAGGACCTCCGTGCCCATGTCGACAAACCGTGGTGTAATTGCCCCTTACCTGCCATGCTCGGGTTAAACTGTGCAGCACAGCTCCTAACAGAGAAAACTCAAACATGTGCCCATTGGCTTGTTAAAGATGGCACTCGTGCCAGGGATCACGGAATCTCCAGGGGCACCAGTGCGGTGGTGTGTACCTCCAGCCATGATGGGTGGAAGAATCGGGCTAGGATTGAATGAGAGGGATACCATGGGGTGGGCTGGATAGTTCATGAGGTGAGTTCGATACGATAGTACCAGGAAACTAGCTCAGCCTCGTGCAGACGAACCCTCTGTCACACTCAAGGAAAATCAAACAAAGATAAATTATCGTTAGCATCTGCCCAATGAGTCATAGATTCTGTTAAAACTAATTCCAGTTACAAAGATGCAGAACAAATGCTCTTCTGACCTAACACCAATATCCATTTTTCCCATATTTCCTGGGAAGACAAGCTCATGTTCCAGAATGTTATCAAAGTCCTTCCATAACACTGTCACTCAGGCTCCCCGCTCTGTCTATTTCCCCCCTTTCATGTGGTGATATTTAAACTGATTCCCCCGCCATCTCGCTCTGGCAGTGATGTTCACACCCACAGCACCCCCTGGTCAAGGCATAATACAGATATTGACCTGTAAATGGTTGGGGGCTGTATATCCTGTCCATCCTGTCACTTCCAGCATGCAAGTTTCCCCACGCTGGGCAGAAACAGTGTTACTGAGCAATGCACTGGGGTGGGGTACACAGTCCTACGTACAGGGAGGGTAACTCTCCTGGTTTACAGACCAATGCACTGGGGTCGTGTACACAGCCCTACATGCAGGCAGGGTAACTACTCCTGGGTTACAGATCAATGCACTGGGGTGGTGTACACAGTCCTACATACTGGGAGGGTAACTGCTCCTAGTTTACAGATTAATTCACGGGTGATCACTGCACAGTTCGCTGTGCTGGTCAGACTATCTGGTTGAGGGTTATAGATAATGCAATGATGTGGTTTGTGTAGCTCCTTCTGCTGGATGGATATTTGTTTCAGGTTCACACATTAGGGCCCTGCTGTGTACTGCACAGCTCCCGGTGTTGGACAGATATCTCGTCCGGGTTGATAGATCAATGCACTGCTGTGGTCTGCGCAGTGCTCCACTCTGGACAGATTGATGGATTGTCTTGACCAGTGCAATGGATGAATCTGGACAGATTGCTGGGTTATACTAACCAGTACACTGGCCTGATCTACACAGTGTTCCACGGTGAACAGATATCTCCTCTGGATTTATGGTGTCTGGACTGGTTCTGTGAGGTGGATTGAGAATGTGCTATATCGATTAGATTAGATTAGATTACTTACAGTGTGGAAACAGGCCCTTCGGCCCAACAAGTCCACACCGACCCGCCGAAGCGTAACCCACCCAGACCCATTCCCCTACATTTACCCCTTCACCTAACACTACGGGCAATTTAGCATGGCCAATTCACATTGTGGGAGGAAACCGGAGCACCCGGAGGAAACCCACGCAGACACGGGGAGAACGTGCAAACTCCACACAGTCAGTTGTCCGAGGCGGGAATTGAACCCGGGAATCTGGCGCTGTGAGGCAACAGTGCTAACCACTGTGCCACCGTGCCACCCGAACTCTTTCAGCTGATCTGGCAATGCCTTTTGTTCCCATTCCTGTGGTTGGGCCCTCTGTCTATCACCCCATTAATGCTACAATGTTTCCATGCTCAGTGCATCATGTTGGTGGCGTGGATAGAGGGAAAGGTGATGGACAGGTCAAGGAGTTCCCCGGAACGTTCTGTCCCCAACACTCTATAACTAACATTCCCCGGAACGTTCTGTCCCTGACACTCTATAACTAACATTCCCCGGAACGTTCTGTCCCCGACATTCTATAACTGACATTCCCCGGAACGTTCCGTCCCTGACATTCTATAACTGCCATTCCCTGGAACGTTCCGTCCCCGACATTCTATAACTGACATTCCCCGGAACGTTCTGTCCCCGACATTCTATAACTGCCATTCCCTGGAACGTTCTGTCTCCAACATTCGAAAACTGACATTCCCCGGAACGTTCTGTCCCTGACATTGTTTGTGAACGGCCGGACGTCAGTGAATTGAACAAACGATAAGATCCCGAGGGACGAGATCCCGTTCCAGGGAGAATGAGGCACTGTTCCGGTGGCCCCTCAGGCAGTTAAAGGGGTGAATACCTTTTCCCTGCATTTACATTTCTTCCCGACACAGGATCAACCACAATTTAGACCAAAATACAGGAATTCCCAAACTCCGTTTGTCTTCAGGAAACTGGGAGAGAATCCTTCAGGACAGCAACGTTTCCACCCTCCGTATTAGGAACTGGGAAGGAGTGACCTGTTACTGCTCTCCAGTAATCGAGTGTGTGGGAATGTTCTAGAAACCATCTGTCCTTATGGATGTGTCTCTGTGTGTTTGGGGAGGGAGGGTCTCTTGTGATTTATGTCACATTTTTGTCAGGAATTCTGACCTTCCCATTTGTTATTTCAGCTCCAATTATTTTAAATAAATATCTGAATACAGGGACATATTTGAAAGTCTCACTGGGTCCTCGATCTAACGGGTCCCTTTGCCTCCAGACTGATGGATAATGTGTTTATTTTCCTTCCTCACAGTTAACGTAGTGACCATCTATGTCCTGCTTTATAAAGATTGTGGATTGTCTCCATGTGTCAGACGTTACTTGGGGGCCATGGCAGCGGCGGATCTCCTGGTCATTGTCCTCGACCTGATACTGAGACACATTCCCATTATTTATCGGGAACAGTTTTATTTCCTGAAAGACTCCGTCCCCGTGTGTAATATCCACGCCGTCCTGCTTTATGCAGCCACTGACTGCTCTGTCTGGTTCACCGTCACTTTCACCTTTGATCGGTTTGTGGCCATTTGTTGACAGAAGCTGAAAAGTAAATACTGCAGTGAGAAAACGGCGGCTGTGGTTCTGGGAGCAGTGACTGTGCTCAGCTGTTTAAATACCATTTTCTGGTATTTTATGTTCACGGCTCGGTATTGGCTGGTGAACGCCCCCTGGTTTTGTGAGGTAACAGAAGCTGTTCGATTGTCCAGTGTCTGGGGCACAATCGAGTTCCTCCA
>NC_057717.1:17111939-17113708 GCF_004010195.1 Chiloscyllium plagiosum
TAAGTCTGTGTTTCTCCATTGGTTTGTGCAGGATTTGGGCTTCATGCTGCAGCTCCTTAGTTGCTGCACAAACACGGCGATTTATGCCGTGACCCAGACTAAGTTCAGGCAGCAGCTGAAGAATGTGCTGAAATATCCCTTCACCCAAATCCATCCATCCATCAAATTCCCTCATTAATCAATCCATCCGGGATTTTCTCATTTCAGTTCAGTGTTTCAGCGATGGAGCAGCCTGTCGCTATGGTAACAGACTGAGGGTAGCGCTGGTTTGTCCATCCTTATCCCACAGGGAGGTTACAGGGAAACATTTCAATGTTTCTCACAACTCGGGGGCCAGTGAGAAAGGGCACCATCCCACTGACTGTATCCATCACTTCCATTTGTAAACAATAAAAATGTTCATTAAAGCATGCCGAGCAGCAGAGTGATCGATGTTGTTGTGTGTCTTTGTGTTGGAGAAGCTGAGCTGGCAGAGACAGACTCAGCCCCAAGTCCTGTTCCTCAGGGAAGGGGAGGACACCGCGCCCTGAGCTCAGGAGCTGGGTTTAACTCCCTCTGTCCTTACTACCCTTCTGGGTCTCCCACTCCAACTTGTCTCTCAGCAGAATTCACCTTGCTCCCTTTGTCACTCTCCCTCCATATATCCCTCCCACTCTCACACTGCACTGCTATTTCTCTCTCCTTTTCCCATTTACACACTCAATTCCACTGTCCTTGCCTTCCGCAATCTCATTCACTCTCTCTCCATCTTGCGATCATAACCTCCCAATGTTACTGTCTTCCTCGAATCCTTCGGTGCTGGGGGAACAGAAGATGGTTATCGATCTTCAGGCCAATGTTAGGGAACAGAGATTGGGACATCATATCAGGCCATTGCTAGTGCAACAGTATGGAGCTTGGGCCAAACGCCATTGCTCGGGGACATAGTGGGTGTGAGAAATCGAGCCGTTACTAGGGGGTAATAGTTGGAGTGGCACCGTAGGCTGTGGCTGAGACTAGTACAACAGGATATCACAAACAGAACACATTGTGTGGGACATACTGTCTGTTACTCAGGGAATAGAATGGGGATGGGGTTAAAGGCTATTCAGAGGGGATCAACTGGGTCGGAGTTCACAGGCAAGAGCTCAGTTTAAGGTGTGTGAGGAGTGTGATGGTGGAAGACTGCGTGGGCGTGTGAGTGTGATGCTAGGGAGTGTGCGAGGGAGTGAGCCTGATGGTGGGAGAATGTGTGGGGGAGGGAGTGTGATGGTGAGGGAGTACGCAGGGTAGTGAGCCTGATAGTATGGAAGTGTACAGGGGAGAGAGAGTGACGATGGGGAAGAGTGTGGGGAAGTGAAATTGACGATGGGGCCGTGTGTAGGGGAGTGAACGGGACAATGGGAGTGTGCGGGAGAGAGAGCGTGATGGTGGGGTAGAGTGCGAGGGAGTGAACAGGGCAATGGCGTGAGTGGGAGAGGGAGCGTGATGGGGGGTGCACGGGGTCTGAGAATCAGCGTGGGGCAGTGTGTTGGGAGTGAGCAATACAGTGGGGAGAAGGTATTTGAGGGAGTCTGATGGTGAGGATTTGTGCAGGGTGAGTGAGCATGACAGTGGGGCATTGTGTGATGGAGTGAGTGTGATGGTGGGCGACTGTGCAGGAGAGTGAACGTGACGGTAGGCGAGTGTGTGGGAGAATGGTGGAGTGTGTGGGGGTGAACGTGACGGTGAGGGTGGTGTGGGACAGTTTGTGTTATGGTGGTGTAGTGTGTGGGGGGGAGCGTGACGGT
>NC_057717.1:17114019-17119053 GCF_004010195.1 Chiloscyllium plagiosum
GTCAGTTTGACTGTGATGGGGTGAGTGTGAAGGAATCAGTGTGACGGTGTTTAAGTGAGTGTGACGGGGTCAGGATGACGGTGAAGGAGTTATGTGATGGGGTTAGGGTGACTTTGATAGAGTGACTGTGAGCGAGGCAGTGTGACGATGATGGAGTAAGTGTGAGGTGGTCAGAGTGGCGATGATGGAGAGAGTGTGAGGCGATCAATGTGACGGCGATGGAGTGAGTGTGAAGGAGGGCGGGGTAATGGTGTGTGTGTGTGAGGTCTCAGTGTAACGGTGATGGAGTGAGTGTGAGGGTGTCAGGGTGACGGAGATGGAGTGAGTGTGAGAGAGTCAGTGTGACTGTTATGGAGTGAGTGTGAATGGATCAGTGTGACGGTGATGAAGTGAGTGTGATGGGGGCAGGGTGACGGTGATGGAGCGAGCGTGAAGGGGATCAGGGTGATGATGATGTGAGTGTGATGGCTCAGTGTTACGGTGATGGAGTGAGCGTGAGGGAATCAGTGTGACGGTGATAAAGTGAGTGTGACGGGGTCAGGATGACGGTGAAGGAGTGAGTGTGATGGGGTTAGGGTGACTGTGATAGAGTGACTGTGAGGGGGCAGTGTGACGATGATGAAAATAGTGTGAGGTGGTCAGAGTGGCGGTGATGGAGAGAGTGTGAGGCGATCAATGTGACGGTGATGGAGTGAGTGTGAAGGGGATCTGGTTGATGGTGTGAGTGTGAGAGCTCAGTGTGATGGTGTCGGTGATGGAGTGACTGTGAGGGGGATCAGGGTGATGGTGTGAGTGTGACGGGATCAGTGTGACGGTGATGAAGTGAGTGTGAGGGGGATCAGGGTGATGGTGATGGTGTGAGTGTCATGGCTCAGTGTGACAGTGATGGAGTGAGTTTGAGTGGGTCAGTGTGATGGTGATGGAGTGAGTGTGAGTGTGTCAGGAAGGCAGCGATGGAGTGTTTTTGAGGGGTTCATGGTGACGGTGATGGAGTGAGCGTGATTGATTTAGGGTGACTGTGATAGAGTGACTGTGAGGGCGCAATGTGACGATGATGGAGTGTGTGTGAGGCGATCAATGTGACGGTGATGGAGTGACTGAACGGGATCAGGGTGATGGTGTGAGTGTGAGAGGATCAATGTGATGGTGATGAAGTGAGTGTGAGGGGATCAGGGTGATGGTGATGGTGTGGGTGTGATGGCTCAGTGTGACAGTGATGGAGTGAGTTTGAGTGGGTCAGTGTGACGGTGATGGAGTGAGTGTGAGTGTGACAGGAAGACGGTGATGGAGTGTTTGTGAGGGGTTCATGGTGATGGTGATGGAGTGAGCGTGACTGGGTCAGGGTGTCGGTGATGGAATGAGTGGGAGTGGGCCAGGGTGACCGTGATGGAGTGAGTGTGAGGGATTCAGTGTGATGACGATGGAGTGAGTTTGAGAGGGTCAAGGTGACGGTGATGGAGTGAGTGTGAGGCTTCAGTGTTACTCTGATGGACTGAGTGTGAGGGGGGCAGGGTGACAATGATGGAGTGAATGTGAGGGGGTCAGGGTAATGGTGATGGAGTGAGTGTGACGGGGTCAGGGTGACTGTGATGGAGTGAGTGTAAGGGGGTCAGTGTGATGACGATGGAGTGAGTTTGAGAGGTCAGGGTGACGGGGATTGAGTGAGTGTGAGGGGGTCAGGGTGACGCTGATGGATTGAGTGTGAGAGGGTCAGTGTGACTGTGATGGAGTGAGTGTGAGGGGGTGAGGGTGACGGTGATGGAGTGAGTGTGAGAAGGTCAGTTTGACTGTGAAGCAGTGAGTGTGAGGGGGTTAGGGTGATTGTGATGGAGTGAGTGTGTATGGGTCAAAGTGACGGTGATGGGGTGAGTGTGGGGTGGATAAGGTGATGTAGATGGAGTGAGTGTGATGTGGTGAGGGTGACTGTGAGGGAATGAGTGTGAGACGGTCAGGCTAACGGTGTTGGAGTCAGTATGAGGGGGTCAGGTTGACAGTGATGGAGTGAGTGTGAGGTGGTCAGGGTGAATGTGATGGAGTGGGTTTGAGTGCATCATGGTGACGGTGATTGAGCGAGTGTGATTTGGTCAGGGTGATGGTGATGAACTGAGTGTGAGGGGGTCAGGGAGATGGTGAGGGAGTGAGTGTGAGGGGGTCAGTGTGACGGTGATGGAGTGAATGTGTGAGGGCTGGTGTGACGGTGATGGAATGAGTGTGAGCCTTCAGGGTGACTGTGATGGAATGAGTGTGTGGGGATCAGTGTAACGATGATGGAGTGAGTGTGAGACAGACTCAGCCCCAAGTCCTTGTCCTCAGTGAATGGGAGGGCACAACACCCTGAGCTCAGGATCTGGGTTTAACTCCCTCTGTCCTTACTTTCCCTTCTGGGCCTCCCACTCCAACTTGGCTATCTGCAGAATTCATCTTGTTGTACCATTTCCAATGTTGTGTAAAGCTGTTTGTCTATGCATAAATATTGTTTTGCATTGGAGCTGATCTGTATACAAGTAAATATTACATGCATCGAACTATCTCAGTTGATTTCGATTTTTTTTGTATGGGAACTGTTTGTTTATAAATATAAATATTGTTGTGGATGGGAAGTGTTCATGTTTATATTTAAATCCTGTTTTGTTTTGGAGATGGTCATGCTTTTTCATAAATATTGTGCATTGGAATTGATATGAATTATATCCCATACCACAGCAACTAGCTGAATCAAACCATCTGCCCCCTTGATACCTTTTGCTCAAATCGATGGGCCCTGATAACATCAGCGACAGCACATTTGCTTGTGTGTCAGAGAGAGTCGTTACATTTCACTTAACATCTTCCTCAATCTCATTAAGAAGTGATTAATCAAAGAAACGACATGTTTTTTACAGTTCAACCAAATAATTTTTTTTTTGTTCAAAGTTAGAAAGATAGAATAATCTGGTGTGTATATGTCCATCCCTGTTTCCCTTCAGTGTTGTTATGGATTTGTTTGGACTGGGAACAGGGACAGCAGTTTAGAAATAATTGAATGAACAACAGAAATGAATGTTTTTTTTTAATTTCACTGGAATTTCAGTGAAGATTCTGAAGTCTGCTCTAAACCCACCAGATCGCAGACTATTGTAAACTCCCCATGGAGCAGTCAGACACACTCACAGCAATGTGCTCTGTCCCCACTAGAGGGCAGACTATCGTAAAATCCCCATGGAGCAGTCAGACAGACTCGCGGCAATGTGCTCTGACCTCACTAGAGGGCAGACTATTGTAAACACCCCATGCAGCAGTCAGACACACTCACAGCAATGTGCTCTGACCCCACTAGAGGGCAGACTATCGTAAAATCCCCATGGAGCAGTCAGACAGACTCGCGGCAATGTGCTCTGACCTCACTCGAGGGCAGACTATTGTAAACACCCCATGCAGCAGTCAGACAGACTCGCAGCAATGTGCTCTGACTCCACTAGAGGACAGACTATTGTAAACTCCCCATGGAGCAGTCAGACAGACTCAAAGCAATGTGCTCTGACCCCACTAGAGGGCAAACTATTGCAAACTCCCTGGAGAGCAGTCAGGCAGATTCTGGAAAAGATCATGATAAAATTCCATTAAATATATGCACTAAAGACAAGAAACAGTATAAAGTTCACCACATCTTACATCTTGGTAATGCACGCTGTAATGAGAAGGAGAAAGGAACCATTATGTAGCAATCCAAACTAAACAGCTTTTGGAGAGAATTACAGATTTAAAAGAGGATATCTTCAACTGGACGTTACTTTAATGCAGCATTTTTTTTTCAGGATCATCCAAATGTGACAGGACTGATGCTTAAACCCAGAAAAGGAAAGGGACAGTGTTCATCCGGAGAAGATGTATTCTCATTCGGATCAAACTCAAACTCAGCAAGTTCGCAGAGGCTCACTATTTCATTGTATTTGCATCAGTCTGTGCAAACACCTTGTGTAAACATGTGGAATAAACTTGTGTTACTTTGGGCAAAAATGTTATATCAATCTGCACAAAACTCTAGTCTTAATTTGTGAAGTAAGCCTGTGCTCAGCCAGGCAAAAACGTTGGATGAATTTGTCCAAAGGATGTGTGTTAACATGTCAGTTTGTTGGGGAAACTTGTGTGGTGTTGTGTTGTGTGTGTCTGGGGTTGTTCAGGATTTGAACCTGCAGCTTTGTGTCTGTGTCTGTGTATTTATTCTCAGGCTGGGCTGAGTGGGTGGTTTGGGGGGGGTGAACAGATACAGGAACAGACTGGGTCGGCCCTGGTCTAACCCATTTACCTGCTGTTTCCTCCCAGACCCCCTGTAATCTCACAAAGATGGTAGTTGCTATATTCCATACCTGGGGAGGTGTGTTCCAGGTAATGGAGCTGACTGGATCAGCTGGGACTTGGGAGGAGATGGGGCTTGAGTGACAGACCTGGGGCTATTTAAACCAGGTTCAGGAAGCCATCATTCCTTTTGCCATGTGGTGTGCTCAGGAGCGAGTATTTGGGAATTAGCGTCTCTGTGTGTGTGAGAGTTAGAATGTGTGAATCCAGTCCCAGGGTTTCCCCTTTAAGCAGCCTCAGTCCCTGATGGGACACAGAGAGAGACCTTGGGGAGATGGAGCCGAAAGCAGCTGGGGATGGTGTGTTTACCCTCTCCATATCTCCCCTTGCCTCACCTTTCTCTCGACCTCACTTTCCCCCTTCCCTCTCTGTCTCTGTGTCTCTCCATCCACTTTTCTGTCTGTCTTGTGTTCTCTCCTTCTATCTCACTTTCTTTGTCTCTCTCTGCCTTTCTTCCATTTTTCTCTCTCTGTCCCTTTTCTCTCTCTCTCTGTCGCTTTTCTCTCTCTGCCGTTCTTCCATTTTCTTTCTCTCTGTCCCTTTTCTCTCTCTCTCTTTGTCCCCTCTCTCTCTCTCTCTCTTTGTCCCTTTTCTCTCTGTCTCTTTCTCTCTCTCCGTCTGTTTCTTGTGTCTGAAATTTTGGTGCAGTGGGGCGGGCCAGTCAGCCTGATGGACAGCCCTGTGGTCCTATGGGCTTGT
>NC_057717.1:17119300-17121481 GCF_004010195.1 Chiloscyllium plagiosum
ACGTTCCTCCCTCGACTTTCCCACTTCGACTTTCCCCCCCGACTTCCTCCCTCGACTTTACCCCCTCGACTTCCCCCCGACTTCCCCCTCGACTTTCCCCCCTCGACTTTCCCCTGGATTGAATGACAGATTAAAAAGAAGATCTCTTTTAATGCAGCGTTCTTTCTCCATCCCACTACAACAGGACCCTCACATAACCACCCCCCCCAAAAAAAAACACACAGCTACACCTCCCCTCTGTGTCTATATATATCGAAATACAACGTTAAACATCACACAACACTAGCTGTCGGAGAATCCTGTTACACTATAACCTGGTGTTGTCCCAGTCCAACCCCGGCATCTCCATCATCGAAATATAAAGATCACCATCGAGCTTTTAACCAGATGCTTCCCCGTCTTGTGCTCTCTCCATCTGGGATCTCTCCCTGTTCTCTCTCTCTGTACCCCTCTCTCGCTGTCTCCATCTCTGACCTGTCTTCCCTCCCTCTCTCTGTTCCCCCCTTACTCTCTCCATCTCCGAGATGCCTCTGTTCCTCCCCTCTCTCCCTCTGTCCCTGAAATATCTTCCTCTGTGCTTCACCCTCTCGCTGTCTCCATCTCGAAGATCTTTCTCTCTTTCTATCAGATTTCTCACATTTCATCCCCCTGGCCTATGCACATGACTCTGACATTAGAATGGTGCTTCGGAGAGAGTTTCTCATGTTAAGATATTAATTCCCTCTTCCGGGTGTCCTTCCTCCTCGACCCTGGGTGTGTAACCAGTTTGTGTCACAATCCCAAGGCCCTGGTTCCTTTAAACCCCGACCTCAAATCCATATTAAACCAATGAACCTTCCATTGGGACAGTCAGCGCTCTCTTTCATTACTTTCTCTCTCTGTCTCTCTCTCTCTCTCTCTCTGTCTCTCTCTCTCTCTGTCTCTCCCTCTCTGTGTCTCTCTCTCTGTGTGTCGCTCTTGCCCCGTTCATACCCCAATTCTCCCTCCACCCCTCTCTCTGTCCTTGGAGCTGGAGTGAGAGAGGGAGACAGTGACATCTGTGGGATCAGACTGTGCAGCAGCACCCCCTCCATCTTTCCCCCCCTTTGTCACCCCCAATCCAGACCAGAACACGCCCCTTTCTGGTAAAAATCCCAGAGACATCCTGAACCCCACCATTCTTTTCCCCACGCGCGCGTGTGTGTGTAAATGAACGACAAGGAGACAGGACAGTTTCTGCTTATTCTCCCTCTGTGTCTGATGATTCCTCGCGGCAGAAGTGATTTAATTCTCTCTGTTTCTGCGTCGTCCCGAGCTTCAGCTCCTGTATCCAATCTCCTCCTCACCCCCAGGGTTAGGGGGAGCAGGAGGTGGGAAAACACACTGAGAAAGAAAAAAAAATCAATTTGAAATAAAATACAACAATGGCACCAAAAGCACAGCAAGATCATACAGCTCTCTGTCTTCCCCAATCTCCCACGTGATCCTGGTTCAGTTTAATTATTGCAAAATGAATGAATTGCTGACCATCACAGCAACATTGAAATATACAGTCATCATAGCACAGCAGTTGATCAGAGGCTAAAAATATTAATAAGCACGGACAGCAAGTTCCCACAAGCAGCAATCTAACCCCACACACATCGTGGGTGTTGCTGGTTAAGGGTTGACGTATTTGTGTCAAATCCCAAGGCCCCAGTTACCTTAGTTCCAGGGTTCAAACCTGTTCAAAAACGACAAGGCCGCAATCCGTCCGGACCCGGTTAACCAGAGGTCCCGTAAAGCCATCCCCCCTCCGCAAAGAGAGGAGATTAAACCTTGGGGTAATACACAGATAAAACTCACCTGGGCCCAACAGGCTGCAGCCTGTCAAACAGGCCTCAGAACTGCGTTTCCCCCTCTGGAGAAATCTCTTGTTTGAAGGGTTCCTGCTCCCAAACACACCCTTTTCAAATCCTCAAGTGGCCAGGAAGATCACTTTGGGAGAAAAGAGGCAGCATTAGTGGGAAGGCTGAGCAGGAAAATCTTGCACAGGGAGATAGCACAGCAAGATCCCAGGTTTTCCCCTCTCAGTGAGACAGACAATTTCTCAGCAACATCCAAACACAAACACGTCGGGTGATGAGTTGAGTTTTCATGTTGGAAAGTTTTTGAAATGATGGGTTAGCTGATTAAACCACTCACTGCCTGCGACTATGGCAT
>NC_057717.1:17121981-17125280 GCF_004010195.1 Chiloscyllium plagiosum
GTGCACTCATGTCCAGACCTTATGTGTTCAACAATGCCTTCTGGCTGTTGGGATCTGTACCTCTACCTCTCATGTACCTCTCTGGCTGTCAAAGGGAACTATGCAATCTACCTGTGTTTAACAGTTTCATTCAAGTATGTTAGAATATAGCGCAATACAGCACAGGAACGGGCCCGTGGGCCTATGATGTTATGCTGAACATGATGCCAAATTAACTAATCCCTCTGCCTGTCCTTGATCCATATCTCTCTGTTCCTTGCATATTCATGTGCTTATCTAAAAGTCCTGTAAACACTCGTATCATATTTGCCGCCCCCCACCACCACCACCCCTGGCAGCACATTCTAACCAATACCACTCCCTGTGTAAAACAACTTGCCCCTCACATCTCCTTTGAACTTTCCCCCTCTCACCTTAAATGTATACCCCCTGGTATTAGACATTTCAACTCTGGGATAAAGATTCTGACCATCAACCCTATCTATTCATCTCATAACTTTATATACTACTATTAAGTCTCCCCTCAGCCTTCACTGCTCCAGAGAAAACAACCCGCATTTTTCTAGCCCTTCCTTATAGCTCATATCCTCTAATCCAGGCAGCATCCCGGTAAACCTTTCCTGCACTCTCTGCAAAACCTCCACATCTTTCCTGTGATGCAGTGGCTAGATTTGAATGCAATACTCTACATGCAACCTAATCAAAGTCGTTTAAAACTGCAACATGGCATCCTGACTGTTGTATTCAATGCCCAATGCCCCAACCAATAAAGGTAAGCATGCCATAGGCCTTCTTTACCATCCTATCTACTCGTGTGGCCATTTTCAGGGAGCTATGGATTTGAACTCCAAGATCTCTCTGTACATCAGTGCTGTTCAGGTCCTGCCATTAATTGTATATTTTTCCTTAACATTTGATCTCCCCAAGGGCAACACCTCACACTTGCCCGGATTAAATTTAATCTGCCATTTCGCTGTCCATACCTGCAACTAATCTATATCTTGCTGTATCCTTTGACAACCTTCTACACTATCCATTACTCCAATGATTTTTGTATCATCTGTAAAATTACTAACCCGACCATCTATGTTTTCATCTAAGTCATTTATGTACACCACAAAGCAGAGGTCCCAGTATTGATCCCCTGCGGAAACCCATTAGTCATGAACCTCCAGCCAGACAAACACCGTTCCACCATACCATCTGCTTTCTATGGGCAAGCCAATTCTGAATCCAAACAGCCAAGTCACCTTGGATCCCATGCGTTTTAATCTTCTGGATGAGCCTTTCATGAGGGACCTTGTTGAAAGCCTTTCTTAAATCCATGTAGACAACATCCACTGCTCATCCATCACCTTTGTCATCTCCTTAAAAAATTCAATGAAGTTAGTAAGACATGGCCTACTCTGCACAAAGCCATGCTGACTGTTCATAATTAGACGATACTTTTCCAAATATGAGTTAATCCTATCCCTAAAAATTCTTTCCCACTGATATGAGACTCACAGGTCTATATCCTGGACGGTCCCTATTTCCCTCCTTGAACAGAGGAACAACGTAGCTACTCGCCAGTCCTCCACCTTTTTTACCTTCCTCTCTACCTCATCTGAAACAACAAACCCTGGAACAATGAGCAGCCAGTCTTTCTGTCCCTCTTGCAACCAGGTCTCTGCAATGATCACAACATCTTAGTCCCGTGTACTGATCCAGGCTCTAAGCTTGTCTGCCTTACCTACTATGCTCTTCCATTGAAATAAACACACTTCAGTCCATTAGTACCATCATATTCCTTTACTTGTCTCTGCCTGCCCTTCCTTTCAGACTTACTGGTCCTAACATCTACCTGTTAGAATGACCAACAGATGAGAGACTTAACAGACAACCAAGGTATTCTTCACTGTATAATTTCAGTTACATTACACTGTAAACTTTTGCTATAAATTCTGTGTCTTACAATTGTGTCCTCCATAACCATCTGATGAAGGAGCGTCGCTCCAAAAGCTAGTGTGCTTCCAGTTAAACCTGTTGGATTATAACCTGGTGTTGGGTGATTTTTAACTTTGGCCACCCAAGTTGATAGGATTGTTAAGCAGGCACACAGTGTGTTGGCTTTCACTAGCAGGGGGACTGAGTTTAAGAGCTGCTAGGTTATGCTGCAGCTCTATAAAGTCCTTAGACCACACTAGGAATAATGTGTTCAGTTCTGGTCGCCTCATTAAGGGAGGAAGTGGAAGCTTGAGATAGGGTGCAGAGGAGATTTACCAGGATGCTGCCTGGATTGGAGGGCATGTCTTGTGAAAAAAATTTGAGGGAGTAGAGGCTTTTCTCATTGGAGTGAAGAAGAATGAGAGGTGACTTGATAGAGGTGTACAAGATGATGAGAGGCAGGGATAGAGTGGATAGCCAGAGACTTTTTGGGGCATAATTTTAAGGTGATTGGAGGAAGGTTTAAGGGAGATGGCAGAGGGAGGTTCTTTACACAGAGAGTAGTGGTGCATTGAATGTACCAGAAGTGATAGTAAAGATAAATAGTAGTAGATAAATTAGGGACATTTAAGCAAGTCTTGGATAGGCACTTAAATGGTTTTAAAATGTAGGGTGTGTAAATTAATTTGGTCTTAGAGGAGGATAAAAGATTGGCATAACATCGAGGGCCGATGGGCCTGTACTGTGCTGTGTTCTATGTTCTCTGTACACACCAGGTAGTTCCAGTAACTACAGCAGATTCCTTTGTGGAGAGTTGTACCTTGGGTTCCATATCTTTATGGCCAGGTTTTTCTGAGAAGTGACAATGACAGTTAGATTGCACTCTGTCAAACTATATTTACATTAAGAGTGCGATCCACATTTCTGAAAGGAGATTCTGATCAGGCTCCTACAAAATATACAGCATATTTTAAATCTGACAGGGATAATGGAGGGAAGACAAACCACACGCTGCTCTTTAGCAGTTGCCAATTCGTATATTCTGTGATTAAAAAGTCCAACATTACAGACACTGGCTTTGCCAGCTCCTGTAAGTGTGAGGTTGGAGTGTCAGGTAAAGAAGGTGCAAGGTGGGTAAGGTGGCAGGTTGATGGAAAGGTGTGGTATCACATAAATGGGTGTCCGGTTGTGTGGGATGACGGTAATGGGGTACAGGGTGACGGGTGATGGGGTACAGGGTGATGGGAGGGTGGGGTACAGGGTGACGGGTGAGCGGGGTGCAGGGTGACGGGAGGGCGGGGTGCAGGCTGACGCGTGAGCGGGGTGACGGGTGAGCGGGGTGCAGGGTGACGGGTGAGCGGGGTGCAGGGTGT
>NC_057717.1:17125607-17141846 GCF_004010195.1 Chiloscyllium plagiosum
TGTCACCCTGACTCTCTCACACTCACTCCGTCACCATCAACCTGACCACTTCACACTCACTCCAACACTGTCACCCTGATCCCCTCACACTCTCTCCATCACTGTTGCACTTAAACCCTCACAGTCACTCCATCAATGTTTCCCTGACCCCCTCACACTCACTCCATCATCATCACGCTGATTCCCTCACACTCTCTTCATAACCATCACCCTGACTCTCTCACACTCACTCCGTCACCATCAACCTGACCACTTCACACTCACTCCAACACTGTCACCCTGATCCCCTCACACTCTCTCCATCACTGTTGCACTTAAACCCTCACAGTCACTCCATCAATGTTTCCCTGACCAACTCACACTCACTCCATCATTGTCACCCTTAACCTCTCACACTCACTCCATTACTGTCACCCTGAACTCCTCACACTCACTCCATCACCAACCCACTGATCGCGTCACACTCACTCCATCACTATCACCCTGACTCCCTCACACAAACTCCATCGCCTTCACCCTGACCTCCTCACACTCGCTCCATCACTGTCACGCTGACCCCCTCACACTCACTCCATCACCGTCACCCTTACCCCCTCACACTCGCTCCATCACCGCCACACTAACCCTGTCACACTCACTGCATTACAGTCAAAGTGACCCCCTCACAGTCACTGCATCACAGTCACCCTGACCCCCTCATACTCAATCCATCACAGTCACCCTGACCTCCTTATACTCACTCTATCACTGTCACAGTGACCCTCTCACACTCACTCCATCACCGACACCGTGGCCCCTCACATTCACTCCATCACCATCACCCTGACCCCCTCACACTCACTCCCTCACAGTCAACCTGACCCACTCACACTCACTCCATCACTGTCAGACTGACCCACTAACACTCACTCCATTACCGTCACCCTGAACCCCTCACACTCACTCCATCACCGTGACACTGATCCCCTCACACTCACCTCGTCACCTTCACCATGAAACCCTCACACTCACTCCATCACAGTCACTCTGACCCCACCATACTCACTCCATCACTGTCAACCTATCCCCTTCACCTTCACTCTATCACCGTCACCCTGACCCGGTCACACTTACTTCATCACAGTCATGCTGATCCCCTCACACTCACTCCGTCACCATCACACTAACCCTGTCACACTCACTGCATTACAGTCACAGTGACCCCCTCACAGTCACTCCATCACAGTCACCCTGACCCCCTCATACTCACTCCATCACAGTCACCCTGACCCCCTCACACTCACCCCATCACTGTTACCCTAACCCCCTGATACTCACTCTATCACCGTCGCAGTGACCCTCTCACACTCACTCCATCACCGACTCCGTGACCCTTCACATTCACTCCCTCACAGTCACCCTGACCCCCTCACACTCACTGCATCACTGTCACACTAACCCTGTTACACTCACTCCATTAGCGTCACAGTGGCCCCCTCACAGTCACTTCATCACTGTCACCCTGGCCCCCTCACACTCACCCCATCACCGTCACCCTGACCCCCTCACACTCACTCTATCACCGTCACAGTGACCCCTTCACAGTCACTCCATCACTGTCACCCTGACCACCTCACACTCACTCCATCACCATCACACTGACGCTCTCACACTCATCCCAACTCTGTCACATTGACCCTCTCAAACTCCCTCCATTACCGACACCGTGACCCCTCACACTCACTCCATGAGCGTCACCCTGACCCCTCACACACTCCCTCACAGTCACCCTGACCCACTCACACTCACTCCATCACTGTCACACTGACCCACTAACACTCACTCCATCACCGTCACCCTGAACCCCTCACACTCACTCCATCACCGTCACCCTGACCCCCTCACACTCACTCCCTCACACTCACCCTGACCAACTCAAACTCACTCCAGCTCCCTCACCCTTACCCCGTCAACCTCACTCCAATACCGTGACACTGATCTCCTCACACTCACCCCGTCACCTTCACCATGAAACACACACTCACTCCATCACCGTAACACTGACCCCCTCACACTCACTCCATCACCGTCACCCTTACCCCACCATACTCACTCCATCACTGTCACCCTGACCCCCTCACACTCGCTCCATCACCGTCACAGTGACCCCCTCACACTCATTCCCTCACAGTCACCCTGACCCACTCACACTCACTCCATCACTGTCACACTGACCCACTAACACTCACTCCATCACCGTCACCCTGAACCCCTCACACTCACTCCATCACCGTCACACTGAACCTCTCACACTCATTCCATTACCGTCACATGGACCCTGTCACACTCACTCCATGACCATCACGCTGACCTCATCACACTAACTCCATCACAGTAACCTTGACCCGCTCGCACTCACCCCATCTTCGTCAACCTGACCCCTTCACACTCAGTCTATCACCGACATCCTGCCCCCCGACACTCACTCGATCACAGTAACCCTGACCCCCTCGCACTCACTCCATCACAGTCACCCTGACCCCCTCACACTCGCTCCACCACCGCCACACTAACCCTGTCACACTCACTGCATTACAGTCAAAGTGACCCCCTCACAGTCACTCCATCACAGTCACCCTGACCCCCTCATATTCACTCCATCACAGTCACCCTGACCTCCTTATACTCACTCTATCACTGTCACAGTGACCCTCTCACACTCACTCCATCACCGACACCGTGGCCCCTCACATTCACTCCATCACCATCACCCTGACCCCCTCACACTCACTCTATCACCGTCACAGTGACACCTTCACAGTCACTCCATCACTATCACCCTGACCACCTCACACTCACTCCATCACCATCACACTGACGCTCTCACACTCATCCCAACTCTGTCACATTGACCCTCTCAAACTCCCTCCATTACCGACACCGTGACCTCTCACACTCACTCCATCACCGTCACCCTGACCCCCTCACACTCACTCCCTCACAGTCACCCTGACCCACTCACACTCACTCCATCACTGTCACACTGACCCACTAACACTCATTCCATCACCGTCACCCTGAACCCCTCACACTCACTCCATCACCGTGACAAATACTTTATCCCCCACTGTATCGCTCACTCCCAACACACTGCCCCACCCTGATTCTCAGACCCCGTGCACCCCCCATCACGCTACCTCTCCCACGCATGCCATTGTCCCGTTCACTCCCCTGCACACGGCCCCATCGTCAATTTCACTTCCCCACACTCTTCCCCGTCGTCACTCTCTCTCCCCCGTACACTTCATTACCATCAGGCTCACTACCCTGCGCACTCCCTCACCATCATACTTGCCTCCCACACACCTCCCCCACCATCAGGCTCACTCCCTCGCACACTCCCCCAACATCACACTCACACGTCCACGCAGTTTTCCACCATCACACTCCTCACACACCTTAAACTGCCTGTGAACTCCGACCCAGTTGATACCCTCTGAATGGCCTTTAATCCCATCCCCATTCTATTCCCTCAGTAACAGACAATATGTCCCACACAATGTGTTCTGTTTGTGATATCCTGCTGTACAGTCTCAGCCACAGCCTACGGTGCTACTCCAACTGTTACCCCCCTAGTAACGGCTAGTGTTCTCACACCCACTATGTCCCGAGCAATGGCGTTTGACCCAAGCTATATACTGTTGCACTAGCAATGACCTGACGTGCCGTCCCAATCTCTGCACCCTAACATTGGCCTGAAGATCGATAACCGTCTTCTGTTCCCCCAGCACCAAAGGTTTCGTGGAAGACAGCAACATTGGGAGGTTATGATCGCAAGATGGAGAGAGAGTGAATGAGATTGGGGGAGGCAAGGACAGTGGAGAGAGAAAGAGCAGTGCAGTGTGTGAGTGGGAAGGAGAGGGACAAAGGGAGCAAGGTGAATTCTGCTGAGAGACAAGTTGGAGTGGGAGACCCAGAAGGGCAGGTTAGGACAGAGGGAGTTAAACCCAGCTCCTGAGCTCAGGGCGCGGTCACCTCCCTATTCCTTCCCTGAGGACCAGGACTTGGGGCTGAGTCTGTCTCTCTCCAGCTCAGCTTCTCCAACACAAAGACATACAACAACATCGGTCACTCTGCTGCTCAGCACGCTTTAATGAGCATTTTTATTGTTTACAAATTGAAATGATGGATACAGTCAGTGGGACGGTGCCTTTTCTCACTGGCCCCTGAGTTGTGAGAAACATTGAAATGTTTCCCTGTAACCCCCCTGTGGGATAAGGATGGACAAACCAGCGCTACCCTCAGTCTGTTACCATAGCGACAGGCTGCTCCATCGCTGAAACACTGAACTGAAATGAGAAAATCCCGGTTGGATTGATTAATGAAGTAATTTGAGTGATGGATGGATTTGGGTGAAGGGATATTTCAGCACATTCTTCAGCTGCTGCCTGAACTTAGTTTGGGTCACGGCATAAATCGCGGTGTTTGTGCAGCAACTGAGGAGCTGCAGCATGAAGCCCAAGTCCTGCACAAACCAATTGATAAAAACAGACTTATACCCAATATGATACATCCGTCTCCATATAGAAAACAACATTAACGTTGACCATAACAGGATGAAATTGGCCGAGATCACAAACAGTAAAATGATGGATTTTTTTTCGGTTTCTCATTTCAGTGTCAGACTGAGCGTCCCCATTGGTGTGAGCGCGGAGTCTCCTGCGGGCTCTGCTGGTCACTAAAATGTTGTTGACGGTGAGTACATTGAGCAGCAGAATCAGGAGAAATGGGACACACGGGGTTAGAATGTTGTGGAGGAACTCGATTGTGACCCAGACACTGGAGGATAGAACAGCTTCTGTTACATCACAAAACCAGGGGGCATTCCGCAGCCAATACCGAGCCTTGACCACAAAATACCGGGAAATGTTCTTTAAACAGCTCAGCACAGTCACTGCTCCCAGAACCACAGCCGCCGTTTTCTCACTGCAATATTTACTTTTCAGCTTCTGGCAACAAATGGCCACAAACCGATCAAAGGTGAAAGTGACGGTGAACCAAACAGAGCAGTCAGTGGCTGCATAAAGCAGGACGGCGTGGATATTACACACGGCGACGGAGTCTCTCAGGAAATAAAACTTTTCCCGATAAATAATGGGAATGTGTCTCAGTATCAGGTCGAGGATAATGACCAGAAGATCCACCGCTGCCATGGCCCCCAGGTAACGTCTGACACATGGAGACAATCCACAATCTTTATAAAGCAGGACATAGGTGGTCACTACGTTAACTGTGAGGAAGGAAAACAAACCCATTATCCATGAGCCTGAAAGCAAAGGGACCCGTTAGATCGGCGACCCAGTGAGACTTTCAAATGTGTCCCGGTATTCAGAGATTTATTAAAATAATTGGAGCTGAAATAACAAATGGGAAGGTCAGAATTCCTGACAAAAATGTGACATAAACCACAAGAGACCCTCCCTACCCAAACACACAGAGACACATCCATAATGACAGATGGTTTCTAGAACATTCCCACACACTCGATTACTGGAGAGCAGACACAGGTCACTCCTTCCCTGTTCCAAATACGGCGGGTGGAAACGTTGCTGTCCCGAAGGATTCTCTCCCAGTTTCCTGAAGACTAACAGAGTTTGGGAATTCCTGTATTTTGCTCTAAATTGTGGTCGATCCTGTGTCGTGAAGAAATGTAAACGCAGGGAAAAGGTATTCACCCCTTTAACTGTAGCTATCCTGCACAGTTTACCCCGAGCATGGCAGGTAAGGGGCAATTACATCACGGATTGTTGACATGGGCACGGAGGTCCCGGTGGATGGGCTAGTACAGAGAAGGGGCATTCTCTTCCCAGAGGAGGCCACACCACCAGACCCACCAAGCATGGTCTGAGCTCACCACACAGCTCAGTGCAGTATCTATGGTCTGAAGAAATGCCCATCGATACAGGACAAGCACCAATAACCTACCCCGCTCTGTCAAGATAAGGATCACCATATTCTCTTTGCTCCATCACACTCACTGTGTATCTGTTATAGCACCTACCCCCGAACAAGTCTCTCTCTTTCTCTCTCTCTCTCTCTCTCTCCCTCTCCCCCTACCTCTCACACTAATAACTCTGCATGGATACAACACTGTGGACTGACTCCCTCCGGACTCCTCACCATGACTTTGTCCGCCACCGACAGCAGAGCCAACCGCTCCCACCCTCCCTCTCTCGCTCCCATCCTCCCATTCCAGGAGAAACAGTCAGGAATAGGACAGTAAGGGTGTTGAGTGCCAGATATCCGTTCCCTCACCCTCTTCCCCCCTGCCATGTGGGGAGAACCCTGATAGGAGCCGGTGAGGAAAGGGACGCCTCGTGTGGAGATTCTGAAACATTCACGTCCCACCGACCAAGGAGCAATGTTCAGTGAAGGGCAATTCTCATTTTAAACCCACTGGCAGCTCCGTTTCCCCCGGCACAACTCAGAAGCTGTGGCCCTGATGCTCTCTCCCTTTTGTGTCGAGATGGTACAAATGGAATCCCCACGGTCTCGGTGGGCAGGTGGTTGGGCTCACAACACATTGTCACCACCACATCCCAGGAAGGGAGCACGGAGACTCCCTCCTACACCTCCTACTGTAAACAACTCAGATACTGAAACTAATCTGAGAGAGTTACAGCTGTCCACACTTGTCCTGATATCTGCAATAATCTGTGTTCATATACACCCAGGACCTTCTGCTCCTGCACCCCCTTTATAATGGCACAGCCTGGTTTAAACTGTCTTTCATTGTCTTTCCTAACAAAATGTATCACCTCACACTGCTCTGCATTAATCCCCATCTGCTATCAACCTGAACACTTCGACAACGTATCACTGTTGTGTTAGAGTTCCACACTGTCCTTCATAGACTTCAGAGTTCTTCCAGGTTTGATGCCATCTACAAACATTGAGATTGTCATAGCGTCGCAGTCCCCATAAAACAACTGTAATCCTGCCCCACAGACACGAGTGTGAGCAAGTGAAATACATATATATTCCCACGGACAGAGTCGAATAGTGACATTCTGTCAATGGAGCAATAAAAATCCTGGCACATACGAGACAGAGTAGATGAAATATTGTCAAACCACAGAGCAAGAGAAATACGGATAGGTTCCACTTATCTATAGTCATCAGGGTATAATGTGATGAAGTTGAAAGCATGTACTGTACCGTGAGTATGAGAGGATGGCAGACCCAGAAACAATATATTGCTGTAGAGATGGAGTAGAGTAGTAAGATGTTAAGAGAAAGGGGGTCCCAGAGTTGTGAATAGTTGATGTAAAATGTTTATTTTAAGAGTGAAAGAATAAATTGATGTTTTTATTTAAACAGTGGAATTTGGCAGATCTGTAACGCATATTTTAATACTTTACTAGGCGAATTGAGCATTACTTTATCAGATGAGCTTCACGCAGTGACCTTCCAATTGTCGTGTGTGCATCTGTGTGTCTCTGTGTGGGGCAGGTCTGGCAATCTCTGTGGTGCTTAAAGTGATGCAATGCCACCCTCTGCGGGCCTACATACGCCACTGCACAGGCATTGGCAGAGGGTGAAAACCAACAGGGATTCATTCAGAGAGGGTGAGGGAGAGGGCAGCTGCTCACAGCATCATCCAAACTGATGTATTATCCATAGACGGATCTTAATGTCCTTTAAACGTTGTAGCTGTCCCTGCTTTCACCACATCCTATGGAAGTTCATTCCATACTCAAGCCAGATTCTGTCTAAAATAATTACCTCTCATGAATTTAGTAAATCTTTTTCCTTGCACCTTAAAATATCCCTCAGTTTTGAATCGCCACCTCGAGGGAAAAGACATCAGCCATTCAGCTTCTCTGTACCCCTCATTATTTTATAAATGTCTGTAATGTCAACCCCTCAATCTCATACTCTCCAGTGAAAAAATTCCAAGCCTACCCAGCCTCTCCTTATAGCTGACTCCTTCCATTCCCAGCAACATCCAGGTTAGTGTCTTCGGAATCCTCTCCAGCTTAAAAATATCAAGGTCAATAATATCAAAGTGAATAGTCAAGGTGTTTTCTAAGTGTACGGGGAGTCCAAGACTAGAGGACATAGGTTTAAACTGAGAGTAGAAACATTCAAAAGTGACCTAATGGGCAGCTGATTCACCCAGAGGGTGTTGCAGCTATGGAATGAGCGGGAAGGATGACCAGACTGGACACAGTATTCCAGAAGAGGTCTCATCAATATCCTGTACAACCTCAACATTGACATCCCAATTCCAATAGGAGAAAGTGAGGACTGAAGATGCTGGGGATCAGAGCTTAAAAGTGTGTTGCTGGAAAAGCGCAGCAGGCCAGGCAGCATCAAAGGAGAAGGAGAATCGACGTTTCGGGCATAAGCCCTTCTTCAGGAATCCAAATTCCAATACTCAAAGATCTGACCAATGAAGACATGTGTGCAAAACACCTTCTTAACCACACTGTCTATATGAGATGCAAATGTTAAAGAATTGTACCTGACGGCCTAGGTCTCTGTTCTACAGCACTGCCAAAGGCTATACTCTTATTTGTATAGGGCCTGCTGTTGTTTGATTTACCAAAACCAATTTCTCACATTAATCCAAAGTAAATTCCATCTGCCACCCCTCAGCTCAGTGTGTGATATTTCTGCCACCTCACCCTCCCCCTTCAATTTTAAAATACCCTCTCTGTTCTACAGCACTGCCAAAGGCTCTACTCTTATTTGTATAGGGCCTGCTGTTGTTTGATTTACCAAAACCAATTTCTCACATTAATTCAAAGTAAATTCCATCTGCCACCCCTCAGCTCAGTGTGTGATATTTCTGCCACCTCACCCTCCCCCTTCAATTTTAAAATACCCATCCTCTCCAGGTGGCCTGCACACTCCGGCTTTGATTTTCACAAAGACCCTGAGCTTGGTTTGCCTTGTGTGGTTAGGGGGAGGAGGGTCAGATTGCAAACACAGTCACTAGGGAGGAGAGGCTGGACAGTAGGTAGACGGCAGTCACACGTTAGAGGTGTGTAAGAGTGATCGGTGTTTTGGGACCAGAAATTAAGCTCTACCTTTGTCTCTTGTGTTCAGTAATAAATATCTATTTGAGACCCTTCATTGCGCCCAAATTCCAATACTCAAAGGTCTGACCAATGAAGACATGTGTGCAAAACACCTTCTTAACCACACTGTCTATGAGATGCAAATGTTAAAGAATTGTACCTGACGGCCTAGGTCTCTGTTCTACAGCACTGCCAAAGGCTCTACTCTTATTTGTATAGGGCCTGCTGTTGTTTGATTTACCAAATCCAATTTCTCACATTAATCCAAAGTAAATTCCATCTGCCACCCCTCAGCTCAGTGTGTGATATTTCTGCCACCTCACCCTCCCCCTTCAATTTTAAAATACCCATCCTCTCCAGGTGGCCTGCACACTCCAGCTTTGATTTTCACAAAGACCCTGAGCTTGGTTTGCCTTGTGTGGTTAGGGGGAGGAGGGTCAGATTGCAAACACAGTCACTAGGGAGGAGAGGCTGGACAGTAGGTAGACGGCAGTCACACGTTCGAGGTGTGTAAGAGTGATCGGTGTTTTGGGACCAGAAATTAAGCTCTTCCTTTGTCTCTTGTGTTCAGTAATAAATATCTATTTGAGACCCTTCATTGCGCAGAGTGTGTCTGCAGGATTTCTTTCCCTAATATTGCAGATTACAGATAATAGCAATTAAAGATGTTCATAGTTAGTTTCGATAGCACAGTACGCACACGCAATATCCAACAGTTGAGACAAATATCGTGCATTTGTTTAATAATTCAAAGTGTTGTTTGTAATTCAGTAATGGTAACCTGATTATAATAAATCCACACTGAGCTGAAAGTGGGCACTAAAATATGACTCAAAAATCTGGGTATGGTAGTGTGGTGGGTAGTGTCCTTGCATCTGAGCCAGAACTCTGGATTTGATTTGAATTCTTGAAATTGTGCTGTAGTGTACCTAGCTCTGGACTAGAAGGCCCGGATTCAAGTCCTGCCTGTTGCAGAGGTATGTCACAGCATGTCAGAACAGACTGATGGACAAACACACAGGAGAATACTGTTACAGCTTTATGGGTATTGCCCAGTGATGCTAGTATCCCTACCGCCGGGCACAAATGTCTGGGAGTAAAGCTCACAGGTGTATCTTGAGATGCATCTGAACAAACTGATCAAAATGGATTTAGAAGTGTGACTTAATGGCGAAGGAAGAGGTGTCAGTATTGCATTTCAGAATTTAGGCTCGGAATTCCTGAAAGTACAGCTATTCGTGTTGATTGGAGTCACATTTCGCCGCAGTAGCGGCTGATAAAAGGAGAATTGTCATGGATAGGGTGAGTAGTCAGGGTTTTCACCAGGTTAGGGGCGTCCAAAACTAGAGGGCATTGGTGGAAAGTGAGAGTGGAAAGGTTTTGATGAGGCCTAAAGGGCACCTTTTCACACAGAGGCTAATGTGCGTATGGAATGAGCTGTCAGAGGAAGTGGTGGAGGCTGGTACAACTACAGCATGGAAAAGGCATCTGGGTACTGACAGACCTGCCGAGCATTTCCAGCAATTTCTGTATTGCTTTTAAAAATGCATTCATTTTAACACAGGTATCTGTTATTCTGTATATAACGCACCCTGAACATCTCGATTAGATTCCAGGCTGCAACTCACTCCGGGGTATCTGTTATTTTGTATAGTAACCAGCCTGAACCCATTGATTTGATTCCACTTCCTGTCGTTTTAACCTCATGTTCCCTACACAATCTAATCTCAATAATGATCAATGTATCACTGGTCCTCCTATCTGCTGGCATTACCATCATGTTAACTTACTGATGTTTACGTACATGATCAGCTGTAGCATCTGAACAATACTGTTTCAGAATTTCTCACCATTTTTAACAGAACGATTCAGCTTTTTCTATTCTTACTGCAAATCACCTTCCAGTATATTCTCTTGCTCCTGCCAATGTTTTCAATATAATTCACAAAACACTGACAGCAAAGTAGATGACATGATGGGATGTAGCAAATTGTTACACTCAGTACCTTAATGTTGCAATGTAATAATATCCAGTCAGAAACCTGCCCTGGGTCAGGGACAAAGTCTGGAAGTGGGGACTGGGCAGAGAACTTTGATTTTCATCTGTAACAGAGTAAGTTTGGAAATCTGTGCTGCACATGGACATATCTCCACATTATATTCAGTTTCTATGTGTGGGTGTGTGTGTGATGGAGAGAGTTTAAACTGAGTATAACTCTGCGTCTCTGAAAATGGATTCCATGTCCTTCCGCTATTTGACTGCAGCATCATAGAATGTGAGAGTATATGCCTGTTTCTCTCCCATCTTTCAGAACACATGGAAACCTCCACGTACAGCAGTTGAATCCTCTCTGGCTCAGGTCATTGTTGAGTTAGTCCATGGTGGGTACTTTCTCCTCTGCTTTCTCTCCTCTCGTATCCCGTTGCTCTGTCTATAAATCACCCAATCCCCTCAATTTGACTGCAGCCTGCAGCTCACTCCTGGGTATCTGTTATTCTACACATAATCATCCAGAATCCCCTTGGTAAATTTTCAATCTGAAACTGACTTGTATTTTTAAGGGACTCTGTACATTAGTCACCTCAATCCTTTGATTAGATTTCAGTCTGTATCACACTCCTGGATATCTGTTATTCTGTATATTAACCATCCAATCCAAACCCTGTTAAAATTGCCCACAGTGTTCAGGGACGTGTAAGTGAGGTGCATTAGTCAGGGGTAAATGTGGGGAGATGTGTCTGGATGGACTATCCTTCTGAGGGTCAGTGTGGTCTTGTTGGGCTGAAGGTTTTGTTTCCTCACTGTCGGGATTATATGAATCACCCGGAATCCTCGATTAGATTCCAACGTGTAGAAAGTGAGGTCTGCAGACGCTGGAGATCAAAGCTGAAACTTTATTGCTGGAACAGCACAGCAGATCAGGCAGCATCTAGGGAACAGAAGATTCGACGTTTCGGGCACATGCCTGAAGAAGGGCATGTGCCCGAAACGTCGAATCTTCTGTTCCCTAGATGCTGCCTGACCTGCTGTGCTGTTCCAGCAATAAAGTTTCAGCCTAGATTCCAACGTGTAACTCACTTCCATGTATGTTTGACTGGCACACCCCAAAACCTTCAATTCTATTCCACTTCGATAAACACGAGGTGCTGCATTTTGGGAAAGCAAATTCGAGCAGGACTTATGCACTTAATGGTCAGGTCCGAGGGAGAGTTGCTGAACAAAGAGACTTTGAATGCAGGTTCGTAGTTCCGTGAAAGTAGAGTGGCAGGTGAATAAGACAATGAAGGCAGTGTTTGGTATGCTTTCCTTTATTGGTCAGAGTTTTGAGTATAGGCATTGAGAGGTCATGTTGCGGCTGGACTGGACATGGGTTAGGCCACTGTTGGAATATGGCGTGCAATGCTGGTTTCCTTCCTATAGGAAGAATGTTGTGAAACTTGAAAGGGTTCAGAAAAGATTTACAAGGAGGTTACCAGAGTTAGAGGATTTCAGCTACAAGGAGAGTCTGATTAGGTTGGGTCTGTTTACCCTGGAGCATCAGAGGCTGAGGGGTGACCATATCGAGGTTTATAAAGTCATGACTGGCATGGATAGGAGGAATAGACAATGTATTTTCCTTAGGGTGGGGGAGTCCAGGACTAGAGGGCAGAGGTTTAGTGTGAGAGGGGAAAGATATGAAAGAGACCTAAGGGGCAACTTGTTCACTCAGAAGGTGGTACATGAATGGAATGAACTGTCAGAGGAAGTGGTGGAGGCTGGTACAATTGCAACATTTAAAATGCAGCTCGATGAGTATATGAATGGGAAAAATTAGAGGGAGATTGGCCAAGTGCTTGAAAAAGAGACTAGAGTAGGTTAGGATACCTGGTCGGCACGGACGGGTTGGAGCAAAGGGTTTGTTTCCATGCTGTATATCTCTATGACAGTATGACTCCACGATTTTGTGACTCACTCCTTGTTATCTGTTATTTTGTATGTAAACCATCTCAAACCTCTCGATTAGATCCCAGTCTCTCCCTCACTCCTGGGTATCTGTTATTCTGTATATAAACCATAAACGCCTCAATTAGATTCCAGTCTGGAACTGACTCCTGGGGATCTGTTATTGAATCTGTGAAGTGATCCTTTTTGGATGTTAGACTGAAGACAAGATAAACTAAATGGTCAAATGTTACATTGGGAGTAGGAACACAGAAAGCTGCTGGTTCATTTCTGTTCTGTTACATATCTCCAAGTTTCAGATTGGGGCTGAATTTCTGTCACAATCGGGAAAGTCTGAAAAGCTGTTTGAATGTCCTGCATGAATGCATTATCATAATATGAATCCCCTTGCAAGATAGGAAATGGAGACAGCCCCTAGAAGATGTCTGTATCTCTGTGTGTGTGAGATTCTTTGTGTCTGTGTATGTCTGTTTGTGAGTGATTCTGTGTGCGTGTTCAATGTTTTATATATTTTCAAACTGTATTGATGTTGCCAGTCTCTCTTGCTTTTCCTTATTTATAAGCTCAATGTCATCGTTTTGCTGATATAAAATGGTGGCTGTGGACAAATCTAAAATGCCTGCCTGACTGATTTGTGGAAGGAATACTTTCAGCGAGGGAGAAGGGTCAATGAGTCAAAAGCCATTTCCATTCATTGATGCTAGCAGAGATAGGAAATGGAGACAGCTCTTTGAAGGTCATTAAAATGCAAATCCCAGAACCTATTTACAGTGAATGCGAAGAGACAATGTGACATTCCAGTAAGGTCTGCCTTACTTACCAAGCTCCTAATATATGAGAGAAACATAATATACAAAACCTGAAAGAACTCAACCACTGAATTGTAGATTTGCAGCGTTGGATCAGAATCCTGCCTGGCTCGGCCTCATCTCAAAATGAAGGTTTTCTCAAATCCCACACTGACCTTCTGTGGGTTCAAATTGGGATCCCATTGACTAGATTCAAGGCTGTAACTCCCTCAGGGCTATCTTTTTAAGCTGTACATAACCTCACTGAATCCCTTGATTAAATTCCAGGCTGTAACTCACTCCGGGGTATCTGTATTTCTGTATATAAACCACCCTGTACCCCTCAATTAGATTCCAGGATATAACTCACTCCGGGCTACCTGTTATTTTGTACATAATCCACCCCGAAACGCGCGATTAGATTCCAGGCTGTAACTCTTTCCGACCTTTTTGTTAGCCTGTATATAAACCACCCTGATCACCTTGATTAGATTCCAGGCTGTAACCCACTTCGGGGTATCTGTTAGATTGCATATAAACCACCCTGAACCCCTCGATTAGATTCCAGACTGTCTCTCATTCTATGGCATCTGTTAATCTGTATATAAACCAGCCTGAACCCCTCGATTAGATTCCATGCCTTAACTCACTCCAGGGTCCTGTTATTCTGGATATAAACCACCCCGAACCCTTCGATTAGATTCCAGGCTGTAACACACCTCGGGCTATCTGTTATTCTGTATATAAAGCACCCTGAACACCTCGATTAGATTCCAGGCTGTATCTTATTCTGTGGCATCTGTTATTCTGTATATAAACCACCCTGAACCCCTCGATTAGATTCCAGGTCTTAACTTACTCAGGTCTATCTGTTGTTCAGTATAAAAACCAGTGTATAAATCAATTAGATTCTATGCCTTAACTCACTCCAGGGTATCTGTTATTCTGTATATAAACCACCTTAAAACCCACGATTAGATTCCAGGCCGTAACTCACTCCGGAGTATCTGTTATTCTGGATAGAAACAACCCTGAACCCCACGATTAGATTCCAGGCTGTAACTTAGTCCGAGGTATCTGTTAATCTGTATGTAAACCATCCTGAACCCATTGATTAGATTCCAAGCTATCTGTTATTCTCTATACTAACCTCCCTGCACCCCTCGATGAGATTCCAGGCTGCAACTCACTCTGGGCTATCTGTTATTCTGTATATAATCCACCCTGAACACCTCGATTCGATTCCAGGCTGTAATTCACTCCGGGCTATCTGTTATTCTGGATATTAGCCACCCTGAAATCCTCGATTAGATTCCAGTCTGTACCTCACTCCGGGTGATCTGTTATTCTGTAATATATACCACCCTGAACCCCTCAATTTGATTCCATGCTGTAACACGCACCGGGCTATATGTTATTGTGTACATAAAGCACACTGAACCCCTCAATTAGGCTCCAGGCCTTAACTCACTCAGGGCTGTCTGTTATTCTGTATATAAACCAGCCTGAACCCCTCAATTACATTCCATGCCTTAACTCACTCTAGGGTATCTGTTAATCTGTATAAAAACCACCCTAAACCCCGCGATTAGATTCCAGGCTGTAACTCACTCCAGGGTATCTGTTATTCTGTATATAAACAGCCCTGAACCCCTCGATTATATTTCAGGGTGTAACTCATTCTGTGGTGTCTGTTATTCTGTATATAAACCACACTGAACCATTGATTAGATTCCAGGCAGTAACACACCCCGGAATATCTGTTATTCTGTATTCTAACCTCCCTGAACCACTCGATTAGATTCCAGTCTGTAACTCACTCAGGGCTATCTGTTATTCTGTATATAAACCAGACTGATACCTTCAATTAGATTGCATGCCTTATCTCACACCGGGGTATCTGTTATTCTGTGTATAAATTACCCTAAACCCCGCGATTAGATTCCAGGCTGCAACTCACTCCGGGTTTTCTGTTATTCTGTATAAAAACCACCCTGAAACCCGCAGTTATTTTCCAGGCTGTAACCTCCTGTCAGGGTTGAAAGGGAAGGCTGGTAGTTATAGGGTTTGCTGGCTGACTAAAGTAATTGAGGGTTTGTTTCAGACAAAGAAGGAAGCATATGTCAGGTATAGACAGGATAGATCGAGTGAATTCTTAGAAGAGGAGAAAGGAAGTTGTAGTATACTTAAGAGGGAAATCAGGAGGGCAAAACGCGGACATGACATAGCTTTGGCAAATAGAATTAAGGAGAATTCAAAGTGTTTTTTACATATAGATTAAGGACAAAGGGTAACAAGGGAGAGAATAGGGCCCCAAAAAGATCACAGCAGTTCAGACTGCATCCGAGGACAGACAAAATGGACGTTTCGAGCAAAAGCCCTTCATCAGGAATAAAGGCAGAGAGCCTGAAGCGTGGAGAGATAAGCTAGAGGAGGGTGGGGG
>NC_057717.1:17142548-17147008 GCF_004010195.1 Chiloscyllium plagiosum
TGCCCAGCTCCTTTTCCACCTATCCACTCCACCCTCTCCTCCCTGACCTATCACCTTCATCTCCTCCCCCACTGATCTATTGTACTCTATGCTACTCTATCCCCACCCCCCCCCTCCTCTAGCTTATCTCTCCACGCTTCAGGCTCTCTGCCTTTCTTCCTGATGAAGGGCCTTTGCCCGAAACGTCGATTTTGTCTGTCCTCGGATGCTGCCTGAACTGCTGTGCTCTTCCAGCACCAGTAATCCAGAATCTGCATTCCACCATCTGCAGTCATTGTTTTTACCCCACAAAGATCAGCAAGGCGGCCTTTGTGAGGAGCCACAGAAAATGGGAGAGATATTAAATGAATATTTTGCATCAGTATTTACTGTGGAAAAGGATATGGAAGATTTAGACTGTAGGGAAATCGATGGTGACATCTTGCAAAATGTCCCGATATACAGAGGAGGAAGTGCTGGATGTCTTCAAACGGTTAAAAGTGGATAAATCCCCAGGATATGATCAGGTGTACCCGAGAACTCTGTGGGAAGCTCTGGAAGTAATTGATGGGCCTCGTGCTGAGATATATGTATCATCGATAGTCACAGGTGAGTTGACGGAAGACTGGAGGTTGGCAAACGTGGTACCACTGTAGAAGAAGGGTGGTGAAGACAAGCCAGGGAACTATAGACCAGTGAGCCTGACCTCGACAGTGGGCAAGTTGTTGGAGGGAATCTTGAGGAACAGGGTGTACATGAATTTGGAAAGGCAAGGACTGATTCGAGATAGTCAACATGGCTTTGTGCATGGGAAATCATGTCTCACAACCTTGATTTTTGAAGAAGTAACAAAGAAGATTGATGAGGGCAGAGCAGTAGATGTGACCCATATGGACTTCAGTAAGGCGTTCGACAAGGTTCCCCATGGGACACTGATTAGCAAAGTTAGATGTCATGGAATACAGGGAGAAGTAGCCATTTGGATACAGAACTGACTCAAAGGTAGAAGGCAGAAGGTGGTGGTGGAGGGTTGTTTTCGGACTGGAGGCCTGTGACCAGTGGAATGCCACAAGGATCGGTGCTGGGCCATCTACTTTTTTGTCATTTACATAAATGATTTGGATGCGAGCATAAGAGCTACAGTTAGTAAGTTTGCAGATGACGCCAAAATTGCAGGTGTCGTGGACAGAGAAGGGGGTTTCCTCAGATTACAACCGGATCTGGACCAGATGGGCCAATGGGCTGACAAGTGGCAGATGGAGTTTAATTCAGATAAATGCGAGGTGCTGCATTTTGGGAAAGCAAATCTTAGCATGACTTCTACATTTAATGGTAAGGTCCTAGGGTGTGCTGCTGAACAAAGAGACGTTGGGGTGCAGGTTCATAGCTCCTTGAAAGTGGAGTCGCAGGAAGGTCGGATAGTGAAGAAGGCATTTTGTATGCTTTCCTTTATTGGTCAGAGTACCGAGTACAGAAGTTGGGAGGTCATGTGCGGCTGTACACGACATTGGTTAGGCCACTTTTGGAAAATTGCATGCAATTCTGGTCTCCTTCCTATCGGAAAGATGTTGTGAAACGTGAAAGAGTTCAGAAAAGATTTACAAGGATGTTGCCAGTGTTGGAGGATTTGAGCTACAGGGAGAGGCTGAACAGGCTGTGGCTGTTTTCCATGGAGTGTCGGAGGTTGAAGGGTGACTTTACCGAGGTTTACAAAATTGAGGGGCATGGATAGGATAGGATAAATAGACAAAGTTTTTTCCCTGGGTTCAGGGAGTCCAGAACTAGAGGGCATAGGTATAGTTTGAGAGGGGAAATATATGAAAGAGAGCTAAGGGACAACTTTTTCACGCAGAAGGTGGTCCGTGTATGGAGTGAGCTGCCAGAGGAAGTGGTGCAGGCTACTACAATTGCAACATTTAAGAGGCATTTGAATGGGTATATGAATAGAAAGGGTTTGGAGGGTTATGGGCTGGGAGCTGGCAGGTGGGACTAGATTGGGTTGGGATACCTGGTCGGCATGGACAGGTTGGACATGTTTCCATGCTGTACATCTCTATGATTCTATGACTCTATAAATCACTCCGGACTACCTGTTATTCTGCATATAACCCCCACCCCCCCTGAAACCCTCGATTAGATTCCAGTCTGTAACTCACACCGGGTGATCTATTATTCTGTAACATATATCACCCTGAACCCCTCGATTAGATTCCAGACTGTAACACAGCCCGGGCTATCTGTTATTCTGCATATAAACCACACTCAACCCCTCGATTATGTTCCAGGCCTTAACTCACTCAGGGCTGTCTGTTATTCTGTATATAAGCCAGCCTGAACCCCTCAATTAGATTTCATACCTTAACTCACTGCAGGGTACCTGTTATTCTGTATATAAACCACCCTAAATCCCGCGATTAGATTCCAGACAGTAACTCACTTTGTGGTATCTGTTATTCAATATCGGAACCACCCTGAACTCCTCGATTATATTCCATTCTGTATCTCACTCCGGGGTATCTGTTATTCCGCATATAAACAACCCTCAACCCCTCGATTACATTCCATGCTGTAACTCAGTCCGTGATGTCTGTTAATCTGCATATGAACTACCCTGAACCGTTGATTAGATTCCAGGCTGTAACACACCCTGGAATATTTGTTACTCTGTATACGAACCTCCCTGAACCTCTCGATGAGGTTCCAGTCTGTACCTCACTCCGAGGTGTTTGTTATTCTACACGTAATTGTCCCGAAACCTCTTGATAAAATTCCAACCTGTAACTGACTTCCATTTTTAAAGGACTCTGTACATTAGCCACTTCAATCCTTTGATTAGATTCCAGTCTGTATCACACTCCTGGGTATCTGTTATTCTGTATATTAACCATTCAATCCAAACCCTGTTAAAATTTCCCACAGTGTTCAGGGGTGTGTATGTGAGGTGCATTAGTCAGGGGTAAATGTGGGGAAATGGGTCTGGATGGATTTTTCTTCTGAGGAACAGTGTGCTTTTGTTGGGCTGAAGGGCTTGTTTCCCCACTGTCGAGATTATATAAATCACCTTGAACCCTTCGATTCGATTCCAAAGTGTAACTCACTTCCATGTACGTGTGACCCGCATGTTTCAAAAACATCCCAAAACCTTCAATTCTATTCCACTTGATGGAGTTTAATTTAGATAAACACAAGATGCTGCATTTTGGGAAAGCAAATTTGAGCAGGACTTATACACTTAATGGTCAGGTCCGAGGGAGAGTTGCTGAACAAAGACTTTGTAGTGCAGGTTCGTAGCGCCGTGACAGTAGAGTGGCAGGTGCATAAGATAATGAATGCAGCGTTTGGTATGCTTTCCTTTATTGGTCAGAGTTTTGAGTATAGGCATTGAGAGGTCATGTTGCGGCTGGACTGGACATGGGTTAGGCCACAGTTGGAATATGGCATGCAATTCTGGTCTCCGTCCTATTGGAAGTATGTTGTGAAACTTGAAAGGTTTCAGAAACGATTTACAAGGAGGTTGCCAGGTTTAGAGGATTTCAGCTGCAGGGAGAGGCTGCATAGGCTGGGGCTGATTTCCCTGGAGCATCGGAGGCTGAGGGGTGACCTTATCGAGGTTTATAAAATCATGACGGGCATGGATAGGAGGAATAGACAATGTATTTTCCTTACGGTGATGGAGTCCAGAACTAGAAGGCATAGGTTTAGTGTGAGAGGGGAAAGATGCGAAAGAGACCTAAGGCACAACATGTTGACTCAGAGGGTGGTATGTGAACGGGCGTGTCAGGAATACTTTCAGCTAGGGATAGGGGTCAATGTGTCAAAAGCCATTTCCATTTATTGATGCTCGCAGAGAAAGGAAATGGAGACAGCTCTTTGAAGGTGATTAAAATGCAAATCCCAGAAACTGTTTACAGACAATGTAACATTCCAGTAAGGTCTGCCTTACTTTCCAAGCTCCTAATATATGAGAGAAACATACCATACAAAATCTGAAAGAGCTCAGCCACTGAATTGTAGATTTGCAGAATTGGATCAGGATCCTGCCTGGCTAGGCCTCATCCCAAATTGAAGGTTTTCTCAAATCGCACACTGACCTTCTGTGGGTTCACATTGTGTGTTGTCTACAAATTTAAAAAAAATGCACCTGCAATCAAACAAAATTCTTACTGGAACTTTGTGTGTCTGTTGGTCTAAGCATCTTTCAACAGGATTGAAGATAAATGAGACAGTGAGAGATAGGCAGCACTGAAACCAGAATGGCAGTGCAGTATAAAAGCTATATTAATATCTTCAGTGAAAGGAGAAAACAGAGGAGGATAGTCCTCAAACTAGGAGGTGGGGAGTCAGTAAAGGTGTGTACCATCATGTTAACTTTCTGATGTTTATGTGCAAGATCAGCCAAACGTCCTAGACAATATTTTTTCAGAATTTCTCACCATTTTTGACAGAAAGATTCAGCTTTTTCTATTCTTACTGCAAATCAC
>NC_057717.1:17147508-17149350 GCF_004010195.1 Chiloscyllium plagiosum
TTTGCCAGCATTTGGCCAATATTCCTCCTCTCCTCTTCAACCTATGCTGTCTTGTTCTGGACTTCCCTATCGTTGGGTGCAGAACATGGCTGTTCAGAATATCCATGCCCCTGATGATTTTATAAACCTCTATAATGTTGCCTCTCAACCTCTGACACTCCAGGGGGAAACATCTCAATGTAATCAGCCTCTCCCGAAAGCTCAAGCCTCCATTCCAGGAACCTACGTGTAAGTCATTTCTGCAGAAAACCGAGTTGTACGCAGTATTCTTAAAGTGGCCTCACTAACATCCTGTACAGATGCAACATGCCACCACAACTCCTGTACTCAATGCTCTGACTGATTATGGCAAATGTGCCAAATGTGTTCAGCACCACTCTGTCTACCTGCGACTCACTGATACAGGTAATCATGTACGTAAACATCAGAAAGTTAACATGATGGTAGTGCCAGCAGATGGGAGGACCAGTGATACATTGATCATTATTGAGATTAGATTGTGTTGGGAACATGAGCTAAACATGTCAGGAAGTGAAATCAAATCAAGGGGTTCGGGTGGTTAATATACAAAATAACAGATAGTCCGGAGTGAGTTACAGACTGGAATCTAATCAAGGGGTTCAGGGTGGTTTACATACGAATAACAGATGCCCCGGAGTGAGTTACAGCCTAGAATCTAATCGAGGGTTTCAGGGTGGTTTATATACAGAATAACAGGTAGCCCAGAGTGAGTTACAGCCTGGAATCTAATCGAGGGGTTCAGGGTGGTTTATTTACTGAATAACAGATAGCCCAGAGTGAGTTACAGCCTGGAATCTAATCGAGGGGTTCAGGGTTATTTATATACAGAATAACAGATAGCCTGGAATGTGTTACAGGTTGGAACCTAATCGAGGGGTTTAGGATGGTTTATGTACATGGAGTGAGTTACAGTCTGGAATCTAATCGAGGAGTTCAGGGTCATTTATATGTTCAGGGTTTAATAAGGAATTGGAATCCCTTGTTAAATTGAAGAGGGAGGCCAATGTAAACATGAGGCGTGAAGGTTCAATTGGTATTGAGAGTTATAAGGTAGCCAGGAAGGACCTGAAGAGAGAGCAAAGAGCAGCAAGGAGGGGACATGAAAAGTCCTTAGTTGGTAGGATTAGGGAAAACCCTAAGGCTTTCTATAGGTATGTCAGGAATAAAAGAATGACTAGGGTAGGAATAGGTCCAGTCAAGGATAGTAGTGGGAAGTTGCGTGTGGAGGCTGAAGAGAGTGGGGAGACACTGAATGAATACTTTTCATCAGTATTCAATCAGGAACAGGACATTATTGTCAATGTGAATACTGAGTCACAATTAAGTAGAATGAATGGCTTTGAGGTATGTAGGGAAGAGGTGTTGAAAATTCTGGAAAGGGTGAAAATAGACAAGTCCCCTGGGCCTGATGGCATTTATCCTAGGATTCTCTGGGAAGCAAGGGAGGAGATTGCAGAGCCATTGGCCTTAATGTTTATGTCCTCGTTGTCTACAGGAGGTAGTGCCAGAAGATTGGAGGATAGCAAATGTGGTTCCCTTGTTCAAAAAGGGGAGTAGGGATAACCCTAGTAACTATAGGCCGGTGAGTCTCACTTCTGTTGTGGGCAAAATCATGGAGAGAATTGTAAGGGATAGGATTTATGAACATCTGGATAGGAATAATGTGATCAAGGATAGTCAGCATGGTTTTGTGAAGGGCAAGTCGTGCCTCACAAACCTTATTGAATTCTTTGAAAAGGTGACGAAGGAGGTTGATGAGGGGAAAGCGGTAGATGTGGTATATATGGATTTTAGTAAGGCGTTTGATAAGGTACCCCATGG
>NC_057717.1:17149570-17153149 GCF_004010195.1 Chiloscyllium plagiosum
GGATACTTGGTATTGTGGATGAGCAGAGGGATCTTGGTGTCCATGTACACAGATCTCTGAAAGTTGCCACCCAGGTAAATAGTGCGGTGAAGAATGCATATGGCGTACTGGCTTTTATTGGTAGAGGAATTGAGTTCCGGGGTACTGAGGTCATGTTGCAGTTGTATAGTACTCTGGTGCGGCCGCATCTGGAGTATTGTGTGCAGTTTTGGTCGTCATATTATAGGAAGGATGTGGAGGCACTGGGACGGGTGCAGAGGAGGTTTACCAGGATGTTGCTTGGTATGGTAGAAAGATCGTATGAGGAAAGGCTGAGGCACTTGGGGTTGTTTTCATTGGAGAAAAGAAGGTTTCGGGGTGACTTGATAGAGGTGTACAAGATGATTAGGGGTTTCGATAGGGTCGACAGTGAAAATCTTTTTCCACGTATGGAGTCAGCTATTACAAAGGGGGAATAGCTTTAAATTAAGGGGGATAGGTATAGGACAGATGTTAGGGGTAGGTTATTTACTCAGCGAGTCGTGAGTTCATGGAATGCCCTGCCAGTAGCAGTGGTGGACTCTCCCTCATTTAAGCGGGCATTGGATAGGCATATGGAGGATAGTGGGCTAGTGCAGGTTAGGTGGGCTTGGATCGGCGCAACATCGAGGGCCGAAGGGCCTGTTTTGCGCTGCATTCTTCTATGCTCTATGTTCTATGTTCTATATACAGAATAACAGATAGCCCGGAGAGAATTACAGCCTGAATCTAATCGAGGGATATGTTAACCGTTTTATGTGAAATAACTTGTAACTGGGAGTGAGTCACAAAGTGTACTATTGGCCAACTGGTTTCAAATCTTGACTCACATAAACATAATGCAGTCACAAACTACACAACTTTACTGACTCCCAACTTTCCTAGTTTGAGGACTATCCTCCTCTGTTTTCCCCCTTCACTGAAAGTATTAATATACCTTTTATAATGCACTGCCATTCTGGTTACAGTGCTACCTATCTCTCACTGTCTCATTTATCTTCAATCCTGTTGAAAGATACTTAAACCAACAGATGCACAAAGTTCCATAAAGAGCTTTGTTTAATTGCAGGCGCATTATTTTCTTTTATTTGTAGACAACACACAATTTGAACCCACAGAAGGTCAGTGTGGGACTTGAGAAACCCTTCACTTTGGGATAAGGCCTAGCCAGGCAGGATTCTGATCCAACGCTGCAAATCTACAATTCAGTGGCTGAGTTCTTTCAGGTTTTGTATGTTATGTTTCTCTCATATATTAGGAGCTTGGAAAGTAAGGCAGACCTTACTGGAATGTCACATTGTCTCTCCGCATTCACTGTAAACAGGTTCTGGGATTTGCATTTTAAGCACCTTCAAAGAGCTGTCTCCATTTCCTCTCTCTGCCAGCATCAATGAATGGAAATGACTTTTGACACATTGCCCCCTCTCCATTGCTGAAAGTATTCCTGACACAAATCAGTCAGGCAGACATTTTAGATTTGTCCACAGCCACCATTTTATATCAACAAAACGATGACATTGAGTTTATAAATAAGGAAAGGCAAGAGAGACTGGCACCATCAATACAGTTCGAAATTATATAAAACATTGAACACGCACACAGAATCACACACAAACAGACATACACAGACACACAGAATCACACACACAGATATACAGACACCTTCCAGAAGCTGTCTCCATTTCCTATCTTGCAAGGGAATTCATGTTATGATGATGCATTCATGCAGGACAGTAAACAGCTTTTGAGACTCTCCCCATTGTGACAGAAATTCAGCCCCAATCTGAAACTTGGAGATATCTAACAGAACAGATATGAACCAGCAGCTTTCTGTATTCCTGCTCCCAATGTAACATTTGACCATTTAGTTTATCTTGTCTTCAGTCTAACATCCAACAAGGATCAATTCACAGATCCAATAACACATCCCCAGGAGTGAGTTCCAGACTGGAATCTAATTGAGGGGTTTAGAGTTTACATACCGCATATGAGATACCCAGGAGTGAGGGACAGACTGGAATCTAATTGAGGGGTTTAGGGTTTACATACAGCATACAGCATGAGTGAGGGACAGAGTGGAATCTAATCGAGAGGTTTGAGGTGGTTTACATACAGAATAACAGATAACAAGGAGTGAGTCACAAAATCGCAGAGTCATACTGTCATAGAGATGTACAGCATGGAAACAGACCCTTTGGTCCAACCCGTCCAGGTATCCTAATCTACTCTAATCTCTTTTTCAAGCACTTGGCCCATCTCCCTCCAAACCTTCCCATTCATATACTCATCGAGCTGCATTTTGAATGTTGCAATTGTACCAGCCTCCACCACTTCCTCTGACAGTTCATTCCATTCATGTACCACCCTCTGAGTTTGCCCCTTAGGTCTCTTTCATATTAGCTCTCACACTAAACATATGCCCTCTAGTTCTGGTCTCCCCACCTCAAGGAAAAAACTTTGTCTATTTATCCTATCCATGCCCGTCATAATGTTATAAACCTCGATAAGGTCATCCCTCAGCCTCTGATGCTCCAGGGAAAACAACCCCAGCCTATTCAGCCTCTCCATTGCAGCTCAAATCCTCTAACCCTGGCATCCTCCTTGTAAATCTTTTCTGAACCCTTCCAAGTTTCACAACATCCTTCCGATAGGAAGGAGACCAGAATCGCATGCCATATTTCAACAGTGGCCTAACCCATGTCCAGTCCAGCCACAACATGACCTCTCAATGCCTATACTCAAAACTCTGACCAATAAAGGAAAGCATAACAAACGCTGCCTTCATAATCTTATCCACCTGCCACTCTACTTTCACGGAGCTACGAACCTGCACTTCAAAGTCTCTTTGTTCAGAAACCATTTTCTCTCGGACCTGACCATTAAGGTATAAGTCCTGCTCAAATTTGCTTTCCCAAAATACAGCATCTCGTGTTTATCGAAGTGGAATAGAATTGAAGGTTTTGGGGTGTTTTTGAAACATTCAAGTCACACATACATGGAAGTGAGTTCCACGTTGGAATCTAATCGAGAGGGTTCTGGGTGATTCATCTCATCCCGACAGTGGGGAAACAAGCCCTTCAGCCCAACAAGACCACACTGACCCTCAGAAGAATAATAAGAGGTGAGGCCAGACTGGATTTGGTTCTGGGTAACGAACCAGGCCAGGTGTTAGAATTAGAGGTAGGTGAGCACTTTGGGGATAGTGACCATAATTCGGTGATTTTTACTCTCGTGATGGAGAGGGATAAATACATAACGCAGGACAAGAGTTATTGCTGGAGGAAAGTCAACTGAGATGCGATTAGGCAAGATTTAGAATGCATAGGATGGGGTAGTAAACTACAGGGTGTGAGCACAATTGAAATGTGGAGCTTACTCAAGGAACACCTGTTGCATGCCCTTGATAAGTCTGTTCAAGTCAGGTAAGGAGGAAGTGGTCGAACGAGAGATCCGTGGTTTACTAAAGAAGTTGCCAGTATTGTCAAGAGGAAGAAGGTGAGTTGAGTCAACCCTGGTAATTGTGGACCAGCGAGCCTTACTTCGGTTTTGGGTAAAGTGATG
>NC_057717.1:17154435-17159231 GCF_004010195.1 Chiloscyllium plagiosum
TCCAGATGCCTTTTAAATGTTGTAATTGTACCAGCCTCCACCACTTCCTCTGGCAGCTCATTCCATACACGCACCACCCTCTGCATGAAAAAGTTGCTCCTTTGCAGATGGGGTACTGGGCTAATAGATGGGGTACTGGGCTAATGGTCGGATACTTGGTAGTGTGGATGAGCAGAGGGATCTTGGTGTCTATGTACACAGATCTCTGAAAGTTGCCACCCAGGTAAATAGTGCGGTGAGGGAGGCATATGGCGTACTGGCTTTTATTGGTAGAGGAATTGAGTTCCGGAGCGCTGCGGTCATGTTGCAGTTGTATAAGACTCTGGTGCGGCCGCATCTGGAATATTGTGTGCAGTTTTGGTCGCCATACTATAGGAAGGATGTGGAGGCACTGGAACGGGTGCAGAGGAGGTTTACCAGGATGTTGCCTGGTATGGAAGGAAGATCGTATGAGGAAAGACTGAGACACTTGGGGCTGTTTTCATTAGAGAAAAGAAGGTTTAGGGGTGACTTGATTGAGGTGTACAAGATGATTAGGGGGTTAGATAGGGTTGACAGTGTGAACCTTTTCCCGCGTATGGAGTCGGGTATTACAAGGGTGCATAGCTTTAAATTAAGGGGGGGTAGATATAGGACTGATGTTAGGGGTAGGTTCTTCACTCAGCGAGTCGTAAGTTCATGGAATGCCCTGCCAGTAGCAGTGGTGGACTCTCCCTCTTTATGGGCATTTAAGCAGGCATTGGATAGGTATATGGAGGATAGTGGGTTAGTATAGGTTAGGTGGGATTGGATCAGCGCAACATCGAGGACCAAAAGGCCTGTACTGCGCTGGAATCTTCTATGTTCTATGTTCTATGTTCTATGTTCTAACCCATCCAGACCCATTTCCCCACATTTACCCCTGACTAATGCACCTCACCTACACATCCCTGAATACCATGGGCAATTTTAACAGGGCTTGGATTGGATGGTTAATATACAGACTAACAGATACCCAGGAGTGTGAATCATACTGGAATCTAATCAAACGATTGAAGTGACTAATGTAAAGAGTCCCTTAAAATTGGAAGTCAGTTACAGATTGGAATTTTATCAAGGCGATTCGGGACGCTTATGTGTACAATAACAGATACCCAGGAGTGAGTTACAGACTGGAATCTAATCGAGGGTTTCAGGGTGGTTTATATGCAGAATAATAGGTAGCCCGGAATGAGTTATAGAGACATAGAATCATCGAGATGTACAACATGGAAACAGACCCTTCGGTCCAACCTGTCCATGCCGACCAGATATCCCAACCCAATATAGTTCCACCTGCCAACACCCAGCCCATATCCCTCCAAACCCTTCCTATTCATATACTCATCCAAATTCCTCTTAAATGTTACAATTGTACCAGCCTCCACCACTTCCTCTGGCAGCTCACTCCATACACGTACCACCTTCTGCGTGAAAACGTTGCCCCTTAGGTCTCTTTCATATCTTTCCCCTCTCAAACTAAACCTATGCCCTCTAGTTCTGGACTCCCTTACCCCAGGGTAAACCTCGATAAGTTCACCCCTCAGCCTCCTACACTCCAGGGAAAACAGCCCCAGACTGTTCAGCCTCTCCCTGTAGCTCAAATCCTCCAACCCGGGCAACATCCTTGTAAATCTTTTCTTAACCCTTTCAAGTTTCACAACACCTTTCCGATAGAAAGGAGACCAGAATTGCACGCAATATTCCAACAGTGGCCTAACCAATGTCCTGTATAGCCGCAACATGACCTCCTAACTCCTGTACTCGGTACGCTGACCAATAAAAGAAAGCATACAAAACGCCTTCTTCACTATCCTACCTACCTGCGACTCCCCTTTCAAGGAGCTTGAACCTGTACCCCAAGGTCTCTTTGTTCAGCAACACACCCTAGGAACTTACCATTAAATGTAGAAGTCCTGCTAAGATTTGCTTTCCCAAAATGTAACATCTCGCATTTATCTGAATTAAACTCCATCTGCCACTTCTCAGCCCAATGGCCCATTTGGTCCAGATCCTGTTGTAATCTGAGGAAACAAACTTCGCTGTCCACTACACCTGCAATTTTGGTGTCATCTGCAAACTTACTAACTGTACCTCTTATGCTCGCATCCAAATTATTTATATAAATGACAAAAAGTAGAGGGCCCAGTACCGATCCTTGTGGCATTCCACTGGTCACAGGCCTCCAGTCTGAAAAACAACCCCCCACCACCACCCTCTGTCTTCTACCTTTGAGCCAGTTCTGCATCTAAATGGCTGCTTCTCCCTGTATTCCATGAGATCTAACCTTGCGAATCAGTCTCCCGTGGGGAACCTTGTCGAACGCCTTACTGAAGTTCATATGGATCACATCTACTGCTCTGCCCTCATCAATCTTCTTTGTTACTTCTTCAAAAATCTCAATCAATTTTGTGAGATATGATTTCCCACGCACAAAGCCATGTTGACTATCCCGAATCAGTCCTTGCCTTTCCAAATTCATGGACATCCTGTCCCTCAGGATTCCCTCGAACAACTTGACCACCGCCGAGGTCAGGCTCACCGGTCTATCGTTCCCTGGCTAGTCTTTACCGCTCTTCTTAAACATTGGCACCACTTTTGCCAACCTCCAGTTTTCCAGCATCTCACCTGTGACTATCGATGATACAAATATCTCAGCAAGAGGCCCAGCAATCACTTCTCTAGCTTCCCACAGAGTTCTCAGGGTACACCTGATCAGGTCCTGGGGATTTATCCACCTTTAACCATTTCAAGATATCCAGCACTTCCTCCTCTGTATATCTGCAACATTTTGCAAGATGCCACCATCGATTTCCCTGCAGTCTATATCTTCCATATCCTTTTCCACAGTAAATACTGATGCAAAATATTCATTTAATATCTCTCCCATTTTCTGTGGCTCCACACAAAGGCCGCCTTGCTGAATATTGAGGGGCCCTATTCTCTCCCTAGTTACTCTTTGTCCTTAATATATTTGTAAAAGCATTTGGATTCTCCTTAATTCTATTTGCCAAAGCTATCTCATGTCCGCGTTTTGTCTTCCTGATTTCCCTCTTAAGTATACTCCAACTTCCTTTATACTCTTCTCAGGATTCACTTGATCTATCCTATACCTGACATATGCTTCCTTCTTTTTTCTGAACGAAACTCTCAATTTCTTTAGTCAGCCAGCATTCCCTATAACTACTACCCTTCCCTTTCAACCCTGACAGGAAGTTACTGCCTGTAACTAATCGCGGGGTTCAGGGTGGTTTATATACAGAATAACAGATAGCCTGGAGCCCTTTACAGCCTGGAATCGAATCGAGGTGTTCAGGGTGGGTTATATGCAGAATAACAGATAGCCCGGCGTGAGTTACAGCCTGGAATCGAATCGAGGTGTTCAGGGTGGGTTATATACAGAATAACAGATAGCCCAAAGTGAGTTACAGGCTGAAATCTACTCGTGGGGTTCAGGGTGGTTTACATACAGAACAGCAGACACCCCGGAGTGAGTTACAGCTTGTTATCTAATCGAGAGGTTCAGGGTGGTTTATATACAGAATAACAGATATTCTGGGGTGTGTTACAGCCTGGAATCTAATTGATGGGTTCAGGGTGGTTTATATGTAGAATAACAGATACCCCGCACTGAGTTACAGCCTGGAATGTAATCGAGGGGTTCAGGGTTGTTCATATACAGAATAACGGATAACCCGGAGTGAGTTACAGCCTGGAATCGAATCGAGGTGTTCAGGGTGGGTTATATGCAGAATAACAGATAACCCAGAGTGAGTTACGGCCTGGAATCTAATCAAGGGGTTCAAGGAGGTTAGTATACAGAATAACAGATAGCCCGGGGTGTGTTTCTGCCTGGAATCTATCAATGTCTGTTCACTTTAAGATAGGATGGGTTTTGTGAATCGAAAGTACAGCCACAGATGCCAGCTGAAGGTCAGACTGTTCCAAATGTAACAATTAGCTGGGAAATGGAAACATGAGTTTTGGTTGCTGTTTTGACAGCAATCCAAATGCAATCAAAGACTTTAAATAATGCTCAGATTATCCGAAGCCAATGGAATTTGAATATTATTGTTCGTACACCTGGAAATCAATCAAATTATGAGAATTATTGTATCATGGGAAGTAAATAAACCCAGCATTTTGAAAATAGAGGGAGAGCCGCTGCCATCCAACAGCAGAGTAACTACTGAAAGAGTGAACACAGTAGGGAAGATAGAGACTGGGTGGTTTTGAGATTGTTACGTTTAATATGTGGGTTGTTGGATCAGCATATGTTTTACAAAGTTGGAGTCAGATAGTAAGTAGATAAGAAATGAGGGGCTTGTATTTGCGAATAGTTTTTCTTTGGGGTTCAATATTAAAGTTAAGAAACTAACTTGATAATTTTTGTTTAAATCATGGAATGTAGGAGATCTGTGTCACTCATATCTTAACAGATTACGATGTGAAGCGAGCTTTTCTGGGTGTTTGGTTTCAATTAACAAAGGAGTTCGACTCCGCCTTGTAAATGTCCATTCACACTAACCCCATTTCCCTGCAGTTGGCCCATATCCTTCTAGTCCTTTCCTATCCACATATTTATTCAAATGCTTTTGAAATGTTGTTAATACACCCCCGTCAGCAACATCTTCTGGCAGCTCATCCACGTATCAGCCATTTATGTAAATAAGTGGTCCCTCAGGTTCCCTTTTATTCCTTCCCCTTTAACCTTAAACTGATCCCCTCTCGTCCTCGATTCTCTAAACTTTGGAAAAAATGAGAGCATTCACCCTATC
>NC_057717.1:17159236-17164735 GCF_004010195.1 Chiloscyllium plagiosum
TAAATTTCTTCTGCACTCTTTCTAATTTAATAACATCCTCCCTATAACAAGGTGTCAAAACTGAACACAATACTCCAAGTGCGGCCGTACCAAAGTCCTGAGTAACTGAAACATAAATTCTCAACTTTTATACTCAATGTCCTGCCTGATGAAGGCCAGTGTGCCAAAAGCCTTCTTCACTGCCCTGCCTTCCTGTGACTCCACTCTCAGGGAACCGTACACCTGAATTCCAAGGTCTCTCTGCCCACTACACCCCTTAAGGCCCGCCCATTCACCGTGAAACTCCTACCTTGATTTGAGATTCCAAAATGCAAGACCTCACACATCTATATTAAATTCCATTTGCCATTTCTCAGCCCATTAGCCCACCTGATTAAGGTCCTGCTGCAATTTCTGATAAACTTCCTCACTGATCATGCTCCCACTTATTTTAGTGTCATCTGCAAACTTCCTAATCATGCCTTGTACATTCTCCACCAAATCAGAGATAACAAAAAGCTATAGACCCAACCTCCAGTCTGACAAGCTTCCTTCCACTAAACCCTCTGCTTCCTATCAACAAGCCAACTGTGTATCCAATTGGCCAGTTCCCCCAGTATTCTACATGATGGAACCTTTCAGAGCAGCCCGCCATGTGGAACCTTATCAAAGGCCTGACTGAAATCCATAGAGACTACGTTTACCGCTCTGCCCTCATCAACATTCTTGGTCACTTCACCAAAGGACTCTAAGAAATTTGGCAAGCATGATCTCCCAATCACAATGTTATGCTGCCCGATCTGAATCAAACCCTGTGTAAGTAATGGTTGCAGTCAATGGTATGCTGTGCTTCATTGTAAGATGATTCGAGTACACAAGTAAAGCCATCTTCCTGCTGTTGCAGAGCCTTGCTGAGAGAGCATTTGGGGCACTCTCTACAGATTTGATCTCCTTTGTAAGGAATTATCTCCTTACCACAGACACAGGTGATGGTCACGTGAGGATAGAGTGAATAAGCTGAGTGTTTAATCTGTAGAGCTGTGAGAGACGAACAAATTGTATTGCTGAAACATGAGGAGTGGCAGCGATCACTTATTTCCAAAAGAGACATTGACAGGGAGAGAAATTCCATACTTTATCCAGGATTGATTCGTTTGATTTATTATCACGTGTATCTCAGTACATGGAAACACTTTCTTTATGATCTGTGGAGGAAGATCATAGTAAACATGGCCAGACAGATCATAGGGTGGAAATAGACTTGGACAGAGTAAGGCATACAGGAAAACACTGAACAGGACATGCACTAGACAAGGTTAACATGAACACCGTCAGCATTATTTGAAATTAGAGCATCCATTCATCAGTCTAACATGACTTTCCTAATAGTTTATATGTCTTAATTAACTCTCCCCATGTTATTGTGCAGTCGGCGTGTGAACCATGTTCTGAACGTCAGGTTATTCAAAATCTCCAATAGCAGCCACAATACCTTCCATTTGAAACAGGTATTCATTCCCACCAGCTTCCGACCTACATAGACAACACCAGGCTGTCTTCTCAGAGATGAAAGATGCCTTCTTGAGACTTCACACAGGACGTATAGCTTCCCTGCTCACCACTAGAAAACCACGTTAAAGTCCCACAAGTGTATCATAAGCCACAGAGGCAAGAGGAACAACGTGGAGCAGTCTGTCTGTGCAGCTTCTGCTCCACGTGTTCATCATGTTAGAGCATCATTTAGGAGACACTTAAGACTGCCGATGCTGGAGATCAGAGTAGAGAATGGATTGCTGGAAAAGCACAGCAGGTCAAGCAGCATCTGAGGAGCAGGAGAATCGATGTTTTGGGCATAAGACATTCATCAGGAATCAGCATCAATTACCTCATTCTGTCCCCGTGTAAGTGCATTGAGGTGGGAATGGCCTCCTACTGTTCCTGCATAAGTGACTCAAGGGACTGACTGGCTTCTTCCTCGTCCCATTGGACAGGGCCAAGGGCCTGACTGGGTTACCCCTGGTTCTTGTTTGACAGCTCGATGTACTGATAAGCGTGATGGCGCTGCAGCTTTAAGAGGTTATTTTGTCCGGGTTTCTTTTATGAGAGAGATTGAACGATTGTTACCAAGCTGGCTAGTTCAGACCACTTGAGTAACAGCTAGCGAGGCGTTAGGTTAATTTTAATGCAGCCTGAATGGGTGTGACCAGCCCTCACAGATTATGATCACTGATTACATTAGAGTGTGGAAACAGGCCCTTCAGCCCAACAAGTCCACACTAACCCACCGAAGCGCAACCCACCCATACCCCTACATTTACCCCTTAGCTTACACTACGCCAATTTAGCATGTCCAATTCACCTGACCTGCACATCTTTGGACTGTGGGAGGAAACCGGAGCACCCGGAGGAAACCCACGCAGACACGGGGAGAATGTGCAAACTTCAGACAGTCAGTCACCTGAAGCAGGAATTCAACCCGGGTCTCAGGCGCTGTGAGGCAGCAGTGCTAACAGCAGAAACTTTTGGGACTCCACAGAGTTGGAAGGTTCAGTGGATGTCTCCTGGTTACTACCCTCTCTGAATTTTCTCTTGATGCTGTTTTTAATTCCTGGTTTGGAGAAATATTTGTGACATTCTGTGTCTGAATATTTCTTTTTGCCAAGGGCTGTGTTTATGGGAATTCCATATATTGGAACAGTTCATTAGTAATAGTTCCGAGATCTATTATTCTGTTAAGCTGTCCAATAGAATTACGTTATTCTAAATTCCTCTTTCTCTGGTGTTATTTCTTCTTTCGTGTTGAAATAGATGGTGTTTTGCTTCACATCGAGTAGTTTGACCAGTCTGTTCCACATTGCATCTGGAACAGACACTTTACATTTTCTTTAAAATAAGAATACATTAGCGATAAGGCTCCTGCCTTCAAATATTTTCGTGGGGCTCTGGTGTGGTCCATACACTAGACTCCTTCTTATCCTGAGTAATAGGCTGGAGGCACTGAATGGGCTGTCCCTGTTCTTCTCCAATAGTGTCAATGGGCTGAACGACTTCCTCATATTCCTGTGAAACCAGCGTGAGGAGCTGAATGAACTCTTGTTTTACTGTGGCAATGTGCAGTGTCAGGCAGTGCTGTTACATGTATGTTACTGACACGTTAACAGCACATGCCTCAGTGGAGTCTGGGTCTTGCTGCACACGGACACAGACCAGTTCAGGAGCTGATGGGGGACAAAATGTTCTGAACATTGTGGAATCTTCAGTGACCATCCCCACTTCTGATCTTATGGTGGGGAGCGCGGGGGCTGGGAGACATTGATGAAGCAGCTGAAGATGTTTGTGAAGAGGAAGCTACCCTGAGGATCTCCCACAGAGGTGACCCAGGACTGAGATGATGAACATCTTCCTTTGTGCCATGTTTGACTCCAAACACTGGAGAGATTACTCTGATTCCCATTAAGTCCAGTTTTTGTAAGCTCCTTGATGTCAACAGAAGTTAACCACTGCCTTGATATCGGGGCCAGTCATTTTTGCCTGAACCCTTGAGCCAACCTCTTTTGTTCACATCAATTAGCCATGATATAAGAACAGCAAGTGTTTTCTTCAAACAGGTTGTATTGAATGTCAGGATTTCTCTCCTCAAGAGTGTTCCAGGAGCTAGATGACTGAAAGTATTTGAAGAGGAGGTAGATGGAAATTGACCTGTCAGAGAGTTGAGGGCTATGTAGAATGGATATGAAAGAGGATTTGAGACGACGAGCAGATCAGTCATGATCTTAAAGAAGGGCAGGCTTGGGGGGTGAACAACATGCCCCTGTTTCTGATGTTCTCCCATTCTGTTATTGGAAAGTTAGCGTGTGTTATTTTCACGAATGTTATGTTATTGAATGTTGCTGCCAGGGAGACCAGAGGATTTTGTGAGCCATCCCTGAGTGAGGTATAGGGCTGTATTCACACTGAATCTGGGTCTACAACATGACCAACAAATGAAGCACAAGTTGCAGAGAGGGGAAGCTCTGTGAAGAGAGATGAGGGGCCTCTTTCGTACCCAGCCTGGGTTTTCCAATTACATTTTCCAATTCACTTCAAACCGTGTGGGACAGTACTGAGGGGCTGAATGGTCTCCTGTGTTTCTGTGCAACAGGTTATAGGAGTAAGTAGCCTCCAACTGCTCCTGACTAGCAGGTTTGATGGGCTGAATGGAACACAGGATCATGGGACTGAGGAGCAGGAAGGGGTCATTAGATACTTTGTGCCTTCTCCACCAGGCACTAAAATTGTAGCTGATCAGGTTGTGGTCTCAGCCCCACTGTCCTGTCTGCGTCCCATTGTGCATGACTCACTTCTTTGTCAAGTATTTAACTAACGCGGCTTTCAATCAATGTGAACATTGAGACACGATAACCATCCACTGAAGAGAATTCGACTTGAAAAGACCTTTCAGAATTATTCATCATCTCTCTGATTCTATCATGCAGAATGGAAACAGACGCATTAGTCCAATCTGTTCACTCCGATCAGATATCAAACCTGATCCAGTCCCATTTGCCAGCATTTGGCCAATATTCCTCCTCTTTCAGATACTTTTTAAACGTGCGATTGTAACCGTCATCACCACTTCCTCTTTGAGCCTTCTCCACCAGGCAGTAAGATTGAGGCCGATCAGATTGGGGTCTCAGTCCCACGTTCCTGTCTGTATCCTATTATCCGTGCCTCACTTATTTGTCAAATATTTAACTAATGCAGCTTTCAATCAATGTAAACATAGAGTCACGATAAACTTCCAGAAAAGAGAAGTACTACTTGAAAGGACCTTACAGAATTTTTCATCATCCCTCTTATAGAATCAGAGAGTTATGCAGAACGAAAACAGACCCGTTAGTCCAATCTGTTCACTCCGATCAGATATCAAACCTGATCCAGTCCCATTTGCCAGCATTTGGCCAATATTCCTCCTTTTTCAGATACTTTTTAAACGTGCGATTGTAACCGCCATCACCACTTCCTCTTTGAGCCTTCTCCACCAGGCAGTAAGATTGAGGCCGATCAGGTTGGGGTCTCAGTCCCACGTTCCTGTCTGTATCCTATTATCCGTGCCTCACTTATTTGTCAAATATTTAACTAATGCAGCTTTCAATCAATGTAAACATAGAGTCACGATAAACTTCCAGAGAAGAGAAGTACAACTTGAAAGGACCTTACAGAATTTTTCATCATCCCTCTTATAGAATCAGAGAGTTATGCAGAACGAAAACAGACCCGTTAGTCCAATCTGTTCACTCCGATCAGATATCAAATCTGATCCTAGCCCATTTGCCAGCATTTGGTAATATCCCTCCTCTTTCAGATACTTTTTAAATGTGCGATTGTAACCGCCTTCACCACTTCCTCTGACAGCACTTTCCGTACATACACCACTCTCTGTGTGAAACATTTATCTTCAGGTCCCTTCTGAATCAATCCCCCTCGCCTCCAACCTATGCTCTCTTGTTCTGGACTCCCCTATCCTGGAGAGCAGAACGT
>NC_057717.1:17166197-17169279 GCF_004010195.1 Chiloscyllium plagiosum
GTCCCACTCCTCCACTGCTCACAACAAATGTTAAATATAACCAGGTTGGTGATATGGCCGATGATATCGGTCTCAGACTGGGTCAGGGTCAGTTTTAGGAACAAGTCAGGCTAGTTTCTTTAATCTGCTAAAACAACACGTTTATGATCCAGAGCAATGTTACTCAAACTGTGATCGAAAGATGAATGGCAAACTGTTTAGGTATTGCGATTATATAATCAATATTTCCCTTTCTAAAAATACTTACACACACACACACAAAATCTCTGCAATTTTAACTTGAAAAAACTTGATCCAAATATTATTGGAACTCATGACAAAGGAAAATTTGTGAGGTTGTCCAAAACGTTATTCTGCTTCTGAAGATATTGTACTCACACAGCTGCTAGCAATGGGATTTCATCCTGGGAGAGTTTGGATTTGGCTGAATTCCCTTTGCTTTAGGCAGTGAGTAGATTCCAGTGAATTCTGGTTAGGGATCATACAAAGGGTAGCACAGTGGTTAGCACTGCTGCCTCACAGCACCAGGGACTTGGGGTCGATTCCAGCCTTGGGAATCTGGAGTTTGCACATTCTCCCCTTGTCTGTGTGAGCTCCTAATGGGTGATCCAGTTTCCTACCACAAACTGTGTAGGTTCGGTGGATTGGTCATGCTAAATTGTCCGTAGTGTTCAGAGATTTCTAGGTTATGTGCAATAGTCAGGGGTAAATATAGGGAAACGGGTTGGGAAGGTTGGTATGGACTTGTTGGGTCGAAGGCCCTGTTTCAACACTGCAGGGATTCCATAAAAGTAAGAAAGGTAACGATGACTGTAGAGGTTTGTTTTAGCTCGCACACATTGCTGTGATGAGGAACAATGAAGGAGAGAGAGTGCAATAGGCCATTCCTTCTCAGGCAGATTACATTTTCTCTCTCTCTGAGCTGAATCACACAGTAATGTCATCCTCTCCCAAACTGGACCATGTGAGGTCTCCTTGTACATTGTCCAAACTATGTCTCCATCACATTCCCTGTTCCATGCAGGTGCATCATTGCTGCTGTCATACACAGAGCCATACCTTTCACAGAAAATGGTCTCGGTCAATTTGAAGATATGTTTATATGTCCCTGAGTCATTAAAAAATAAAAATGTTTAGTTTATTCAGAATACCTGTGTTAAACTGAATGCACTTTTTAAAGAAATACAGAAATTGCTGGAAAAGCTCGCCAGGTCTCTCAGAACCCAGATGATGTCGTTGTACCAGCCTCCACCACTTCCTCTGGCAGCTCATTCCATACACACACCACCCTCTGTGTGAAAAGGTGCCCTTTAGGCCTCATCAAAACCTTTCCCCTCTCACTTTCCACCAACGCACTCTAGTTTTGGACGCCCCTAACCTGGGGAGAAACCCCTGACTACTCACCCTATCCATGACCATTCTGATTTTATAAACCTTGACTGCTGCAAAATGTGACCCCAATCAACACGAATGGCTGTACTTTCAGTCATCCTGGGCCTAAATTCTGAAATGCAATACTGACACCTCTTCCTTCTCCATCAAGCCACAATTCTAAATCCATTTTAATCTGTTTGTTCAGATGTATCCGGAGACACTTCTATGGGTTTCACGCCTGGACCTTTGTGCCCAGAAGTAGGGACACTAGCATCACTCAGCAATACCCATAAAGCTGTAACAGTTTTCTCCTGTGTGTTTGTTCATCAAACTGTCCTGACATGCTGGGTCATACCTCTGCAACAGGCAGGACTTAAATCCAGGCCTTCTAGTCCAGAGCTAAGAACACTACCACACAAGTTCAGGAATTGGAATCAAATCCAGAGCTCTGGCTCAGAGACAGGGACACTACCCACCACACTACCATACCCAGATTTTGAGTCATATTTTAGTGCCCACTTTCAGCTTGGCGTGGATTTATTATAATCAGGTTAACATTACTGAATTACAAACAACACTTTGTATTGTTAAACAAATGCAAGATATTTGTCTCAACTGTAGGATATTGAGTGTACGTGCTACACTATCGAAATTAACTATAAACATCTTTAATTGCTATTATCTGTAGTCTGCAATATTAAGGAAAGAAATCCTGCAGACACACTCTGCCCAATGAAGGGTCTCGAATAGATATTTATTACTGAACACCAGAGACGAATCAAGAGCTTAATTTCTGACCCCAAAACACCGATCACTCTTACCCAACTCTCACGTGCGACTCCCCTTTTCCTAAAACCATGAAATGACACCAGGCCGCTGCTTACTGTCCAGCCTCTCCTCCCCACTGACTGTGTCTGCAATCTGTCCCTCTTCCCCCTACCATACAAGGCAAACCAAGCTTAGGGTCTTTGTGAAAATCAAGGCCGGACTGTGTAGGCATCCTGGAGAGGGTTGGATGTTTTAAAATTAAAGGGGGAGGGTGAGGTGACAGTAATATCACTCACTGGGCTGAGGGGTGGCTGATGGAGTTTAGTTTGGTTTAATGCAAGGTATTGGGTTTGGTAAATCAAACAACAGCAGGACCTATACAATAAAAAGTAGAGCCTTTGGCAGTGCTGTAGTACAGAAACCTAGGCTGTCAGGTTTAATTCTTTAAAATTTGCATCTCATATAGATAGTGTGGTTAAGAAAGTGTTTAACACACATGTCTTCATAGGACAGACCTTTGAGTATAGAAATTGGGATGTCATGTTGAGGATGTACAGGATATTGGTGAGACCTCTTCTGGAATACTGTGTCCAGTCTGGTCATCCTGCCTGCTCATTCCATAGGCACACCACCCTCTGGGTGAAAAAGCTGCCCCTTAGGTCACTTTTAAATGTCCCCCTCTCACCTTAAGCCTATGTCCTCTAGTTTTGGACTCCTCATACCCTTAGAAAATACCTTGACTATTCACTTTGATATTACTGACCTTGATATTATTAAGCTGGAGAGGATTGAGAAGAGATTAACCTGGATGTTGCTGGGAAAGGAGGGAGTGAGCTGCAAGGAGAGGCTGGATAGGCTGGGGCTTTTTTCACTGAAGAATATGAGATTAAGCAGGAACTTTACAAAGATTTATAAAATAATGAGGGATACAGAGAAGCTG
>NC_057717.1:17169779-17176975 GCF_004010195.1 Chiloscyllium plagiosum
GTGTTATTGTGGCGGAGGTGCAGATACCTATCTACACAGATTGTTGTCTGTGGGTCTGAAACCGGGGGATCCAGTTGCAGAGGGTGGAGCGGTGACTAAGGTCATGGAAGTTTGAGATCTGTCTGGAGGGGATAATGATGTTTAAGGTGGAGCTGTCGTCAATGAGCAGTAGTCTGGTGTAGGTGTCCTTGTTGTCCAGATGTCCCAGGGATGAGTGCAGACATCGACATATGGCATCCGTTCTGGACATGTTACATCAGTCGGCAAATTATAAGGGATCAGGTCAGGCTGGGAGATTGGATGGGATGTGAGCCATAACCAGCCTTTCAAATCACTTCGTGTTTATTGAAGTTAGAGCCACTGGACAGTAGTCATTAAGGCACGTTACATGTGATTTCTCACTTACGAGAATGATGGTGGTCTTCTCGAAGCAGGTTGGGACTTTGACTTGTCAGAGGGAGAAGTTGAAGTTGTATGTGAATACCTCTACCAGTTGGTCCTCACAAGATCTGAGTACACAGCCGGGAACATCATCCAGGTCTGTCGCTTCCCTTGCCTTGACTCTCAGGAAGACTGATCATGTCTGCAGCGGAGACAGCGGGCACAGATACATCCGAGGCTGTCGGGGCAGGTTTCAGCCTGGCAGTCTCACACAGTCATTCATTATAGATATTACCTCCCCCACCTCCCTCCGTTTTCATCTACACACAGTGACATTGGTTGGTGTGAGCACCACACCGTTAGTTTCCAGACAGAGTGTCATCAATAGACTAGGATTGTGCACCATAATGAAGTAAACTCACAACAAAAGGGAGCAGGGTGTGCTTCTACTGAGAGACAGTGGTGCAGAGAGTGAAGACTTTTAGGTGTAATTCCAGTCAAGCCACTGCTTCAACCTGAATGGAATCAAGCAGCTTGAGTGTTGTGCCTTGTAGATGGTGGACAGTTCTTAGGGAGCCAGGAAATGTATTATACATGGACAAACTGGACAATGGGCCTGAGGGCATTTTTGCTATGTTTGCAGATGATGTAGTGATGGTTTGGTCGGCAGATAATATTGAGGAAGTGGGGAGGTTGCAGAAAGATTTGGTCAGTTTCGGACTGTGGGAAAACACTTGGCTGATGGAACATAATATGGAATCATGTGCGATTATGCACCTTAGTTGGCGGAATAGAGACAGACATTATGTTCGAACAGGATCCATGAAATCTGAAGCACAAAAGATTTTGAAGCACTTGTGCTCTCTTATGGTTAATGTGCCGGTTCAGTTGGCAGTGACGAAAGCATTTGCAATGTGAGCATTCAGTTCAAGGGAGCAAGAATGCAAGAGAGGAGACATACTGCTGAGAATGTAATGGACTATAGTCAGACGGCATTTGGCATATTGTGAGCTGCTTTGGACACTATCTCTGGGGAAATATCTGCTGGTGTTGGAGGTGATTGTGGTGTAAAATTATGTCCCAATACATGTGTGAATCATAATGTAACACATGTATTGGGCCAAGCAGTGGTATGTGGTGAAACGGTTAAAAATTATGTCCCAATACATGTGTGAATCTAACCGGAATGGACAAACAGTACAGTTTCAGATTGAAGGGATGGGCTGAATGGCCTAAATATATTGCTATATCCCATGCCCTTGAGGTCATAGGATCTATTATTCAGTGCAGAATTGTAAGTCTCTGACCTGCTCTTGTAACGCTTGTGTTTGTATGTTTTTTTAACTTCACGTTCTGGTCAGTGGTAACCCCTGTGATATGGACGGTGTGGGGATTCAGTGTCGGCCAGTAGTCCATTAATCTGTTGAATATAAGCGCCTATTTGTGAGTCTCACCTGGCGGGAGTACATTGTCTCTCCGATGATTGTCATTTTCTGTCTGGTATTTTCGAAGGATTGATCCTGTTACGCCAGTATTGTTGATTTTAACAAAACATATGCAATTTATCAAAGCACTCAACAACAATAAGTCATCGAACACTGAACATCCTTCTAATAACAGAAAGTCTAAAATGTTCAATATTAGAAATATTGTTTTCCTGTTCATGTTCAAATCACAGAAACTGTCCCATCGAGATGGTCAATTTGGAACTAATTTTAAAAACTCTATTTTGGATATGGGAATCGCTGGATGGGCCCAGCATTTCTTGCCCGTCCCTAGTTGCCCCCTTGAGAAGGTGGTGCTGAGCTATCTTGTAAAATGCTACAATCCACCTGCTGTGCTTTGACCCACTTGTGATTAAGGACGGAATTCCAGGGTTTTGAGCTAGCAACAGTGAAGGAATGGCAATATATTTCCAACCAGTATATTGACTGGTTTGGAAGGGAATTTGAAAGTGTGCTGTTCCCAAAGGTCTACTGCCCTTGTCATTCTAGATGGAAGTGTTTTCGAGATTGGAAGGAGCTGTCTGAGGGTCTTCAGGGAATTTCTGCATTGTGTCTAGTAGATAGTGCACACTCTGCTCCTGAGCTACCGTGGAGAAGGGAGTGAATGCTTCTGGATGTGATGCAAATCAAATGGGCTTCTTTGTCCTGGATGGTGTCAAGCTTCTTTGGTGTTGTTGGGGCTGCACTCATTCAGGCAAATGAGGATTATTCCATCTCATTCCTGACTTGTGCTTTGTAGATGGTGGACAGGCTTTGGGTGGTCAGGACGTGAGTTACTCGCACAGTATTCCTAGCCTCCGATCTGCTCTTATATTTACGTGGCGAGTCCAGTTGAGTTTTTGTCAATGATAACCCCAGTATATTTAGTTATAATAATGTGCTGAATAACAAGTGGTTATATTATTTCTTATTGGTGATGGTCATTGTCTGGATTTGCGAATGTCAATTGCCACTTGCCAGCCCAATCCTGGATATCGTCCAGATCTTGTTGCATTTGGGCATGAACTAGTTCTGTGTCTGAGCATTTGTGAATGGTGCTGAACATTGTGCAGTCATTGTCGAATATCCCCACTTCCGACCTTATGGTGGAAGGAAGGTCATTGTTGGAGCAGCTGAAAATGTTTGGACCTTGGGCATTATCCTAAGGGACTACTGCAGAGATGTTCTGGAGCTGAGATGACTGACCTCCAACAACAACGTCCATCTTCCTATCTGTTATGTATGACTCCAACAATGAAATGTTGTCCCGCGATCCAATTTTAACTTGAGCTCCTTGATGTCACATTTGGCCGAATGCAATCTTGATGTCAAGGACTGGAATTCAGTTCATTTTTGTTTGTTTGAACCAAGGCTGTGATGAGGTCAGGAGCTGTGTGACCCTGGCAAAACCCAAACTGGGCGTCTCTGAACAGATTATTGCTGAACAGGTGCTGCTTGATAACACTGTTGATGACACCTTCCATTACATTACTGATGAGGCGGTATTTGGATGGGCTGACTTTGTCGTGCGTTTTATGTACAGAACATACTTGAGCCGTTTTTCCCATTGTCCATTTGTAACCGTACTGGAACAGCTTGGCTAGGGGAGTGGGAAGTGCTGGAGTACAAGTCTTCAGCACTATTATTATCATGTAATCAGGGCCCATAGCCTTTGCAGTATCCAGTGTCTTCAACCGTTTCTGGATTTCAGTTAATCGAATTTGCTGAAGACTGCTATCTGTAATGATGGGGATCATGGGAGGAGGCCGAAATGGATCATCCACTCGAAACTTCTGACAGAAGATTTCTGCGAAAGCTTCAGCTTTATCTTTTGCCATGATGTGCTCGGCTCTTCCATCATTGAGGATAGGGATATTTGTGGAAACATCTCCTCCGGTGAGTTGTTTATCTGTTCACCACCATTCACGATCGGTTTAGCAAGACTGCAGAGCTTAAATCTGATGCATTAGTTGTGGGATACCTTAGATCTGTCTGTCCCTTGCTGTTTATGCTATTTGGCACGCAGGTATATGTGCTTGGAAACCTCAGCAGATTAACATTTTATCTTCATATATTCCTGTTTCTGCTCCTGGCATGCCCTCCTACAATCTCCATTGAACCAGAGTTGATCTTCTGGCTTGATGAAAATGATTGATTGGGGGGTTATGCTGGGCCGTGACGTTACAGATTGTGCTTGAGTACATTTCTGCTGCTATTGATGGTCCACAGTGTCTTATGGATGCTCACTCTTGAGTTGCTAGATCTGTTCGAAGTCTGTGCTGTTTAGCATGGTGGTAATGCCACACAACGCAATAGAGTTTATTCTCAATGCGACCGTGAGACTTTGTCTCCACAGAGACAGTGTGGTGGTCTCTTTTACCGATACCGTCATGGACAGATGCATCTGTAGTTTGTAGATTGGCAAGGATGAGGTCAGGTATGGTTTTTCTACTCTCTTTCGTTCCCTCACGACCTTCTGCAAACCCAATCAAGTAGCTATGTACTTTACGACTCGACTAGCGTGATCAGTAATCTACTGCCAAACTACTCTTGGTGGTCGACTTTGAAATCCCCAGCCAGAATAATTTTTGTGCCCTTGCCAGAGTCCGTGGTTTAGCATGGAGAAGTGCTGATTCAGCTGAGGCAGGACATGACATGGTAATCAGTAAGAGACTTCTTTGTCCATGTTCAATCTGAAGCCATGGGATTTCATTGGGTCCCGAATCAAATTTAGGAACTCCCAGAGCAACTATCTCCCAACTGTATCGCACTGAGCTGCTCCCTCTGCTCGATTGGTCCTGCCTTTGGGACAGTACATATCCAGGGATGGTGATGGTGGTGTCTGGGTTATATCCGTAAGGTATGATTCCGTGAGTATGACTATGTAAGGCTGTTGTTTGACTAGTCTGGAAGGCAGTTGTCCCAATGTTGGCACTAGCTCTCAGATGTCACGAAGGATGACTGTGCAGGTTCTACAGTGATGTTTCTAATGTTGACTTTTCTTGTGCCAAGTGCGATGCCAGATGGTCCATCGGTTTCATTTCTTTGACACTTTGTAGCGATTGTTACAACTGAATGACAAGCTAGACGAATTCAGAGGGCGATTGAGAGTCAATAATATTGCTTTGGGTCTGGAATCGCATGTCGGCCCGTCCAGGTGAGGATGCAAGATTCATTCATTGAAGGATATCAGTGAACCAGTGGATTTTTCTGTCAACCGGCAATGATTTCATTCTCATCAGTAGATTCTTAATTCCAGGAATTTAAAAAAAAAATGAAATTGAATTCCCACCATCTGTAGGGATGGGATTCGAACACGTGTCCACAGAACAGAAGCTGATTTTTCTGGATTGATAATCTAGCGATAATACAATGATGCCTGCTTGGAACCACATGTTGTACTGAGGTGTCATTTCTTGTGTTGCCCTGTTTTTTTCATTCATTGCTTACGTTATTTTGGAATCCCATCCTTCATTAAATACTGATTGAAACATACGGTCACGTATGCCCTCGCGAAGCTCGAATTTCATTCAGTCTGTTTTGTTTAAACAGACACTTCAAGGCAGTTGCTCATCAGAGAAGAACAGGAAGTGATAATAGGTGAGTGTGCACCGTACGTTTCACGAAACCAGCATGTCTGCCCAGGCACCTATTTATTGTTGGTCAGAGAACCACTGAATTATTAAATCACAGATGGAGACCATTCAGCCCATCTTGGGATTACAAGTCTCCAACTCCACAATTGGAGATAGAGAGGTTAAGTGGAGATAGATGGCGTGTGAGAGAAATAAACAGAGAAAAATAAAGTGAAGGGGATAAACTGAAAGAGGATGGAAAGGGGAGCGATTGACTGAGCGGGAGAGGGAGAGATGTTAGATGAAGGTGAAGTTAGATAGATCAGAAGACCGCATTAGGGTTGATAAGTATGCACAGACAGAAGTTAGAAGTTTTATTTAGAATTTAGTCTGGATTGCAAGCCTTGTGTCCAGGCGCCATACCCTGTGAGCACTATGATGATACTGGCTGTCATCCTAGATCATTTATTTTTAATAATGCCACAGAGTTGTTTATTGACAGTTAAACAGAACACATTAGGACAATATATTGGTTCCATGGAGAAAGCAGAGTTTTTTAAATAGACTGTGCGAAGCGCGGCAGGAAATGATAACCACCCCATTTTTCTGTGTGAGAAGCTGGGCCAGAGAATCTCAGTGAGGGGGATCACTGGCAGAGGGGAAATCATAATCTCAGCTGTGGGTCAAATGATCGATAAAGTTTACACACCACTTCCCTAGTTTTGTAATCCACATTTCAACTTATATAGCTCAGTTTCAGGAGTGCATTTTAACAACCTTACCTCTTTATACTTTGCATATATTGGTATGTACAGAAAATTATTTGTTTCTGTATTTTGTATTGCATAAACGCATTTCATTCATATTGTCTCTGCTCATTCCTCATTTTAGATGTATCATTGAATCTGTTCTTCATATGAGTTATAAAGCGTATCCTTCCAATACCGGTGACTGGGGAACATCATTGTCCTTCCGCCCAGTCTAAACAGCCATTGCCCCACTCCTCTCCATCTTTTGTCTTTTCCCCAATGCCATAATCACAATGTCATTGAAGTGCATTAAATGATACTTCATCGCAGTTTCTTAACATCGATAACATCAACAACATTATCCACACCTGCCCTCTCTGATTCTGGAATAATAATATGATTTGTGTTTGTCACGTGCAATTCTCTGTTAACATATCCATGCCATTTGTTTGTTATAATCTACGTTTTGTGAGGAACATTTTGCTATTAGATCATGGATGATAGATGATTTCTCAATGTTTTACTGATTTTGCAATGACTGATCTGTAGTTACAGGACTTATTTCTCCACTTATGAGCAGAGACGCATGTTTATGTGCAGTTAAACCTGTGGCATTACTTCCATATCCAAGGCAGACAGCATGATTACACACAAACAATATGCCATCTCCAACATTCCTTCCTCCAGTTGCACTCACATATCACATCCAGAATGCATAAATGTTCAAAGTTATTTTAAATTTTAATAAAACAGCATTGAATTCAAAGAGAGTTTCTCTCGTCTATAAGGGAATTCTTTCAGTGTTTTATCCCATAGTATGAGCGGGAGCATGACCAACAGCAATAGCAGGGATCCGCAGCTCCAGAGAGAGGTGGAGGAGAGATAAGAATCTGAGAACAATGTACTGGAATGTTCCAACAATGGACAGGATTTTATCCGATGGACTTTACTGGCTTTTCCAGCCTTGGATATCATTAACATATCGGATTGAAGATGTACTGATGGTT
>NC_057717.1:17177765-17182928 GCF_004010195.1 Chiloscyllium plagiosum
TCAAACCTGAGAGTGTTGTTGAGGCAGTATTTGGGATAATATGGACAGATTTTCTCTCCTTTATACGGAGTGATCTCCTTACCACAGAGAGAGTGAAAAGGAGTTTCACCAGTTTAATCACTGGCACCATGAGGAGTGAGTGTAGATTGTTCTCTAGAGATTTGAGATAATAAGAGGTGATGGCATTTTACCCTGAGGGGGATGGAAAATCACTCATTATATTCTAACCAGACAATGAGGAGGTGATAAATTCCATTAGTTCTGTTTCACTCAGGGTGCATGATTCTGGATAGTTTAAGTGCCTGGGAGAGCGTTACGCCTACCCACCCGAGCCCCCACTCCCCACGGTGATTGAGAGAGACAGAGAGGTCAGGTTTTGAAAAGAACTTTCACCACATTAGTTCAGTGCAGTTGGTGTGTGATCCTGCACTGAATGTCATATTATCCATCAGCCAACAGTCACAATATCTTCATTCTGAAACAGTTAACTGTACCAACGGCTTCTGACCTTCATTAAGAACATGATTCCATCTTCTCCGAAATGCAAGTTGCCCCGCCTTGATATTTGGACGATAAGACGATAAGACATAGGTGCAGACATTAGGCCAGTTAGCCCACCGAGTCTCTTCGCCATTCAATCATAGCTGATAGGTTTCTCAAACCCATTCTCTGAACTTCTCCCCGTAACACTTGATCACCGGATAATCAAAAACCTATCTATCTCCGTCTCAAATATTCTCAATGACCTTTCCTCACAGCCACCTGTGGCAATAAATTTCAAAGATTCACCATTCTCTGGTTAAAGACGTTTCTCCTTATCACTGTTCCAAAAGGTGCTCCCTTTCATCTAAGGCTGTGCCCTCGGGTCCTCGTCCAATGGAAACATCTTATCAACATACACTGGTCATTCAGTATTCTGTATGTTTCCATTACATTCCCTCTCATCCTCCGAAACTTTATCAAGAATAGACCCAGAGCCCTCGAACATTCCTCATACGATAAGCTTTTCATTATTTCGACCATTCTCGTGAAAATATTCTGCACATGCTCCAGGGCCACGACATCCTTCCTGATATAAGGGGCTCAAAATTTTGCACAATACTCCAAATATGGTCTGACTAGAGCCGCCTACAACCTGTTTTACATTCAGGCCCTCTCGTATTAAACGCCATCAATAATAAATGCAATTGCCCTACTGACTACTGCCTCAACCTGTAAGCTTACCCTGAGAGAACCCTGCACTAGAACTCCCAAGTTCCTTTGGACTTCAGATTTCTGATTTTTCCCAATTTAGAAAATGGAGCATGCCTCTCTTCTACGTGCGAAAGTGCATGACCTCATACTTTCCAACGTTGGAATGCATCTGCCAATCTCTTTACCTGCCCAAATCCTTCGTCAGCCTATCTGCCTCCTCAATACGACCTGTCCATCTGCCTATCTTTATATCGTCTGCAAACTTAGCCAGAGTTCCCTCATTTCCATCATCCAGAATGTGAACGTAACAAGTGAAAAATACGATTCCAACGCTGAGCCTTGTGGAACACCACTTGTCAGCGGCTGTCATCCTGAGGACCATTTTATTCCCACTCTCTGCTTTCTGCCGGATAGACAAGCTTCTATTCATGCCACAACCATGCCTCTAACACCACGGACCCTTATTATACTCAGTAATCTCCTCTGAGACACCTTGTCAAAGTCCTTCATAAGTCCAGGTGGATAATATCCATTGGCTGTGCCTGGTCAAGCCTGTTCATTTACTCTTAAAATAATTCCAACAGATTTGTCAGGCATGACCCTCCCTTGATGAAAATAATTGTGATTTTGCCCTATTTTACCAAAAGCTTCCTAATATTCCAAAACTTCATCCTTCAATATGGATTGCAGGATCTTACCCACGACCGAGGTTCAGCTAGTCATTTTGGATTTTTGTTTTTGTCTTTTTCCTTGCTCCCTTGTTAAAATGGGGTGTCATGTTCGTGGGTTTTCATTGCTCTGAGACCGTTCCTTACTCTAATGATCGCTCAAATCATCACCACTATCGCCCCCACTCCCCCTTCAGCTATCTTCCTTATATCACTGCGATGTAGTGCATCCGGTCCAGGTTATTTAACCACCTGCAGGCCATTCAGGTATTTTTCTAGCACGCTCTCCATGGTGGTGACCATCATACTCAGGCCTGGCCGCTCACTCTCTCGAATGAGAAGGTATTACTCGTATCTTCCACCGTGAACCTAACGCAAAATTCAGTTCGTCGGCCTTTTTCTTTTTCAGCACTACTACTTCTGCAGTATCATTCCCCAACAGTCCGATGCCCACTTTTGCTTCTCTTTCGTGCTTTATATATTGAAAGGATCTCTTGCAGTCTTCCTTTGTATTAGTGGCTAGTTTACCCCCATATTTAATAATCTCCCTCCTTATTTTATTTTGTTTGCCCTCTGTTCTATCTTTGTAAGCTTCCCAATCCTCTGGTTTCCCACTGCCCTTCGCCACATTATATGCTTTCGCTTTTGCTTTAACGATATACCTGACTTCCCTCGTCAGCTATGGTTGTCCCATCCTCCCTGTACAAGACTCTTTTTCCTCAGGATAAATCTCTGCTGTATCCTGAATTACTCCAAAAATCTCCTGACTGTTGCACTGTCTTTCCTGCTGGGCCTCTCTCCCTGTCAATTGCACCCAGCCCCTTTCTCATGCCTCTGCACTTGCCTTTATTCAGCTGTAATTCTGTTACATCCGATTTTAACTTCTCCATTTTGAGTAAATTCAATCATATTATGATCACTGCCTTCTATGATTTCCTTCACCTTAAGTTCCCCTCATCTAGTCTGCCTGCACAAGTTGCACCGAAATGCCATCTCATAGCCATTCCACAAATTCCTTTCCTGCAAAGCACTGAACACCTGAATTCCCAGTCCACCTGCATAATGAAATCCCATATGATCATTGTAACGTTGCCTTCCCTACAGATCTTTCTAGTTCCTGGTATATCTTGCACCCCATCTCCTGACGGCTGTTTGGCGGCATGTGCATAACTTCAACTGCATTTTTTCACCTTTTTGATTCCTCAATTCTACCGACACAGATTCTACACCATCTGACTTTACTTTATTTCCTCTTATTGGTACAACTTCATTTCTTACTAATGAGACTAATCTAGCTCTCTGCCCACCTGCCTATCTTTTCGACGGGGTGAATATCCTTAAATATAAAGCTCTCAATCCTTATCCTCTTGCAGCGATGTAACTGTGATGCCCATCATGTCGTACCTGCCAATTTGTGTATGAGTCACAAGCGTATTTACCTTATTCCATACTGCATGCATTCCGATATAACAGTTCAGTCCAGTTTAACTGTCCCTCTTCTCATTGTCATTTGTTTGTCCAGCCATTGGGACCTACACAGACCCAAGTTCTTCTGCAGCCCAGATGACATATCTCAAACCCAAGCACCATGTAGGCAACACAACCTTCAGGAGTCGCAGTCCTGGTCACAGAGAACAGTATCTATCCCTCTAACTATACTATCCCTAATTATCCATCATTAGGCAGCACGTTGACACTGCAATGCTGCCTCACAGTGCTTGGGACTCGGATTCAATTCCAATCTCTGGACCCTGTCTGTGTGGAGTTTGTACATTCTTCCCATGTCTGTATTGGGAGCATTAACTCCTTTCTCTCTCCACAGAACGTCTCTGTATTTGCTTCGGATTTCTACCATCTACAGTATTTTTGCTTTTGTTTGATGGAGAAATGCAGCAAATGTGATAGTTATTTTGTAAAAGCAGCCGTGGTTCTCGGGTTCCCTGGGTGTTTAGGAATCTTGCCCGGCCACTTGTCTGAGTGTCCCTTTATACCCATTCCATCTCTTTCAGTCCCTCTGTCCATCGTCAGTACATGCAGCCTTTCCTTGTGCCACCTCTGGGACACCGGACACCCCATCGCCTGGCACTGGATACTCCCTTCGCAGGACCACAGCAGTAGGTCCACAGGTGCAGTGACTGAGGAGGATTTGGAGACTAATACCAGTACACTTAAGACCAACAACGAACAGGCAGAGGGTACTGAACACAATGGACCTGGCAGACTGAAGTGTGCTGATTTTAATGTGAGGAGTCTGTTTGTTTGAACAGAGATTTCTAGGTCGATGATTGTGCTCTGTGTCCTTCACTGGACCAGCTTGTCTCTCCAGGTACCGAAAGGTTTTACTGTGGGTCAGGGAACTTCAGAATTAATACAGCACAGAAGGGGGCTATTCAGCCCAGCATGCGTCTACTAGCTCTCCATCTTCACAACTTGAAAATAGATAGAATGATCGGAGATAGACTGAGAGGGAGATTGAGAAATAAACAGAGAGAAAGGAAGTGAAGTGAGATAAACAGAATGAAGAGAAAACGGCGCGACAGAGTGAGTGAGAGCAAAGGGTGTCAGACGAATGTGAAGTTATCAGGAGACAGCATGAGGAGAAATACACAGAAACTTTATTTAGAAAATCCCAAAGACTATAAGCCCTTTGTCTGGTGCCATACCCTGTGAGCACTGTGCTGATACTGGCTGTCATCCCATATCATTTATGGCCAATGACATCACAGAGTTGGGTTGCTGCCAGTTAAAAACAATCCAAAAGATATATAGATTGTCTCCAGGGACTAGGTGGATTAATTTGAATATTCTGGGCCAACATAAACTTGTAGCCCTTCTAGACATTGTGTGAGAGACAGGGCTAGAGAATCTCAGTGAAGGGGATTACTGACAGAGGTGAAATCAGGGTCTCAGCTGTGGGTCAAATAATGATTGATAAAATTTGCACACCACTTCCATGGTTTTGTAATTCACGTTTCAAATCATATAGCTCAATATCGTGAGTGTATTTTAACAACCTTGTGTCTTTGTAGTTTTCATAATTTAGTATGTACAGAAATGCTTGTTTTTTGTCCCTGTGTGTTGTGTAGAATAAACACATTTTATGACTGAGGAAGAAACGAACTGCTCCGATGGGATAGTCTTCATCTGAACCGTGCTGGGACCAGAGTCCGAGTGAATCCTAACCATGGCTCGAGATAGAGCTTTAAACTGATTAGGTGTGTGTGTGTGTGTGTGTGTGTGTGTGTGTGTGTGTGTGTGTGTGTGTGTGTGTGTGTGTGTGTGTGTGTGTGTGTGTGTGTGT
>NC_057717.1:17182950-17189539 GCF_004010195.1 Chiloscyllium plagiosum
TGTGTATGGTGGTTCGGTTCTAGGATTTAATTAGAAAAGCAGAATTCAATCAGTAGGTTAAAGTACAGAACTCAGGAGAGGTTATTAAAATGTGCAACACAGACACAAATAGGATAGAGCATCTGGAAATGTTTAACATATCAAACTTCAAGCGCACTGCACAAACGAATGGGGCTGAGAGGAGGGGCGGTTAATGCAGGACTAAAGGTGTTATATCTGAATGCATGCTGTATAAGGAATAAGGTAAGTGAGCTTGCGGCGCAGAATGAAATTGGCATTTATGATGGGCATCACGGAGATGTGGTTGCAAGGGGATCAGGATATTTAAGGACATAGTCAGGTGGGCAGAGGGAGTGGATTTGTATCATTAGTATGAAATGAAACCAAATCAATAATAAGAAAGGAAGTAGGGCCAGATGATGTAGAATCTGCGTGCGAAGAATTGTGGCACCACAAATGTAAGACAACCACAGTTGGAATTTTGTACATTCCATCAAAGAATAGTCAGGAACTGGGGCACAAGATACACAAGGAGATAGAAAAGATGTGTAGGAAAGAAAAAGTACAGTGATCATGGGAGATTTCAATATGCAAGTGGACTGGGAAAATCAGGTAGTGGTTCACATGTAAAGGAATTTCAGGAATGTCTCCGAGAAGGCTTTTTGGAGCAGCTTGTGATGGAGCCCACTCGGGAACAGATGACACTGGATTTAATGAGGGAGGCTAGATAAACGAGCATACGGCGAAGGAAAACTTCGGAGGCAGTGATCAGAACATGTCTGAATTTATTCTGCAATTCGAGGGAGAGAAGGCAGAATCTGAGGTAACAGTATTTCAGCTGAATAAAGGCAACTACAGAGGCATAAGGTAGAACTGGGGAGGATTGGCCGGGAGAGGGATCGAGCAGGAAGGTCAGGGGAACAGCAATGGCAGGAGATACCAAGATTAAATCAGGAGACACTGCAGAGATACATGCTGGGGAATACAGGATTGGTACAGGGAGCATGAGGCAATCTGGGCTGACGAGGGAAGGCAGGGATTGCGCACAAGCAAAAGAGCAAGCATATAATGTGGTGAAGGGCAGTGGGAAACTAGAGAATTGGGAAATTTACAAAGACCAATAGAGGGCAAGAAAAAATAAATAAGAAGGGAGAAGATTAAATATAGGGGTAAGATAACCAATAATAAAGAGGAAACTGTAAGAGATTCTTTCGATATATAAAGTGCAAAAGAGAGGTAAAAGTGAATATGGACAACTGGAAAATGATGCTGGAGACAGTCGTGGGAAACAAAGAAATAGCTGAGGAACTTTGCATCAGTCTTCAAGGTGGAAGACACGAGTAATTTCCCAAAAAATGAAGTGAGTGAGAGGGCAGAGCTGAGTATGGTGGCCATCATTCAGAATAACAGGTTAGAAACTTGAATGGCCTGAATGTGTGTACATTACCTGGAGCAGATAGACTGCACCCCAGCCTTGTAAGGGAGATAGCTGAAGAGATAGTGCAAGCGTAACTGGTAATCATTCACGAATGACTAAAATCAGGAAAGTGACAAGAAGCTGGAATGTTGCTAACGTTACATCCCATTTAATAAGGGATTTGGGCAGAAGATGAAAAATTCTAGACTGATTAGTCTAAACATTTTTTGTAGGTAACATCCTGCAATCCATCGTGAATGATGGGATTTCTGAATACTTGGAGGTCATTTTTAAAATAGGACAGAATCAGTATGGTTTCATCAAGGGGAGTTCAGGCCTGACCAACCTGTTAGCACACTTTGAGTGAGTAACAAGCAGATTAGACCAAGGAGAACCAATAGATATTATCCACCTGCACCTCAAGAATCCTTTCACAAGGAGCCACGCAGCAGGCTATTGAGAATGAGGCAAGGTGCTGGCATGGATAGAAGCTTAGCTGTCTGACAGAAAGCAGAGCGTGGGGATAAAAGGGTCCTTCGAAGAGCGCAGCCAGGGACAAGTTGTGTTCCACAAGACTCAGTGTTAGGACCATATCTTTTCACTTTGTGCATTAATGATCTACATGAAGGAACTAAAGGCATTCTGGCTAAGTTTTCAAACAGTGCAAAGATAGATAGAGAGAAAGGTAGCATTGAAGAGGTGGTTCGGCTGCAGGAGGGTGCTCTAGCGCATCTCATCAATTTCCCACAACTCCGCCCTTGAACCTCACCCTTCCAACTACAAAAAGGATAGAACCCCTCTGGTCCTTGCATCCCATTCAACCAACCTCAGGATACGATGCATCATCTTCTGCCATCTCCGCCACTAACAGTCAGACCCGACCGCCATAAATTTACTTCCCTCCCCACTTTATCAGCATTCTGCAGAGACCACTCCCATCACAAGACCCTCATTAGGTCCACGCCCCCCTCCCCCACCAAGCTACCTTCCATTCCTGGCATCTTCTCGTGCCACTGCAAGAGGTCTGGAATCTATGCGAACATCTCTAACCTCACATCCATTCATGGCCTCAAAGGATCCTTCCACATCCGGCAGAGAACATCCTGTGCATCCAAACAACTCATCTGCTCTGTCCACTGCTCCTACTCTCCTCCACTCTGGGGAGACAGGACGTCAACTTGCAGAACGGTTCAGAGAACACTCTCGCACAAACACATCCAACAACCCCACTGCCCTGTGGCTGAATACTTCCACGCCCCCTCCCACTCCGCCAAGGACATGCAAGTTTTTGGTCTCCTCCACCTCCAAAATTCTAGCCACTAGACGTCCGGAGAAGAACCCATCATCTTCCGCCTCGGGACCCTCCAACCACACGGTATCACGGGCAATTTCACCAGATTCCTCATCTCCCCTCTCTCCACCTTATCCCAGATCGAACCCTCCAACTCAGCACCACGCTCTGTAACTGTCCTACCTGTCCATCGTCCTTCCCATCCACCCACTCCATCTTCCATTTTGACCTATCACTATCACCACCCACCTTTATCTAACTACCACCTTCCAAGCTCCCTTTCTCCCAGCCCCTCCCATTTATCTCTCAGCTACCTTCCACTCACACCCCTTATCCCTGAAGAAGGCTTTATGCCTGACACGTCAACTCTCCTGCTCCTTGGATGTCGCCTAACTGGCTGTGCCTTTCGAGCACCACATCTTTTGACTCTGATCGACATATCTGCGGTCCTCACTTTCTGCTACTAAGGATTTGCATTGGTTAGGGGATTGAGCAAATATGTGGCAGATGGAGCATCACGTGGGAAAGTGTGAGGTTATGCACTTTGCCTGGAAGAATACAGGCATGGGCTATTTTTGTAAATAGCGAGCAAATTCAGAAGTGCAAAAAGACTATGGAGTTCTAGTCCAGGAGTCTCGAAATGTAATCTTGCAGCTTGTCAGTAGCTGGGAAGGCAAATACAATGATGACATTTATTTCAAGAGGGCTTGAATATCAAAGCAGGGATATACTTCCGAGGCTGTATAAGCTTACGTTAGGCCACATTTGGATTATTGTGCCCAGGTTTGGATCTCATATCTCAGGAAGGATGGACTGGCCCTAGAACGTTTTCAGAGTAGATTCGCGAGAATGGTCCCAGGAATTAGAAGCTTAACATATGAAGAATATTTGAGGGCTCTGGATCTATATTTGATAGAGATCAGAAGGATGTTATGAGATCTAATTGAAACTTACAAAACACTGAATGACCTTGACAGAGTGGATATTGGGAAGATAATTCCAATGGTAGGAGGGAAAAAGACCCGAGGAGACAAAGTAAAGAGGAGACCTTTAGAACAGAGATAAGGAGAAAACTCTTCAGCCAGAGAGTGGTGAATCTATGGAATTCACTGCCACAGAAAGCTGTCAAAGCCAGGTCATTGAACATATTTAAGAGTGAGACAGAAAGGTTCTTGATTGTAAAGGGGATCAACGGTTGCAGGTAGAAAGCAGGAGAATGGGGTTGAGAAACTTAACAGCCATCATTGAATGGCGAAGCATGCTCAATGGGCTGAAAGGCCAAATTTCTGTTCCAATGTCTTCTGTTCGCTTGGTTTATATTGGCTCTCCTCATTCTTCACTGGAGATGTATTTTGTAATTTGATCTTGATATGACTTGTAAAGAATAACATTCGAATACTGATGACTAGGAAATATTATGTTCCATCCCTCCAGTCTTAGCAGCCAAGTCCCCAATTCTCTGTGTTTTCAATCTCCTCCCCAACATCATAATCGCACTGCAATTGAAGTCCAGTGAATGGTACTTAATGACAGTTGATTGATATCACTAGCAGCATGACCGTCACCTGCCCACTCTGATCCTCGAATAACTATCTGACTTGTGTGTCACATCATATTCTATGTTAACATATACATGCTATGTTTCTATTATAACTCATGTTGTCTTAGACACATTTTCCTGTCAGATTATGGCCTAGAAAAGTTCTCTCCATATTTTAGTGACATTATAATCACTGATCAGTAGTTGCAGACTGTATGTTTCCATTTATAAATGAAAAACTTGTTTATGTTCTGATAATCCTATGACGTTATTCCCGTATCCAAGGCAGACTGAATGATTACACACGATCAATGTACCTTCTCCAATATTCTTTCCCTCAGTGACCCCCACAATTCCCATGCCAAATGCGTACATTTTAAACGTTATTTTGAATTTTAATAAAGTCGGTATTGAATTGAAAGGGATTAACTCGAGCTGTTTGTTCAGTGATTGTGATTAATGTCAATCTCCGTGGATTCTAAGTAACCCAGTGGAGAGTTTCCATTTTTCATTGATAAATGAGCTCTGTTCAATGTGTTATCCCATAGTATGAGTGGGAGCATCACCGACAGCACAAACAGGGATCAGCAGCTGCAAAGACAGAAGGAGCAAAAATCAGAATCTGAGAACATTAGACTGGAACGTTACAATAATGGTTTAGAATCTGAGGACCATGGATTGGAATATTCCAACGGTGGATCAGAATCTGAGAACAACAGACTGGTATGTTCCAACAATGGACAGGAGTTTATCTTTGGGTCTTTACTGGCTTTCTCGGCCTGGGATATCATTGGCATCGCGGATCAGGTGTATCCTTTGGATTATTCAAAGTGGCTACTATCCCATTCTCGCTATAGTTGGTGTCCCGAGTAAGTCATCCTATGTCTCTTTTAAACCGGGTTGAACTGAATTTCTGCTTATGATATGTAAATTATGGAAAAGTGCAAGTCATTGTTATCAGTTCCAAATAAAAATTCCTTTCCTCATAACGTATAGCTATCAAAATACCATTTAAAAATTGCTCACTAATATGCGAAAAGGAACCAGACTGATCTCAAACTCCATAATCCCTTTTGACCTTCACAGATTTATATCTCCACTCACCAATCATGTCCAATACTCCACCATGATATCCCAGTCTCATCCCTCAGTCTCAGCGCAACTTCTGAATAAACCATGATTTGTGCCTTTGTTCAAACAATTTCAAGTCCCTTCTAAGCACATGTCCATTACAAAGTCATTGTTTTTGAGAATGTTTTGCTTGTTCTCTGCACATACGCGAAGACAATTTATGGTGGCCAAGTCATTGAATCATAATCTAGAGCCGCAGATTATTACTCTGTTGATATCTCATGAAGTAAATTGGTGGAATTTAAAAACAACCATTATGATTTATTATAAAGAGCCCATCAGGTTGCTGCAAGTCCTTTAGGGAAGTCAACGTGACTTCCTTCCATAGTCAGTTTTCTTTGTGACTTCTGTGATGAACATATGGTTGTACTGTACCTTTAAGAGAATTAAAAGCCAGCAATAACTACCTGACAGCACCAAATGTTCTGAAAAAAAACATAAATTGTAACATTTTGTTGAACAAATTGTTTCGCTGATGCCTGGAGACAAAAAACAAATTCAGCCAAACAGTTTAAATTATACCCCAAAATACCCACCTCTCATCCAGTTTGAATATAGTACACTGATAATCTTAAAAGCCAATGACAAAGTCGAATGCTTTGGTGGTAAAATACCGCGAAAAATTGAACAGTTAAGAGGAGAACTGGCAAGCTACCAGCATGTAAAGGTTGCGTGAAGAAGTATCTCTAAATAGTACCTTTATTGATCATTAACTGGTGAAGCAGAATCCCCAAGAAGAAAAGAAGATAGGAATACGGAGAAGAACAGAAAGCTTCCTGGTTTTGAGATGAGAAGTTTTGATTTGTAAGTCTTAATTAAGAGACTTTTCGGGCTAGTATTGTGGAGGGGGAAGTTCAAAGATAGGTTAGAGGAAGAAGTGGTAAATAATTGTTCGTTAATAATTCTTTATACTTTATGAAATAAAGTTACTAATTTTTACTTTAAATAGTTCTTAGACTCTGGAATTTTCAGGGATTTCTACACGGAGTGAATCTTTTCTCTGTTGCTGGTTTTAAAGCAAGCAGGAGAATTTATCCCATGTCGTAACACTGCAAACCCACAGCAAAGTGTTTTACTTTTTACTGTCCTATGAACCAGCCACTCAGTTCAAGATCCGTATAGCACGCTGTCCTGACCAGGGCTGTACACATCCAGTTAGAAAAGAACCAAAGGAAAGGTAGCTCCCTTCCTCTGCCCGTTTCCCGTATTC
>NC_057717.1:17194082-17206335 GCF_004010195.1 Chiloscyllium plagiosum
GGTTAGGCTGAATTCCCTTTGCTTCAGGCAGTGGAGAGATTCCAATAAAATCTCATCGGGAATCTTTCTCGACTGGTAAAGATAACTCAGGAATTTTATGGTCTCACATTTTGTCGTCATGAGAAACATAGTAAGAGAAAGGGATCAATCGTCTGCTGTTTCTCAGGCAGGGAACATTTTTTCTCCCTAGCTATTTTGAACCATCCAATAATGTCAACTGAACATCAAACTAGGCCATGTGCAATATCCTTGAATATTCTCTGGAATGTCTGATAATGCAGGTGCATCATTGCTGTTGTTGTACACAGTGCCTTTCATGAGCAACAAAATTGTCTCCGCTTTGTAATTTGATAACATGTTTATATGCATCTGCATTTTTTTTTTAAAAAGCTGATGTCTTCATAAGTATGTTAATATCAATACACCTTGTCTTCAAAATGTATTCTCTAGCTTTAGTCTTCCTGAGAAGAGAAAACATGTATCCAACTGATGAACTTTTTTGAAAATCATGTACGGTTCAATTAGATTTCGCATCTGAGGTTGAGAGTGATAATACTCCAGACCAAAATGCCTTCATTCCAGGAATGAGTAAAGGGAAACATCTTTGAAAATCTTCTGCAGTGATTGTGTCTTTTTTTATGTAGGGGATTAAAATTGCACACAGTGTATCAGATGTGGCCTCAAGCATGCGCTGTTACGATGCAGTAGCCATTCATGATTAAACCGGATACCCTTAGCCAGAAACAGTATCATTCCATTTATCTTCCAAATTACTTGCTGCATCTGCAGATTAACTTCACATGAATCATGTACCAAGCACACAAAAACCATCTGTATCACCGAGTTCAGCAATCTCACTTCCATTAAATTGTTTCCTGTGGTTTTATTCTTCCTACCAAAACAGACAACTCACGTTATGCTAAAGGTTTGCTCACTTATCTACCCTGTCCATATCACATTGCACGCTCACTACTTCCAGTTGACGATATATTGAATGACCATCTTGGTTTACGAGCCTGATGAGCTTCAAGCCAATCAGCCCCCTTCTTCCACATCTTTGTATAGATTACTGATCATTGATGCCTCCCCCCCAAAGATTTCTGAGACACTAACCTAGTTATAGATTTGCAACCTGAAAATAAACATTTACCCATATTTCTTGTTAGTGGCAGCTTCCCTGCCCCTGTATAACAGCTCAGGCGGATTGAATGGTCTCCTGTTGGTCTCTGTTTTGTACTCAATGAGCTGAATTACTTCATTCTCCATTCCTCTATAACTCTTTAGAGGGGTAGAATGATCTCTTCTCATCTCATTGTAACGATCCTGCGTGGCTGGATGGGGTGGTCCCCTAGTCTGTAACAGCCTCGAAGGTAGATTGGGAGACGAACACATGGCGTAGGGACAGCAGGATATCTCTGTAACAGCATCTACGAGTGGATTGAGTGATCAACACATGGGGTAGTGGCAGCAATATATCTCTGTAACAGTCTCGAGGGGTGGATTAAGGGAACATTACATTGGGTACGGGCAGCATTCATCTCTGTAAAGGCCCGAGGGGTAGATTGAGGGAGCAGCACATGGGGTATGAGCAGCAGTATATCTCTGTAACAGCCTCGATGGTGGATTGATGGCACAATACATGGGGTAGGTGCAGCAGTTGGCCATTCAGCGGTACCATTCGGAATGCTCATGGCTGATCCAAGTGCATCTGACCATCCGTCTCCTGTCTGTTCCCAATAAACATTGACAGTCCTGTCCACCAAAGATCAGTCCTGCCCAGTCTTTAATCGCTTCAATAACCGAGTCTTCACTGGCCAGTGAGGATGAAGGCACCACAGATAGCACAACACTAAAGTTATAGGGACATCCTTCTTTCATTGCAGGACCCGTTATATTAAAACTGTGTTAACCTAACATCAAATCGCCACCTCCTTTCAGACATAAGGACTTAATAATTAGAAATAGGCATAAACCATACAGCTCTCCAAAACTGTCCCACATTACCACTGACTCTTTCTAATCAAATATGTATCAAGTCCAGCATCTGCTGTTGTCTCAGGAAGAGAATACCTGGTAGCAAAGCACCACACGAGCATTACAAAAAGGAACAGAATTAGGCCATTCGGCCCATTGGGAATGATATGCCGTTCAATAATTTCTTACATGTTCCTCAACCACATTCTTCACCCTTCTCCCGAGAATCCTTGATCCCCTTATAAATAAAAAAAATCTATTTGACACTAGTGTCTGTGTCTCTGTGTGTATACATGTGTGTGTGTGTCCATGTGTTTGTTATCTGAGCATTTGTGTGTCTCCGTCTGATTGTCTGCGTGTCAGCTTGTGTGTTTTTACTTGTGTTCGCGCCTATTTGTGTATGACTGCATACACCTCTGTTAGTGCTGGTGTAGGTGGGGGAGTGAAATGGTGAGGTGTCCTCAGGGAGTCTGTCCACAGTGTTGTATCCATGCAGCATTATTAGTGTGGTGGAGGGGAGTATTGCATCGGTGACAGAAAACATGGGGGAGCAAAGGTACTGAATTCAATAGTGTGAGTGGTAGTACTTGAGACTTATTTGGAGATAGAGCGTGAGCCTTGTCCGGGGTAGGTACTATAACAGATATACAGTGAGTGTGAGGGGAGCAGAGAGAATATGGTGACTTTTATCCTGGCAGAGCGGGGAGGATATTTATGCTTGTCCTGTATTGCTGGACATTTCTGTGGCTGGACAACGCCACAGACTCTGTCTCTCAGCTTCTACAGAGTCTATTTGGGTGGATGTTATAAACAGCAACGAGAAGCAAACCTTGGTGTATTATATATCTCAACCAAAACTGTTGTGCAAATAGTTTGCATCATGTCCTCTGGAAATTAGGTCTGCAAGTATATACAATGGGAGGCAATGGCTTCGTGTTGTTATCGCTGGAACCTTAAACAAGAGACTCAGGGAGTGTTATGGGGACCTGGGTTCAAAACCTTCCATGGCAAATGGTGGAATTTGAAATCAATAAGTGTCTGGAATCAAGGGTTTATGATAACCTTGAATCCATTGTCGATTGTTGGAAAAACTCATCTGGTTCACTAATACCCTTTCGGGAAGGAAACTGCTATCCTTAGCAGGTCTGACCTGCACGTGATTCCAGATCAGATTCTGGTCAAACATCATGGAAGCCTGGAGACTAGAGGGGCAAGTTCGCTCAAGTGAATTGGGAAAGTACAATATAACATTCAGTGGGAGACAAACAATGGGTGTTAGCGTCATAGAGCCCTGCAGGACAGACACAGGCCCTTCGGTCCAAAGTGGTCCATTCCGATCAGAATGTCCATCTACGCTAATCCCACTTCCCTGCCATTGCCCCGTATCCTTCTAATCCTTTTCTATCCGTGTATTTGTCCAAATGCCTCAACCACTTATATTGGCACCTCATTCCATATGCGTGTAAAAAAAAAGTTCCTCAAGTTCCCTTTTATTCTTTCCCCTCTCACTTTAAACTGATACCCTCAAGTCATCATTTCTGAACTTTTCAAGTTTTACAACATCTTTCCGATAGGAAGGAGACCAGAATTGCACGCAATATTCCAACAGTGGCCTAACCTGTACAGCCGCAACATGGCCTCCCAACTCCTGTCCTCATACACTGAACAATAAAGGAAAGCATACCAAACGCCTTCTTCACTATCCTATCAGCCTGCGACCCCATTTTCCAGGAGCTATGAACCTGCACTCCAAGGTCCCTTTGTTCAGCAACACTCCTTTGGATCTTACCATTAAGTGGTATAAGTCCTGCTAAGATTTCCTTTCTCAAAATGCAGCACCTTGCATTTATCTGAATTAAACTCCATCTGCCACTTCTCAGCCCATTGGCCCACCTGGTCAAGATCCTATTGTAATCTGATGTAACCTTCTTCGCTCTCCACTACACCTCCAATTTTGGTGTCATCTGCAAACTTACTCACTGTCCTCTTATGGTCGCATCCAAATAATTTATGTAAATGACAAAAAGTAGAGGACCCAGCACCGATCCTTCTGGCACTCCACTGGTCACAAGTCTCCAGTCTGAAAAACAACCGTCCACCACCATCCTCTGCCTTCTACCTTTGAGCCAGTTCTGTATCCAAATGGTAAGTTCTCCCTGTATTCCGTGAGATCTAACCTTGCTAATCAATCTCCCATTGGGAGACTTGTCGAATGCCTTACTTAAGTCCATATCGATCACATCTATCGCTCTGCCCTCATCAATCCTCTTTGTTACTTCCTCAAAAAAATCAATCAAGTTTGTGAGACATGATTTTCCACGCACAAAGCCATGTTCAATATCCCTAATCAGTCCTTGCCTTACCAAATATATGTAAATCCTGTCCCTTCAGGTTCACTCCAACAACGTGCCCACCACTGACATCAGGTTCACTGGTCTATAGTTCCCTGGCTTGTCCGTACCACGGTTCTGAAACAGTGGCACCACGCTAGGTAACCTCCAGTCTTCTGGCACCTCACCTGTGACTATCAATGATACAGATATCTCAACAAGAGGCCTAGCAATCACTTCTCTAGCTTTCCACTGAGTTCTAGGGTACACATGATCAGGTCCTGGAGATTTATCCACCCTTATGCGTTTCAAGACATCCAGCACTTCCTCCTCCGTAATATGGACATTCTGGAAGATGCCACCATCTATTTCCCTACACTCTATATCTTCCATATCCTTTCCCACGGTGTGAACTGATGCAAAATACTCATTACGTATCTCCTCCATTTTCTGCGGCTCCACACAAAGGCCACTTTGCTGATATTTGAGGGGCTCTATTCTCTCTCTAGTTACCCTTTTATCCTTAATATATTTGTAAAAACTCTTTGGATTCTCCTTAATTCGATTTGCCAAAGCTAACTCATGTCCCGTTTTTCCCTCCAGATTTCCCTCTAAATAATACTCCTATTTTCTTTATAGACTTCCAATTATTCATTCGATATATCCTGTCTATACCTTACATATGCTTCCTTCTTTTTCGTAAAGAACCCTCAATTTCTATCGTCATCCAGCATTCCCCATAGCTACCCGAGTTTCCTTTCACCCTAACAGGAATATACTTTCTCTGGATTCTCGTTATCTCATTTCTGAAGGTTCCAATTTTACAGCCATCCCTTTACCTGCGATCATCTGCCCCCAATCAGCTTTCAAAAGTTCTTGCTTAATAGCGTCAAAATTGGCCATTCTCCAATTTAGAACTTCAACTTTTAGATCTGGTCTATCCTTTTCAATCATTATTTTAAATCCAGTAGAATTATGGTCGCCGGCCCCAAAGTGCTCCCCGACTGACACCTCAGTCACCTTCTCTGCTTTATTTCCCAAGAGTAGGTCAAATTTTGCACCTTCTCTAGTAGGTACATCCACATACTGAATCAGAAAATTGTCTTATACAGACTTAACAAATTCCTCTCCATCTAAACCCTTGACGCTATGTCAGTCTATGTTCGCAAAGTTAAAATCTCTTACTGTAACCATCCTAGTACTCTTACAGATAGCTAAGATCTATGTACAAGTTTGTTTCTCATTTTCCCGCTGACTATTAGGGGATCTATAACACAATTCCATTAAGTTTATCATCCCTTTCTTATTTTTTAGTTCCACCCAAATAACTTCACTGGATGTATGACGTAAGAAATATAATTCATATCAAAATGTCAGAAGTAAATCAGCAGTAGAAGTATTAATTGCACTGTGTTTTATATTCCTGTACATTTTGTAGAGGCCGGAAGCCATTGCAGATAAATGGAAGTTAGTGAACATAATTAAAGCCTGGTAGATGATTAGCATCGAGAAAGGGATGAAGAGATAGTGTGCAGAGCTGCAGACTAATTAACTTGTGATCTGGAGGGTAACTATTGGAATCTACGATATAGGATGTGATATTGGATAATTAGAAATTAACAGCAACATTGGAGAGAGTCAGTACTCACTTCTGAAAGGGAAATCATACTTGATAAACTTCAGAATTGTTTTAAAGATATTTAGAGGAATATATGTAAGTTGAAACATAAAATTTGTTTTGCCAGAGTATAGATGGAAGGACATGTTGAAGCAGTTGCACAGCATTTTGGTGAGACTGTACCTGGAAGATTGTGTACAGTTTTGGTGACCCAATCCGAGCAGGAATAGACTGCCCACAGACAAAGTGCAATGGACATTCTCCAGATTCGTCCCTCAGTTGGCGAGATTGCCTGATGAGGAAACACGGCATGTGTTCTCTACAGTTTCAAACAATGAGAGATGATCGCAGTGAAATTTACAAAATTCACGAAATGTGTGACAAATTGGAAATAATCAGGATGTTTCTCTGGTTGTCTGCTCTACATTTAATGCAAATAATGCCAGGATTAGGCACAGGCCATTTAAAACTGCAATAAGGAGGAAATTCTGCACGCGAGGGGACTGATTAACACAGGGGCATGGAAACCTCCTGGCAGGGCAAGGTTAGAGAGAATCCCCAGATATTCTATCTGCGTGACAATTGCAACAGAATAACCAGGAAACAGGTAGGACCTATTAGTGACTTTCAAGTTGCATCCGAATCAACCTCGTGTTAGGAGACAGAGGGTGGTGGTAGAAAGCTGCCTGTGTGACTGGAGGCCAGTATCCAATATTGAACTACAGAAATCAGTGCTATGTCCCTTATTATTTGTGATTCAGAGGTGCCGATGTTGGACTGGGGTAGACAAAGCTAAAAATCACAGAACACTGGATTATGTTCCAACAGTTTTATTTGGAGGCACGATTTTTCAAAGCGCACAACCACCTGATGAAGAAGCAGCGCTTCGAAAGCTACTGCTTCCGAATAAACCTGTTGGAGTATCATCTGCTGGTGTGTGATCTCTAACCTTATTATTTGTGGTCATTATAGATGATGCCATTGTGGATATGGAAGAGAGGGTGGGAAGAGAGTGATAGATCAGTTTGCGTTTGACACAAAGATTGGCAGGTTAGTTTCAGCAAGACACGGATGGAATGGTCAGATGGGTGGATCAATGGCAGATGGAATGTGACCCTGATAAATATGAGGTGATGCACTTTTGAAGAAGGAACCAGATGGGGGAGGACTCAATGAATGGCAGCACACTAGGAAGCTCAGAGGGTGCTTCTCAACACATCCTTGAATGTGACGAAACAGATTGATGCACTAGTTGAGAAAGCATAGGGGATCATAAATATAGCCTTTGTTCATCGAGGCACAGATTAAAAGAGCTATGCAGAACTTTGGTTAGGCCAAGATGGAATACTGTGTACAGTTCTGGGAATCACATTGCATGAAGTTTGTGATTGCTCTGGAGGGGTACAGAGGAGGTTCACCAGGATGTTCCCTCGGATGGAGCAGATTAGCTCGGGTTGTTTACTTTGGAGCAGAGAAGGATGAGGGGGAGGTGATTAAGAAGGATTAGATTCCGAGGGGCATGGACATGGTGGATAGACAGAAGCTGCTCATTTTAGTCAAAGGGGCAAGAACAAGGGAGCAGAATTTTAAAGTGTAGGGTTTGAGCTTTCGTGAGGATTTGAGGATTTGAGGATTGGTTTTCCGAAGGGTGTTCGGGTCTGGAATGCACTCCCTGAAAAGACTGTTGTCACAGGTAACCTCACAACCGTTAAGAAGTGCATTGTCGTGCACTTGAAGTGCCATAACTTACATGGCTATGGGCTCGTGGAGGGAAGTGAGATTAATGCAGACCATGTTGTTTTTCTGACAGTACAGAGTCTATGTCCCTGTGATAGTATGGCTGTGGAAGGTTAATCATTGAGCAGCTTAAGACAGGAATTGATGAGTTTCTGAAGAGTGTACTAACAAGGGTTGCAACAGTGAAGTTGTAAAAGGTTCTAAAAGTATGTCAATGACAAAATTAAGGGTAAAAAGGTGCAGCTTCCTTACAGTCTGAAACCAGAGAACGGAGAATGGAGAACAGGGAAATGGCAGAACTATGGAACAAAGGCTCAAGTAATGTCTTCAGAGGAGAAAACAAAATGAAATAGAAATCTTCCCAATAGGAAGCTTTAGTCTGTTGAGAAAAAAAGGAATAAAATGAAAGTAGCAAATAAACAGTTTTAGAGAAAGTATTGGGACTTAATTTAATGGGCATAGAAAAAGTTAACAGAGATATATGAAATAGGAATCATATTTCAGAAAGTGACTTACAAAATTATGGAGAAGCAATCAATGCAATACGTTTGGGTTTTCAGGAAAATTGTAGCTAAAGCTCCAAGCCTACTATACAGTTTCTAATGTTACGGGACTTCAGCTAATATGTGGACATGGTTTTTTGAATGGGAGAGTTGACAAGAAGCGGTGAGAAGGAATACAACAATGTTTTTTTCTAGTGGAAGGCCTGGCTGATATAGCAGGAATCGCGGCTTGGCTCCCAGCTATTCCCAATACACACCACTCTTTTGATTGAAGGAATCAATTACCAAGTCTACTGCTGGCACTAATTCATGTCGGAATGCGAGAGGCTGAGCAGAATGTAAAAAAGCTCCAAGGTGATTGAGAAAAGTGGAGTGAGTGGGAAAATATGTGACAGATGGAGAGCAATATGGTAGGAAAAACAGAACAGTAGCTTACCATTTTAACAGGGGTTGGTTGAAAAAATATTAATGTATTAAGGAAATTATGCTGAATTTTTGTTTCCTTCTGTGCAGATCTCTGAGGTCCATGCAGGGCAGTGAGTTCTGAAACCAGAAATCAATACTGGGAATGGCATTGGCACGCTGACCAGTGTGCACAAACTCAACAAGTGGGGAGCTGTAACATTGAAAAGGATCTATATCACCCTATGCACCAGTCACTGTAGCAATTTTTCAGGAACAGAAAAAAGTTCGGAAGGTAAAGGGTGTGTTGGCCTTCATTTCAAAGAGATTTGCGTTCAGCTGTAAGCGTGTCTTACTGCATGTGTACAGGGCCTTGGTGAGATCCCATCTCGAACATTGTGCAGTCTTGTGTGTAGTTTTAGTCTCCGCACCTGATAAAGGACAAACCTAACTTTGGGGCAGAGCAGTGAAGGATGTCAAGACTGATCTCTGGGATTCAGGCTTGTTATGGGAGCAGAGTTTGGATCTAAGTTTGGATCTACTGGGTCTGTATTTCATAGGGTGTGGAGAACTGAGTAAAATATGTGAAACACTGACAGGGTGAGAAAGTATGGAAACAGAAAGATAGTTCCCCTGGCTTGGTCGTCTAAAACAAAGAGCCGCAGTATTAGCTACAGGCAGGTCACTCTGCATTCTGATGACAATAAATGCCTGCACACAGAGACTGGTGAACCAGGAGAATTCTCTTCCAGATCAGGCTGTGGAAGTCAAGGCACTGAATATAAATCAGGATTTCTACATACTGAAGGGATAGGGAGAGAGCAGGAGAATGGTGTGATGATAGAGGATCAGATATCATTACAGGTTGTCCTGCAATAATGCGGTAACTGTGTTCCTGAGCAACACAGTGCTGTAGAAAATCGTGCAATATTAATAATGGGGCCAATGGGAGAAAGAGCGTATGAGGCGAACCCAATGAAATATCAATAACAATCAAAAAATAAAGTTAGTCTAACACGCACACTGGTACAGTCTAATTAAATCTTTAAATCACATGCTGTAATGAAATAGTACTGTAAACGTAACACTCACACGACCGTCATTGACTGTAGCAGTGTACCTTTCACCACGCTCTTCACCAGAAAGTGCGCGGGACTGATTGACCACGTGATGTCGACACGGGATTTCAGTTCTCCCCAAGATTCTTCCCTTTGGTTGAAATAAAGTTCCTTCTAAATTTAGACTACAGTTCAAAGTTTCAGGCTCAGGTTCAAGGCTTGCAGAGTGAATTACATTCCTGTTTCAGCTGAACATACTGAGGGTGCATTTTGGAGACAGAGGATCGAGAGGCTGGGTTTTGCTGTTCAGCTGGTGCCAGAGATGGAATCACGTCACAGTGAACAGGAGCTTGCGTTATGAAAAAAAAAGCTGCACAATTCAGAATTGTATTGCAGTCATATCCTGTATCCGTTACTTGAGATGGGGATATTTGTGGAGTCCTCTCCTCCACTAAGTTGTTTACTGGTCCATCGACATTAATGCCTGAATGTGGCAGGACTGCCTGTATATTGAATGGAGGAGCTGAAAATGTGTTGCTGGAAAAGCGCAGCAGGTCAGGCAGCATCCAGGGAACAGGAGAATCGACATTTCGGGCATAAGCCCTTCGTCAGGAATGGGCATATGCCCGAAACGTCGATTCTCCTGTTCCCTGGATGCTGCCTGACCTGCTGCGCTTTTCCAGCAACACATTTTCAGCTCTGATCTCCAGCATCTGCAGACCTCACTTTCTCCTATTGAATGGAGGAGCAAGATTAATTGACTGAAGGGACTACAGCTGTTCTTAATTTATATTTCCCGATGTTTAAACCTACTAAGGAATATGAACACTGTGTGGGAAAACTGCACTGAGTATATTTTCTCTAGGAACCAGAAAGGGAAAGGCTCAATGTGTCTAATGGCCTACTCCTTTCCCGATGTTTTTGCACAGTTCTGTCGAAAAGCTCTGTAACTGTTGTCACATGCACTCAAATGTTAGGAAGGCAGCATCTGACTGGCGACAGGACTATGTTTCCGGTTCTCTTTGCCAAAACCAAACTTGTTGCCGGTTGTTCTATCTGGTTATATTTTTTAAGACCTCGGAGAAGTTTGATATAACTGAGTGCCTTGATTGCCATTTCAGAGACCATTGAAGAGTTTATGACATGTCTGTGTGTCTAGAGTCACTTTTAGGCCAGACGAGGAAAGCACGGGAGATTCATTTCCTGAAAGTACATTGGGTAAAGAAATTGCTGTTTACATTTGCTTCAAGGTCACTATTGTGACACCAGATTTTACATTTCGATCTGTTATTAACTGTTTTTAAATTCCACCAGCTGCCAGAGCATTAGCCTGGTCGGGATTAGTAATCCAGTGATATTTCCACAACAGCATCATCGCCACATGGGGACCCATTGGAAACCACACTAAGCAGTTTATTTTTTACTGCTTGACAGCTCTGTCAAATAGAACTCCACCAATTTGACTATCGTGATGGCACTGAGGGCGTGGCAAATGGTCAGATCGTAATTATTCTCCTCTTTGGGGACTGGACAGATTTGAGTAATTTTTCACGTTACCAGGCAAATGTCAGAGTTGGAGCTGGAATGACACAGCTTCCAGAGGGACACGGCTTGTTGAACAGCACAAGTGTTCAGTCCTATTGCAGGAATGGTGTCAGGGCCCATTGCCTTTGTCATATCTACTGTGTTCAGCTGTTTCTTCATGTCACGTGCAGGCAGTCGAATTGTTTGAAGACTGATCTGAGATTCTGTGGGCATCATGGTGAGGGTGAGGCGGATCATCGACTCAACGCTTCTGGCTGAGAATGGTCCAGATGATGCATACTTGTCTTTTACACTGGTGTACAGGGCTATTTTACAGTGGCGTACTTGAGATGGGAATATTTGTGGAGTCGTTCCGTCCACTAAGTTGTTTACTGGTCCATCGACATTTATGCCTGAATGTGGCAGGACTGCAGAGTGTAGACCTGATCTGTTCGTTTTGCTATAACTTCTCTCTCTTGATCAAATGATAGTTCTGCTGGTTAGAAAGTAACCGGTCAAATACCATAGCTTTAATGGACTGTCATCAGGGATAGGTACACATGGTTCTGACTCTGGCATGTTCACCTACACTCTTCACTGAACCATAGATCACCTTGATGGTAATGGTGGACTGATAGATTATCCCGGGGAAAAATGTTACAGGTTGTGGTTGAATGCAACACTGCTTCTGCTGCTGCTGTGGTCTACAGCATCAGATGATAACCCAGTCTGAGCTGCAAAATCTGCAATTCAATTCTACTGACTGTTCCCCCCAGTTCACACCGAGACCCATTCACCCATCAGCCCTGTACTCAGTGACCTAAACTGGTTTCTGATGTGGTAACACTTCCATTTTCATATTCACATTCTGCTCAGGGTCTCTCCCACGGGCCACGCCTCCAATTTGTTACATTAATAAATAATATAATATATTCATCCGAATCATTTCCTTTCCTGCAATGCCATCACTTGTGTTTGAAGTGAATGTGTTTCCCTCTGTTTTTCTCCATGACCTTGATAAAGACATTTGTCGTGTCAGTGAGGCCAACTGTATGCAGTTTCAGAGACAATGAATGTGTGCACATGGTGTGATCATTCACTTCCCAG
>NC_057717.1:17207812-17238834 GCF_004010195.1 Chiloscyllium plagiosum
AGCTTTTTCACGCAGAGGGTGGTGTGTGCATGGAATGAGCTGCCAGGGGAAGTGTGGTAGATGTAAGTACATCTACATTTGGACAAACATGTTTAGAGGCATATGGGCCAAATGCAAGAAGAGATGTCTACTTTTGTTTGGAATACCTGGCCAGCATGGACAAATTAGGCCAAAGGTCTGTTTGTGCACGATATGGCTGTATGAATCCATGAACCGAGGAAAAGGGAAGAAAATATATGATTTAAGTAAATTGGTAAGAAATGTAAAAACAAGCAACTCGAGCGTTTCCGAGTATTAATAAACACGTTCAAGATGAGTGTGTGACTTTTGGAGAAATGACATCTGGCAAGTATGTTTAGGATATTCGGAGGGTGCGACTGGGCAACTGGCTACTGGGAACAGGCAGATAATTTACACCAGTATTTTGCAACATTCCCCACAGGGGAAGGCACTGTAGGCATTTCAATAATATAAACAAAATGGTGATTGGAGGGAAATGTTTCTAACACAAGGAACCGGTTATTAACAGACAGATAACACTAAAGGTAGACAGGACAGCAGTAATTCATAGCTGGTTTCAAAAGAAGTGGTCACAGAGTGACTGGTAGCACTGTGTGAAATATTCCATAACTCTCTGCATTGCAGGAGTGTTCCAGCGAAACTGGAGACCCTCTGATGTGGTGTTTGTCTTCAAGAAAGCAGTGAGATGGAAAGCAGGAACCATATGGCCAAACCATTATTGCTGGCAATCTGCGAGAGTCTGTTATTAAGGAAGGAATTGCAGGGCATTTAGAAAAGCTTCTCAAGAGTAGGCATGGTCTTGTGAAAGGGGAACAATATTTTGTCTGTAAAATCATGCAAAGTTTTTCTGGAGATCCCTGAGAATGTAACAAGCGGACTTGGTAAAGGGGAACTATTAGATACGAGGCTTTCCAGAGAATTTCCACAAGGTATCACAAAATAAAGATTCTTGCACAAGACAGGAGTTCACAGAATGATGGATACGGTATTAGCATGGAATGATGATTGGTTAACACATAGAAATGGGAGAGTCAGGAGTAATCGATCTTTATGATAAAATGTATCTACTGGCGTACCACAAATATTACTTCGATGGTATCAGTTATTTACAATCTACACTGATAGCCTGACGGTGGGAGCTGGGTGGAATAGAACAGCCGAGTTTGAGGATGACACTGAGAACTAAAAGGCAGGCCGTTATTAAATGAAAAGGACTCCCAAAAAAGGAACAGTGTGAAGGTATTGGCGTATTCCTGTTTCTGAAAGATAAAGTCAGCTTGCTGATGCAGCAAGTAACTAGGTTGGTACATTCGGCGGGTTGCTGGGATGAAAGGGTTGAATGATTGAGACCATCTAAAATGGTGGGATGATTATCATTGTGGATGAAATGAATGCGGGTGATATTACTGAAATGTGCAAGATACAGAGGAGGATTGAAATGGTAGATGTTGAGAATATGGTTCCACACGAAGGCAGAGTCTCGAACTCGGGGACCTAGATACAGAATAAGTGATATTGATTTGAAACTGAGATGCAAAAAAAACGGTCTTCTTTCAGAAATTAGTGAATTGCTGGAATTCCCTAACCCAGAGAGGCTGGATCACTGAATGTATTTACCGACGGGGTAGATTGGTTTTTGACACATCAGCGAATTGAGGGATACAAGGGGTTCGCAGGAAAGTGGAGTTGAGCCGTGGTGTAGATCAGCCATGTTCTTATTGAATGACAGCGCAGGCTTGAGGGGCCGAATAGCCTGCTCCTGATCCTATTTCTTATGTCCCCATGTTATTCCTTTGAAAAGTAACTGTTTGTTTTCCTGAAAGTCGTGCTGTATTCTGTTGTATTCATGGAGAGCAGAAGATTTGTCCGAGTTAACCCTGGATAGGATATGGGGGCTGTATTCACAGTGAATCTGGGTCTGTAACATGACTCACATCTGGATCAGAAGTTACAGAGAGGGAAAGACTGGAAAGAGAGATTGGGGTGGGGTCACTTCCTGTCCAGACTGGATTTTCCATGTACATTTCCGAAACTACACCTAACCATTGGAGTGGCCTTGGTCTGCACCTGTGTAACAGGTGCAAAGAGCTGAATGGAACATCAGAACACAGAACGGAGGGACACAAGGGGGCCATTCGGCACTTTGACACTATTTCACTAGTAAATAAGATCGTGGGTCATCTCATTGTGGTCCCAGCTGCACTTTTGTCTCCATGCACCATTATCAATGATTCACTTGGACGAAGTCAGGCTCGCCTAAATGTAAAGATTCATCCATCACAAACCTCTGGGAAGAGAATTCCCACTTGAATGAAATCCCACTTTGTGAATTTCTCATAATTCCTGTTCTGACTGAGGTTGCAGGTTGTCACTGTTTCCTTTTCTCGTCCCACTCCTCCACTGCTCACACCAAATTTTAAACGTAAGCAGGTTGATGAAAAGGTCGACAATAAAGATCTCAGTCAGAGTCAGATTCAGTGATAGGAACAAGTCAGGCAGATTTCTTTAGTCAGTCACACGTAATAGAACTAACGGAGGAGCATGGTGGACATGTGGTTCATACTGCTGACTCACATCACCAAGGAGCTGACCTCAATTCCAACCTCACACAACTCTGTGGGGAGATTGACCATTCTCCCCGTGTCTGTGCAGATGTCTTCCCCGTGCTCCAGTTTCCTCCCAAAGTCCAGAGAGGTGCAGCCTAGGGTGGATTGGGCAGGCTAGATTGCCCATAGTGTCCAGGGATGTGTGGGTCAGTCATTGGAAATATAAGATTACATTGATCCACAAGGCTGTCCCGCAGGCCCATTGTGTCAGCATGCTCCTGCCCCACTGTACTTATTTCCTCCTACCTTGATTCCGTCCTTACTCCTCTGGTTCACCCCCTCCCCACCTACATCTGGGATTTCTCTGATGCCGTGCGACACATTGATAGCTTTCAATTCGCACGCCCTAACCACCTTCTATTCACCATGGACGTGCAATCTCTTTACACCACCATCCCACACAAGATGGCTTGAAAGCTCTTCGCTTTTTTCTCGAAAAGAGGTGCGAACCATTTCTATCCACCACCACTTTCTTCTGCCTGGCTGAACTTGTTCTCTCTCTCAACAACTTCTCCTTCAACTCATCCCATCATTTTCTCCAACTCAAAGGTGTAGCAATGGGTACCCGCATGGGTCCTAACTATGCTTGCCCTTTCATGTTTTTTTTAGATTACATTACATTACAGTGTGGAAACAGGCCCTTCGGCCAAACAAGTCCACACCGACCCGCCGAAGCGAAACCCACCCATACCCCTACATTTACCCCTTACCTAACACTACGGGCAATTTAGTACGGCCAATTCACCTGACCATGCACATCTTTGGACTGTGGGAGGAAACCGGAGCACCCAGAGGAAACCCACGCAGAAACGGGGAGAACGTGCAAACTCCACACAGTCAGTCGCCTGAGGCGGGAATTGAACCAGGGTCTCTGGCGCTGTGAGGCAGCAGTGCTAACCACTGTGCCACCGTGCCGCCCATATTTCTTGTTCCAGGTCTAGCCAGGTCCCCACCCACAACTGCCTTATCCGTATATCGATGACTATTTCGGTGTGCCTTCATGCTCTCGTCCTGACCTGGGAAAAAATCATAAACTTCGCTTCCAGTTTCCATCCCTCCATCACCTTCACCTGGTCCATCTCCGACAATTGCGTTACTTTCAGTGAACTTTTTGTCCCCGTTCCCGGCAATAGTCTATCCACTAATATCCATTACAAGCCCACTGACTCCCACAGCTAGCTGGACTACAGCTCTTCTCACCCTACATCCTGTAAAGACTCTATCCCTTTCTCTCAGCACCTTCACTTCCGTTGCATTTGTTCTGATGAGACCACTTTCCAAAATGCTCCTTCTTCTCCAGCCTTGGATTCCCACCTACAGTTGTTGACAGGACTATCGACAGTGTGCAGTCCATCTCCCATGCCAGGATCCTCATCCTCTCCCTCCCCTCTCAGAACAAGGATAGGGTCCCTCTTGTTCTCACCTTTCACCCCACCAGCCTTCACATGCAAAGAATAATCCTCCGCCATTTTCGCCAAATTGAACACGATGCCAACACTAAACACATCTTCCCTTCCCTCTCCTGTCTGCATTCCGCAGAGACCGTTCCCTCTGGGACAACCTAGTCCACTCCTCCATCACATCTAACAACTCTCCCATCACACACGGCCCCTTCCCGTGCAATCCCACGCAATCCCATGCAACACCTGCCCTTTTACCTCTTCCATGCCCACCATCGGAGGCCCCAAACACTCATTTCAGATTAGGCAGCGTTTCACTTGTGCCTCTTTCAATTTGGTCTATTACATTCGTTGCTCCCAATGTGGTCTCCTCTATATCGGGGAGACAAAACGCCGACTGGGTAATCGCTTTGCTGAGCACCTTCGGTCTGTACGCAATCAGGTCCCGGACCTTCCCGTGGCTTGCCACTTTAACACACAATCCTGCTCCCATGCCCACATGTCTGTCCTTGGCCTGCTGCAATGTTCCAGTGAAGCTCAACGCAAACTGGAGGAACAGCATCTCATCTTCCGACGAGGCACGTTACAGCCTGCCGGTCTCAATATTTAATTCAACAACTTCAGATGATTATCCCATCTCGACCCCTCTGTCTTCATTCTGCTCCGTAATTTTACTTCATCTTCTTAAAATATTTTTTTCACTGTTCTGTACCTCTTATTTCTTGATTGCCTCTCTTTCTCTCGCTCTTTACTCTCTCATCACCTTTGTCCTCTCCTCTTCTCCCTTTGCTACCCTTCTCCCTTGTTTTTCATTTTGCCTCTGCTTCGCTCAACCTCCCATCCCCCACATAATTTGTCACATTGTACTGGCTTCAGCCTTGGTCATCCACAGCTCCTAATCTCTCTATAATCTTTCTATGCACTGTCATTATCACGTCTGTATTGCTATCTTTGCTTCTGGAGCCATGACTCACCTTCCCCATTCCTGAAGAAGGGATTATGCCCGAAACGTCGACTCTCCTGTTCCTTTGATGCTGCCTGACCGGCTGCGCTTTTCCAGTAACACATTTAAGCTCTGATCTCCAGCATCTACAGTCCTCACTTTCACTTTCTCATAGCCTTGTATAACTACCTTCCTATTTCTCCTTTCTTTAGCTTTGACAAACTGTCAGTTAGACTCGAAACGTCAGCTTTTTTCTCTCCTTACAGATGCTGCCAGATCTGTTGAGATTTTCCAGCATTTTCCCTTTTGGTTTCTCTCCCTTCCTGACTGTCTACTGAAACAGTATCCAGGTAACTCTCTCCCTCCCTGATATCTCACAATGTTTTAAGCTCAGACTCCCACCGTTCAACTCTGACCTGGAGTTATTCCAGCAACCAACATTTCCTCCAGACATGGTCATGAGGATCTACAACTGCGTCTACCAGCTCCCACATGATGCAGACACAGCACATCACCCGACACGCTATCCTTACTTTATTTAGCTAGTTCTGATCTTTTAAAAAAATGACTGTATTTCTATCTATGCTTATGCAAGTTGTAAACAAAAGAGTCACAGAGTTATCGAGATGTACAACATGGAAACAGATCCTTCGGTGCAACTCGTCCATGCTGACCAGATATCCCACCTGAATGTTGTCCCACCTGCCAGCACCCGGTCCATGTCCCTCATCACACTTCCAGATAACTTTTAAATGTTGCAGTTGTACCAGCCTCAAACACTTCCGCTGGCTGCTCATTCCATACACGTACCACCCTCTGCGTGAAAACGTTTCCCCTCTCACCATAAACCTACGCCCTCTACTTCTGGACTCCCCACTTCAGGGAAATTATTTTGCCTATTTATACAATCCATTCCCCTCATAATTTTATAAACCTTTATAACGTCCCCCCTCAGTCTCCGAAACTCCAGGAAAAACAGCCCGAGCCTATTCGACCTCTCCTTATAGCTCAAATCCTCCAACCCTGGCAACATCCTTGTAAATCTTTTCTGAATCATTTCAAGATTCACAACATCTTTCCGATAGGATTGAGACCAGAATTGCATGCAATATTCCAACGGTGGCCTAACCAATGTCTTGTACACCTAGTTAAATAAAGTAAGGATGGCGTGTCAGGTGATGCGCTGTGTCTGCATCATGTGGGAGCTGGTAGGCGCAGTTCTAGATCCACGTGACCGCCCAACTCCAATACTTAATGCTCTGACCAATAAAGGAATGCATACCAAACGCCTTCTTCACTATCCTATCTATCTGTGACTCCATTTTCAAGGAGCTATGAATCTGCACTCCAAAGTCCCTTTGCTCAGCAATACTCCCTTGGACCTTACCATTAAGTAGATATGTCCTGCTAAGATTTGCTTTCCCAAAATACAGCATCTCACACTTATCTAAATTAAACGCTATCTGCCACATCTCAGCCGATTGGTTCATTTGATCAAGATCGTGTTGTAACCTGAGGTAACCTTCTTCCCTGTCCACTACTTTTTGGCATCATCAGCAAACTAACTAACTGACCTCTTATGCTCACATCCAAATGACTTAACAAAATTCAATTTAATGTAGATTGATTTTTAGCAGAGTCCCTATTAGCGAATCAAATCACAGACCTCTCTGGTCAAACCTGCTCATTATCTTCTGAAAGATTTCTGACAGAAATGTCACGCAGGATTGCTCTTTGATGAAACCATGCTGACTCAGCCGTATTTTACCATACAACTCCAACTGCTCTGCAATCACATTGTTAATAATGAACTCTAAACCCTACTAATGTCCGATGTCAGACTAACTGGCTTATGATTTCTTGTCTTTTGCATTCCTTCTTTCCTTGAACACAGATTTTATATTATGCATTTTCCAGTTCTCTGGGACTCTCCCTGACGACAGTTATTTCTGAAAATTCACCACCAGTATCTCCACAATCTCCTACGCTATTTCCTTCAGAAAGTTTGGTTGTTATCCTGCCAGCCTGTGTAATTTATCAATCTTCAAACATTGCAGCTTCCACAGTACGTTCTCCTCAGCATCGATCACTACACGCAACTTTCGCCCTTGACTCTTTTGAAGGTTTGGAATGCTCCTAGTGTCTAACATTGTGAGAATTGATGCAAAGAACCTGTTCAGTTCATCCTCCATTTCTTTGTTCTCCATTTCCCTGTGGCCAGCCTCATTTTCTACTTCTTGAATGTTCACTTTTCTTCTTGTCCTTTTATATATCTTAACAAAACTCCCGCAGTCTCCTTTTCGAGATCGAGCTAGCTTATATGTTTCAATTCACCACTTCATTGTTTTTTTTAATTGTCTTCTGCAGCTGTATAAAGGCTTCCCAATCTTACACAGACTGTATGAGAGTATTCCAGTAAGCATTTAAATATAATAAACGTATTGTCCATCATTGGGTGGCACAGCACTGCTGCCTCAGAGCGCCAGGGACCTGGGTTCAATTCCAATCTGTGGAGTTGTGCAATCTCCCCGTGTCTGCATTGGAAGCATTCACTTTCTTTTTGTCTCTCCACAGTGTGTCTCTGTGTTAGTTTCAGAATTTTGCCATCGACAGTATTTTTTGATTTTGTTTAATTGCGAAATGCAGCATATGCGACTGGTTTGTCATAAAAGCGGCCGTGGTGCTCTGGCTCCCCGGGGGTTTAGGAATCTTGCCCGGCCACTTTTGTGAGTGAAGTGTCATGGATATCAACTCCATTTCTCTCAGTCCCTCAGTCCATCCGTGAATGCATGTAGCTTTTCCTTGTGCCACTCCTGGGACTCCCCAGCACCCCAAGCTTGGCACTGGATGCTCCCTGTGCAGGACAGTGCACACAAAGACATTGGACACTTTCAGACCCACGAGGGATGCTGCGTAAAGATTCTGCTATTAAAGGGAACAGAAAAGCTAAATTCCCATTGAACAGCAAAGCAGAGTAAAGGGGCTGAATGGCATCCATCTGCTCTGATACTTCCTGGTCTTTTGGACTCATTTCTGTTTATCCCTGTCCATTTGCAAATAGATGGCCCGCATGTATATGTATCAAATAGGTTTGGTGGCGATGATCGATATCAGATCTACTTGTCATTGGACTCATTCAGTGGACTCCACTTTCCTGGTTAATGAAGTCACACTTCAGTTTTTATTATCAAGTCTATCGATTTTAAAAAAGAAAATGACTTGCCAGCGTTATGCTGAAGAATATTTGAATTTTGGAAAGACGAGGCTCTGCCACGTGCAAGTGAGGTTAGAAATAGGAAGGCAGTAAATTAAATACATGACCAAAGGGCGGATAGAAGAGGCAACCCTTCCGAAATGTGGATCATTGGGAGTTCCGGCTCAGTATGTAATACACAAGAAGGACAAGATGGACCTGAACTGGCAGCAAAATCTTGGCAGGCAGGTTTGCTATTGACACTCAGGAGTGTTTAAACTGGTGTCGTCGCGGCTGGGGGGCGGAGGGGGGATTTGGAGTGGGAACCAAAGCAGTTGGTCCACAATACAGTTACTGAGGAGGAATTGGAGACTGACACCAGTGCAGCTAAGAACAACAACAAACAGGCAGAGGGGATTGAACACAATGGGACTGGCAGTCTGAAGAATGATTAGTTGAACGTGAGGAATCTGGCAGGTAAGAACTTGGAGCTTGTGTGAGTAAATATTCCAGAGATTTCATTGAGAGAGGGACAAGAGATCAGTCAATCTAGTGGGTCCGGAGAGAATTGCCAAATATGCAGTGAGTGGCTGGAGATAGTTGTTTAAAGTAAAATAACTATCCAACACTTTATCGAAATCGGAAAGGGTGTGATGCAATGTACTGATTAAAATGACAAAGGAGGAAACTGGAATTGTCTGTTTACATTATTTTCTGCGTTACTGATAGTCTTTTGTAATCTCCTGTCACCGGAAAATAGAAGCAGAGAATTTCCATCAGGGAGTGTCAAACCAGATACCAGGTCAGTACCTGATGCGTTCAGCTGAAGTGTGTTTATTTCAATGCAAGGATTGTTATTGGTAAACAGATGAATTTAGAGCCTGAATCTGTAATGGGACTACGATGTTGCAAATATTATCGCGACTTGGTTCAGTGAAGGACCGGACTGGTTTCTCAACTTTCCAGGGTTTTATTGTTTTGGATGAGATAGAGGGGAAGGTAAAAGAGGGGGAGGAGTTGCATTACTAATCGGGGAGAATATTACATCTGCACTTAGACAGGGCGTACTGGGGGCTCATCCACTGAGGCAACATCAGTAGAGCTCAAAAATAAGATAGATGCAAGTACTGTGTTAGGATTATACTGTTGTCCCTCCAACAGCAACCGAGAGATTGAGGAACAAATATGGAGGCCGATTATGGAAACGTGCATTAAAAACAGAGTTGCCATAGTGAGTGACTTTTAACATCCCCAATATTGACTGGGGGTCCCTTAGAACAAGAGACTTACATCGAGTAGAATTTGTTATGTGCATCCAAGAGAGTTTATTGCAGCGGTAAGTGGATAGTCTAACAACAGGAGAGGCCATACTGGACCTTCAATTATATATTGAGCTTGACCACATAGAACATAGAACATAGAACATTGAGCAACACAGCACAGAACAGGCCCTTCGGCCCACGATGTTGTGCCGAACATTTGTCCTAGCTTAAGCACCCATCCATGTACCTATCCAATTGCCGCTTAACGGTCGCCAATGATTCTGACTCTGCCACTCCCACAGGCAGCACATTCCATGCCCCCACCACGCTGTGTAAAGAACCTACCCCTGACATCCCTCCTATATCTTCCACTCTTCACCTTAAATTTATGTCCCCTTGTAACACTCTGTTGTACGCGGGGAAAATGTTTCTGACTGTCTACTCTATCTCTTCCTCTGATCATCTTATAAACCTCTATCAAGTCACCCCTCATCCTTCGCCGTTCCAATGAGAAAAGGCCTAGCACTCTCAGCCTATACTCGTACGACGTATTCTCCATTCCAGGCAACATCCTTGTAAATCTTCTATGCACCCTCTCCAAAGCTTCCACATCTCTCCTAAAGTGAGGCGACCAGAACTGCACACAGTACTCCAAATGTGGCCTAACCAAGGTCCTCTACAGCTGCAACATCACTTCACGACTCTTGAAATCAATCCCTCTGCTAATGAACGCTAATACACCATAGGCCTTCTTACAAGCTCTATCCACCTGAGTGGCAACTTTCAAACATCTATAAACATAGACCCCAAGATCCCTCTGCTCCTCCACCTTAACAAGAACCCTACCGTTAACCCTGTATTCCGCATTCTTATTTGTGCTTCCAAAATGGACACCCTCACACTTAACAGGGTTGAACTCCATCTGCCATTCCTCAGCCCAGCTCTGCATCATATCTAAGTCTCTTTGCAGCCGATAACAGGCCTCCTCACTATCCACAACACCACCAATCTTCGTATCATCTGCAAATTTACTGACCCACCCTTCGACTCCCTCATCTAAGTCATTAATAAAAATTACAAACAGGAGAGGACCCAGAACTGATCCCTGCGGAACTCCACTTGTAACTGCTCTCCAGGCAGAATATTTACCATCTACCACCACTCTCTGACTGCGACCGGTTAGCCAGTTTTCTGTCCAACTTGCCAAATTTCCCTCTATCCCATGCCTCCTGACTTTCCGCATAAGCCTACTATGGGGAACCTTATCAAATGCCTTACTAAAATTCATGTACACTACATCCACTACTCTACCCTCATCCACATGCTTGGTCACTTCCTCAAAGAATTCAATAAGACTTGTAAGGCAAGACCTACCCTTCACAAATCCGTGCTGGCTGTCCCTAATCAAGCAGTGTCTTTCCAGATACTCATAAATCCTATCCCTCAGTACCCTTTCTGTTACTTTGCCTACCACCGAAGTAAGACTAACTGGCCTGTAATACCCGGGGTTATCCCTATTCCCTTTTTTGAACAGGGGCACAACATTCAGTCCAGTCCTCTGGCACCCACCCCCGTTGACAGGGAAGACGAAAAGATCATTGCCAACGGCTCTGCAATTTCCTCTCTTGCTTCCCACATAATCCTAGGATATATCCTGTCAGGCCCGGGGGACTTGTCTATCCTCAAGTTGTTCAAAATGCCCAACACATCTTCCTTCCTAACAAGTATCTCTTCTAGCTTACCAGTCCGTTTCACACTCTCCTCTTCAACAATACGGTCCATCTTGTTTGTAAATACTGAAGAAAAGTACTCATTCAAGACCTTTCCTATCTCTTCCGACTCAATACACAGTCTCCCACTATTGTCCTTGATCGGACCTACCCTCGTTCTCGTCATTCTCATGTTTCTCATATACGCAAGGGGTTATCCTTGATCCTACCCGCCAAAGATTTTTCATGCCCTCTCTTCGGTCTCCTAATCCCTTTCTTCAGCTCCCTTCTGGCTATCCTGTATCCCTCCAACGGCTCTGTCTGAACCTTGTTTCCTCAACTTTATGTAAGCCTCCTTCTTCCTCTTTACAAGACATCCAACGTCCCTCGTCAACCAAGTTTCCCTCACACGACCATCTCTTTCCTGCCTGACAGGTGCATACATATCAAGGACACGTCGTAGCTGTTCCTTGAAAAAGTTCCACATTTCCACGACATCCTTCCCTGACAGCCTATGCTCCCAACTTATGCTCCTCAGATCCTGTCTTGCAGCATCGTATTTACCCCTCCCCCAATTGTAAAACCTACCCTGTTGCACGCATCTATCTCTCTCCATAACCAAGGTGAAAGTCACAGAATTGTGGTCACCATCACCAAAATGTTCGCCAAATAACAAGCCCATCACTTGTCTCGTTTCGTTACCAAGTACCAAATCCAATATGGCCTCCCCTATGGTCGGAAAATCCACATACTGAGTTAGAAAAGCTTCTTGGACACACTGCACAAATACCGCCCCATTCAATCTACTTGATCTAAAGAGCTTCCAATCAATATTTGGGAAGTTGAAATCGCCTATGACTACTACCCTTTGGCTTCTGCACCTTTCCAAAATCTGTTTCCCAATCTGGTTCTCCACATCTCTGCTGCTACTGGGGGCCTATAGTAAACACCCAACAAGGTGACTGCTCCTTTCCTCTTTCTGACTTCAGCCGATACTACCTCCAAAGGCAGATCCCCCTTAAACTGCAATTCTGCAGCTGTTATACCATTTCTAATTAGCAACGCCACCCCCTCCATTTTTATCACCCTCCCTAATCTTACTGAAACATCTGTAACCAGGAACCTCCAACAACCATTCCTGTCCCTCTTCTATCCACGTTTCCGTGATGGCCACAACATCGTAGTCCCAGATACCAATCCACGCCTTAAATTCACCCACCTTATTTCTGATACTCCTTGCGTTGAAGTATACACACTTGAACCCATCTCTGTGTCCGCAAGTATTCCCTGTCAGTGATGCCTTCTCCACAGCCTCCCTACATTCTTGGACATCCTGACAAACAGCTAGCCTACTTGCTGGACTATGAGTCCATATCCCATTCCCCTGCTAAATTAGTTTAAACCCCCAGAAGAGTGCTAGCAAACCTACCTCTCAGAATATTGGTGCCCTTCTGGTTCAGGTGCAACCCGTCCTGCTTGTACAGGTCCCACCTTCCTTCACACTGTAAAGGGAACTAAGGGGCAAGTTTTTTCATGCAATGATTGGTGCGTGTATAGAAACAGCTGTGAGAGGAATTGATGGATGCTGGTCCCATTCCAAATTTTAAAAGACATCTGGATGGGTATAAAAATAGGAGGGGTAGGAAGGATATAGGCCAAGTGCTGACCAATGGGAATAGATTAACTTGTAATATCTGGTCGGCATGGACGAGTTGGACCAAAGAGTCTGTTTCCGTGCTGTACATCTCACTGACACGACGACGTTCTGACTGTATGCCATGAAATACGGTCAGATGGCATAAAATCTGTGTGGGCAGAATTGAGAATCCGCAAAGTTTTAAAAAAGAAACATATTTGGCGTTATGTACAGGCTTCCAAGGAGTCGTCAGGAGCTGAGGCATAATATACCCTGGGAGATAGAAAAGATGGGTCAAAAAGAGAAGTACAGTGATTGTGGGCGATTCTAATATGCGGGAGGACTGGGAAAATCAGGGTGGTAGTGGTTCACAATAGAAGTATCTTTTGGAATATCTACGATAGGGCTTTTTGGAACAGCTTGTTGTAGAGCCCGCTTGGGAACAGGCAATACTGGATTTAGTGTTGTGCAATGAGGCAGACTATTTAAGGGATCTTAAGGTGAATGAACTTGTAGGAAGCAGTGATCATAATATAACTGAATTTATTCATCAATTTGAGAGGGAGAAGATAGAATCAGAGGTAACGGTATTACAGCTGAATAAAGGCAAATACAGAGGCATGAGGGAGGAGCTGGGTAGAATTGACTGGGAGAGTGACCAGCAGGAAAAACAGTCAAACAGCAATGGCAGGGGTTTCTGGAAGTAATTCAAGAGACACAACAGAGACTCTTCCCGAGCAAAAAAGGAAGCATACTACAGGGAAAATGAAGCAACCATGACTAGAGAAGGCAGGGACAGTATAAAAGCAAAAGAGTAAGCGTACAATGCGACAAAGGGCAGGGGAAAACCAGACGATTTGGAAGATCAGATAGGGCATCAAAGTATGGAGGGAGGACATTAAGTATGAGGGTAAACGTGCCAGTAAAATAAACAAAATTGTAAGATTTTCTTTAGATATATAACGGACAAAGGCGAGACAAAGTGGATATTGGGCCGCTGGAAATGGCACAGGAGAGACAGTAGCGGGGAACAAAGAAATGACTGAGGATACGAATACTTTCCCACAACTTCAAGTGTGTGAAGGGGCAGAGCTGAGCATGTCACCCATCGCCAAAGCAAAAATGGTAGAAAAACACTGAATGTGTTGAAGCTGGTTAAATCACCTGGACCAGAAGAAGTATACCACAGAGTTCGAAGGGAGAAAGCTAAGCGGTACTGGAGGCGTTAATGATGATCTTTCAGGAATCTTTAGAATTATGGCATACCCCAGAGGATTGGAAAAGAACTAACGTAAAATCTTTGTTTAAGAATGGAATAAACCAGAAGACAGAAAAGTACAGACCAGTTAGCCTAATCTCAGTCGGTGGGAAGATCTTGGAATCGACTGGGAAGCCTGGGATTTCTAAATATTTGGAGTTGTATGGTAATAAAGGGCAAACTCTGCGTGGTTTCAATCAAGGGAGTTCATGCCTAACACATCTGCTATAATTCTTTGAGGAAGTAACGAGCAGCTTGGACCAAAGACAGCCGATGCATTTTATCTACTTGGACCTCGAGATGGCCTTTGACAAGTGCCACACAGGAAGCTATTGATTAAGATAAGGGCCCATAGTGTTAGAGGCAAGCTGCGAGCATGGATAGAAGTTGGCTGCTTGGCATAAAGCAGATAGTGGGGATAACATTATCCTTCTCACGATGGAAGCAGATGACAAAATGTGTTCCACAAGACTCAGTGTTGGGACAATATTTCACTCTGTACATTCATGGTGTAGAGGGCATTTTCGCTAAGTTTGCAGACATTACAAAAATATTTAGAGAGACAGGTAGCACTGAGGAGGCGGACAAGCTGCAGAATGATTTGGACAGCTTAGGAGATGGAAAACGATGTGGCAGATGGAGTAAAACATGCACTACTATGAAGTTATGCACTTTGGTAGGAAGGATAGAGACGTGGAAACGTTTCGAAATTGGGAGAAAATGCAGAAGCCTGAAGTGCAAAGAGACTTGTTGAGTTAATATTTCGGAAGGCAAATACAATGAAGGGATTTATTTCGACAGGAATTGAATATAAAAGCAGGGATGTACGTCTAAGGCATAAAACACTCTGGTCAGGTCACATTTGGATTTCTGTGTGCAGTTTTGGGTCCTTTATCTCAGCAAGAATCTACTGGGCTTGGAGCCTGTTCAGAGGAAGTTCACCAGAATGGTTATAGGAATGAAAAGCTTAACATATGACGAATGCTTGAGGATTCTGGATCTATACTCGATGAAGTTTAGAAGGATGAGAAGGAATCTAATTGAAACTTACAGAATACTGAATGACCTGGACAGAGTGGATTTTGGGAAAATTTGTCCTTTGGAACGGATCCGAGGCACAGCCACGGATTACAGGGAAGACCTATTTTAAAACAGATTTCAGGAGAAGCTTCTTCAGCCAGAGTATTGTTAGCCTATGAAATCCACTGCCACAGAAGGTTATGGAGGCCAGGCCATTGAGTACATTTAATCCTGTATAGGATAGGTACTCGATTGTAAAGGGGAACAAGAGTTATGGGGACAATGGGGTTGAGAAACTTATCTCCTTTGATTGAATGTTGGAGCAAATTCGATTGGCTCAATGGCCTGGTTTCTACGCCTATATCATCTGCTCGTATGGTCTCTAAGAATATTGGTTATCCTCAGTCCTCATTGTAGATTTATACTTGAATCTTATCTTCATATGATTTATAAAGAGGAACGTTGCATTATGGATGACTGGGCAATATCATGTTCACTCACCCTCGTCTCATCAGCCATGTCCCCCAATTCTGTTTGTTTTCTGTCTCCTCCCCAATGCCATAAGCATACTTTTATTACAGTTCAATAAGTGATACTTCATCACAGTTACTTGACATCAATAAGATCAACAGCATGACCCTCACCTGCCCTTTCCAATCCTGGAATAACAATCTAAATTGCATTTGTCAGGGACAATTTTCTGTTGAGATATCCATGCCGTTTGTCTGTTATAATCCTATGTTGTCTTCGGCACATTTTCCTGTCAGATTATCGACAATCAAAGTTCTCTCAATGCTTTATTGATATTGTAATGACTGATCACGAGTTGCAGGCTGTACGATTCCAATTATAAACAGAGAAACTCGTTTATGTTCTGACAATCCTCTGTCATTACTCCCACATCCAAATCAGATTGAATGATAACACACAATCAATCTACCATCTCCACCATTCCTTCCTGCTGTCACCGTCACATATCCCATTCAGAATGTGTAAATTTTAAAAAGTTATTTTCAATGTTAATAATAACAGTATTGCATTGAAAGGGGTTAAATGGAGCTATTTGCTCTGTGAATGTGAATAATGTCCGTCTCTGTGGATTCTATATGTATCACTGGAGGATTAGCCTCTTCTTTAAATTAGGACTCGGTTCAATGTGTTATCCCATAGTATGAGGGGAAGCATCGCTAACAGCACTAACAGGGATCAGCAGCTGCAGACAGAGAAGGAGGAGAGATCAGAATCTGACAACATTAGACTGGAACGTTCCGACATTTGATCAAAAACTGAGAACATTTGACCGGAATGATTCAACATTGGATAAGAATCTGAGAACATTAGAATGGAATGTTCCAAGAATGGATCAGAATCTGAGAACAATAGACTGGAATGTTCCAACAATGGACAGGAGTTTATTCTTGGGTCTTTACTTTGTTTCTCAGCCTTGGATATCATTAGTATCACAGATCAAAGATATCCTTTGGATTATGCAAGGTGGTTATTATCCCATCCTCGCTATAGTTGGTGTTCCTAGTAAGTCATTCTCTTTGTCTATTAAACCGGGTTGAACTGTGGTTCTGCTCATGATAGCTAAATTTTGGAAAAGGGGAGGTCAGCGTCTTCACTTCCAACTAAAAATCCGTCCCTGATAAATTCTATAAAGTAAGTTACTATTCCTGAATTACTCAATGATATGTGAGAATGAGCCAGACTGTTCTCAGACACCATAATCCTTCTAGCCCTCTGCAGATCTACATTTCCATAAACTTCAAACTCACAAATCCTGCCCAGTACCACCATTACGATGTGCCGGTCTACTCGTCAGCCTCAGTGCAACTTCTGAATAAACTTCAGATTGTGGGCCCTTGTGAAGTCTGGATTCATCTGTTTCAAGTCCCTTCTAACCACATGTCCATTAAAAGATAATTGCACTTGAGATGTTTAACTTGCTCTCTCCATAGAATCTGTCAGACATAAAGATAGTGCATGCTGCTCAAATCATTGACTCTTAATCTAGAGGCACCGAATAATAACCTGTTGATGTCTCATGAAGCAAGGTGATGGAATTTAAGTGAAACTATCATAATTTGTAATAGACAGAAGCCTATCTGCTTGCCTCATGTCGTTCAGAGAAGGCAATGGGTCATCCTGCCCTGGTCAGGACTGTGCTTGAATGCAAATCCACAGCAATGTCCTTTACTCTATACTGTCCTCTGAAACAGCTAAACCAGCCACTATTTTCAAGATCGGCATTTGGACAAACGTATGAATGGGTAATGTTTTGAGCAAATGGGCCAAATACAAGCAGATTAGACTAGTTTAGTTTGTAAAACTGCGTCAGCGTGGACAAGTTGGGCCAAAGATTCTGTTTGTGCGCGATATGACTGTATGAATCTAGAAAGGAAGAAAATAAATGATATAAGCGAAGTGGTAAGAAATAAATGTAAAAACAAGCATCACGAGCTTTTCCATGCATATAAAAAGAAAGTTCAAGATCAGTGTGTAGATAAAAATGAAGTCAGGAAAGCATATTGAGGACATTTGGAGGGTGTGATTGCAGAATTGGATAGAGGGAACAGGCAGATATTTTACACCAGTATTTGACATCGTTCATCATAGGGAAGGTACTGCAAGTATTTCAGTGACATAATCAAAATGGTACTAGGAGAGAAATTCATGAACTGTCTCTCTCAAAAGAAATAAGATATTTAACAAACAGCTAAGACTAAGAATTGACAGGTCGGCAGTAATTCATCGTTTTAAAAGATATGTTTACAGAGAGACTGGCGGCACTGTGTGAAATATTCCATAACCCTCTGGATTCCATGAATGTTCCAGCGAGATTGGAGACAATCCAATGTGGCGAATGTTTTCAAGAAAGGAGCGAGACTGAACGCAGGAACCATTTAGCCGAATAATTATTGCTGGGTATCTGCTAGAGTCTGTTATAAAGGAAGGAATTGCAGGGCATTTAGTAAAGCTTCATACAAGGGGATCTATATTTTGCCTGTAAAATCATGCAAAGTTTTTCTGGGGATCCTTGAGAATGTAATGGAGACTGGCAGACACGTGGCTTTCCAGAGATTTTCCACAAGGTATCACAATAAAAAGGTTTTTACACCAGACAGATGGCATTTGCACGGAAAGGCGATTGGTTAACACATAGAAATTAGAGGTACAGGATCATCGACCTTTATGATAAAGATGTATCGATTGGAGCACAAATATCAGTCTGACAGCATCAGTTATTTACAATCTATACTGATAGCCTGAAGGTCCTGAAAAATTGAATTATTTGGAACATTATCTGGGACATTCCATAATCAGCACTCTCCAAAATATTCTATCGCCATATGGGGGTATTGAAAAGGTGAGAGAGAGAGAGAGGGAGAGTGAGAGTGGGAAGGTGCTGCATGCACTGGTGAGAGTGCTGGAGCATGAGCCTTGTTCAGGGGATATGTGCAATAATAGATGTACAAGTAAGTGTGAGGGAGCAGAGAGAATACAGTGACCCTTATTCTGACAGTGTGTGGAAAGTTATTGATGCTTGTCCTGTATTGCTGGACATTTCCTCAGACAGCAGACACTGCACTGAGTTGAGTGAGGTGCGCTCATACCATGCTCAGTGGGTCTGGTGGTATGGCTCCCTCTGGGATAAGAATAATTCTCTTCTGTACGATCTCATCCACGTGCTCCTGTCGGTGTAATTGCCCTTTATCTGCCATGCTCGGCATAAACTGTGCAGGGCAGCGCCAGAGAAAGGTCAACCGTGTGCCCATTGGCTTTTTAAAAATGGCACCAGTGCCAGATTTATCCAGAATATCTAGGGAATCCGAACAATTTTCAGTACCTCCAACCATGATGGGTGGGAGAATGAGAGGGGCACCATGGGGTAGGGCAGGTAATTCATGAGGTGAGTTCAATAAGATGACACCAGGAAACTAGCTCGGCCTCGTACAGACAATTCCTCTGTCACACTCAGTGAAAATGGCACTGAGACAAATTATTGTTAGGATCAGCCCAATAAGTCGAAATATCTGCTGAGCCAACACCCAGTTGCAAAGCTGCAGAACAAATGCTCATCCAAAACTCCATCATGTGAACTCGCAGCGAAATCGCGTTCATCCCTCATTCCTGGGTATACTGGCTAACGTTGCAGGATGCTGTTGAAATATCTTCGCTTCAGCATTCTGAAACCTGTAATCTTCCATGAAATTGTCTCTCAATCTCCCTTTCCCGTTTGCACAAAGTCATTTTGTTTTTGGTATTTCAACTGATTGCCCTACCATCTCTCTCTGGCAGGGAATTTCACACCCCGATCACCGCTTTATTATGACACAATGGAGATATGGAGCTGTAAATGGATGGGAGCCGTACATTCTTTCACTTCCAGCAAGGGCTGCAAATTTCCCCACACTGGGCAGGGATCTAATACAGTCTTACTGAACAATGTACTGGGGTTGGGTACACAGCTCTACATACTGGGAAGGTAACTGCTCCAAGTTTACAGATCAATTCACTGCTATTCACTGTACACCTCCCCATTCTGAACAAATACCATATCGACGTTTAGAGAACAAGCCACTTGTGTGCGTTGCATATTATCCCATGGTGGACAGACCATTTTGCCCAGGATTCTGAATGAATGCGCGGGTGTGGTCTGTACTTATCCCCATTTTGGACCGATAGCAAGTGGATTAGTCAGAGCTGCACAGTAGCCCTTCCTGGCCAGATTGCTGTGTTGTACTGAGACTGGTATGCACAGTGCTCCGTGCTGAGCAGATATCTCATCTGGACTTATGATGTCCGGGCTGGATCTGTGAGGTGGATTACGTATCCGATATTATTTCTGACAGAGCTATCACTCCTCCAGCTCGACGCATTCCGCTGTCAAACGTCGTATTTATGCAACTTATTGTTCATTAAGTAATTATCCAATTAAAGCATGAATATCTGACCTTCTTGTCATGGCCCCAACAGAAGACTCTCACAATATATGAAGAAGTTAGTCGACCTGAACATTTTCTTACTTTAAAGGTAATTGTGTGGTGCTTTGCTTCAGGTGCAAAATATTTAACATTAAGCAAAACACAATTTATTCAAACACTGTAGACAAAATACAACAAAAACAAGAGGAACTTGAAAAAATAAATTTATTGGAAAACTCAACAGATCAATAGGTTATTTAATTACTAAACAGGAACTGCTCCAATATTGTAACATCGTGGAAACACACACTTGCCAAAAGAAAAATTCAGGAAACATATTGTATCACATGCAGTTCTCCACTCAATGAAGAATGAACATCAAAAGACAATTCTGCAAGAAATCTCAGGGCAAGAGCGTAGCAGCCGGGAGAGACTTACTGCCTTTCAACACTGCTGAGACTCCAGCAATAAATGGCGAAAGGTAAAACTAAGAATCCTGGTTCTGTGCGAGTTTGACCATCACACCACAGGACTAGGCCGGAGGTAGAAGGACCACGATGAATAGACACTATCTACACCGTCGATGCCACTGCAGTAGCGTCCAAAATGTGCCTAACCCCACCTAATCTCCGCGATGTTGGTAAGATAGATGTCAATAGACAATAGACAATAGGTGCAGGAGTAGGTCATTCTGCACTTCGAGCTGGAACCACCATTCATTATGATCATAGCTGATCATCCTTAATCAGTATCCTATTCCTGCCTTATCTCCATAACCCTTGATTTCACTATCCTTGAGAGCTCTATCCAACACTTTCTTAAATGAATCCAGAGACTGGGCCTCCACTGCCCTTCGGGGCAGAGCATTCCACACAGCCACCACCTCCCTCGGTGAAGAAGTTTCTGCTCACCTCTGTCCGAAAAGCTCTACCCCGTATTTTAATCTGTGTCCCTTGGTTCGGCACTCACCCATCAGTGGAAACATGTTTTCTGCCTCCAGAGTGTGCAAACCTTTAATAATCTTACATGTCCTAATCAGATCCCCTCTCAGTCTTCTAAACTCAAGGGTATACAAGCCCAGTCGCTCCAGTCTTTCAGCGTAAGGTAGTCCTGCCATTCCAAGACTTGACCTCGTGAACCTACGCTGCACTCCCTCAATTGCCAGAATGTCTTTCCTGAAATTTGGAGACCAGAACTGCAATACTCCAGGTGTGGTCTCACAAGGGCTCTGTACGGCTGCAGAAGAACCTCTTTGCTTCTATGTCAAAGTTAAATATTAATAAGTAAATCCAAAGTATGCAGCAGGCCTGGTGATCAGACACAGATGGCCTCGTGAGCCCAGCAATTCCTACCGTGCCACAACACAGTCTAATCATCGAGCTTGTAAAGAGAAAGCATAATCTCTCCACCTCACACCTAACTCTACATTGGAGATCGTCACCGATGTCAATATTCCACTCACACCAAGTTATATCAGGATTGTTGTGAAAGAGGTTAACTGGAGCTGTTTGTACGGTGACTGTGATTGATGTGAGTCTCCGTGGATCCTAACTGTGTCACTGGAGGTTTTCCTCTTCTATTAATAAGAGGCTTCCTTCAACCTGTTATATTATAGTATCAGCGGCAGCGTCATCCACAAGATGATTGGGATCCGCAGCCACAGAGAAAGCGAGAGGAAGACAATCTGAGAGCATTGGACTGAAATGTGCCAAAAATGAATCAAAATTTGGGAACATTAGACTGGAATATTCCAACAATGGATCAGAATATGAGAACATTAGACTGGAATATTCCAACAATGGATCAAAATCTGAATGCATTAGACTGGAATGTTCCAACAATGGACAGGAGATTATCCCATGGTCTTCACTTGCTTTCTCAGGATTGGGCATGGTTAGAGTTGCAGATAGATTATTCAAGTTGGGTATTATCCCATTCCCGCTATTATTGGTGTTCCTGATAATCCTATCTCTGTGAATTCCATAAACGATGGTGAAGGTTACTGCTATTTCAGTTAGTTATATTTAGCTTATGCATAAACTGTTATCATCCATTTCAGTCACGAACTCCACTTCATTTCCATCTATTTCAGAGTCCTCACTTATAAAAATATAAGAAGGAAGAAAATTCTTCAGATTCTTGAGTCTTTCTTTTACACTGAACTGTTTCTCGATATTTTCTCTGCCATTAAACCTGCCAACACCCAGCTCTATAATATCCCCATTCTCAACCACTACCTCAGTGCTGTCGTTGAATTAACCGTCAACCGTCCCTTTGTTCACTTCAGATTTATCGGCTTCAGTTCTCTTCTGACCTCTCCTCCAATTGCAAATATTTTAAACACATACTTGTTCTTGCTTCTCCAGCTATTTCATAAAAGTGACCCCATATCAGCCACAGGACGGGTCATTGAGAGGCACAGGTTATGCCCTTAAAGGCACTGTTTCAAATCCTATCACAGCCAATGACAGAACTTAATTTCGAATGACAAAAATTGGAATGAAATCTCATTCGACTAACTGCAATCATAAACAATCAGGATTTCTTTCATTATTTCACTTTTAGCCTTTGGTAAAGAAATTATGTGTGACTTCAGACCCACGACCACACGGTTGGCTCAATATTGTCCTGACAAATGACCTCACAGTCAAGGGCAGTTAGTGATGGACAACAAATGCTGCCCTTACCTGTGATGCTGACATCACACGAAACAACAACAGTAAAGGTGAAATACACCAATAAACTGTGGATGTTGAAGATTTGAAATAAAATTCTCCAGCGTTGGAAGATGTTGGAGAATCTCAGCAAATATGGCAGCATCTTACACGAGAAAAATAGATAATGTTTCAAGTCTAGTGAAGCTACATCAACACTGAAAGCAAGCGAGATATAATATCATTTATATCAGGGATAGCTGGATGAGTGAAGGGGAGGTTACTTGAATGGATGGAGAAATGTCCAGCGAGAGAGAGAAAGAGAGAGAGAGAGAAATGAAAAGCAAGCAAAGGGACTGCTGATGATGAATTAGCAGGAAAATAAAAAGAGACCTTCTTCTAACATAACCCCTTTCCCCATATTCCTGAATATCAAGTCAATCTCGATATGCCCCTGTTTAAAGTGAGTTATATTCCCTCTATCGCTCTTCCCTAAGTCTGGTGGTCAACTCCATCGATAATATTTATGTTGCCGTTATAGTTGCTGAGAAACAGAGAAATGTAATTTTACATTGTCAACCGCTTCTTTGGAGAAATAAACTTTTACCGTGTGACTGCCAGAGATGCAACGGTTTTTTTCAGGCAGGAATAGAAACATTTTCAACACGGAATGTGTGTATTTATGTTGCCGTTATAGTTGCTGAGAAACAGAGAAACGTAATTTTACATTGTCAACCGCTTCTTTGGAGAAATAAACTTTTACCCTGTGACTGCCAGAGATGCAACGGTTTTTTCAGGCAGGAATAGAAACATTTTCAACACGGAATGTGTGCACTGTGTGTGAGGATTTGACTTGCACCTGTCTTTACACAGTAAAGGCAGGTTCTGTGGATGCTTTCATCCGGTGTGTATTATCAGCTGCTGCATGTATTCAGAGAGACCAAGGGTTTGGTGACCCCACTCTGGACATTGCATTTACAGTGTTTGGGTCCATGGAAAACAAATGGAGCCGGGACTACACAGAAGGGAAGCTCTGTACACCGGGAGGGACTGGGCACTCTACTAACGTCTATGGGATTTCCAGGAATATGTTTCTAACTGAACAAATTTCAAACGTAAAATATAAACCTTTCAAAAATGAGGTAGTCATCGAGCTGTGTCCCCTCCATCAGTATAACCTGTAGCCTCACACCAGTGACAGGACAGTGCTGGTACTCACCATGAAGTGAACTGGATTAATTCTGGAACTTTCCAGGCAGGAGTTGTGAACATATTTATCATCTCCGAAGTGCAGTCCTCCGAAATATTCACTGGTTGTCAGAAGCCATCCACCATCTGAGAGGAATACATTGAGTCCATCTCCCTGAGGAAGGTACAGAAGCAAAGTTCCAGATATACGAGGGAACAGTGTTTGCTGAAAATGAGGAACTGCATGAAACTAGAATTAATGAAGAGTATGTTTTTGATAATTTCATCGAATTGAAGGTTGATAAGATGCTGCATCTGATGAGTTCAATCTCAGAGTATTGAGAAGGTGGCAATAGAACCAGCGAAAGAATTAATGATTATTCTTCAAAGCTGATTACATAACAGAAAGGATCCTGCAGACTTGACAGCAGATATTGTAAATTAAAACATTTAAAACAGGACGGAGAGGGCCAAAAAAAAACTAAACAGCTGATGTCAGCTGTGAGAAAACTTTGGAATTTTTACAAGGATGTGCCAACCAGAACAATGATATAACTTGGCAGATTTGGCCTAGATTCAGAAAAGGGAAATGATCTTTGATAAACCGACTGGAGCTTGTGGACTCTGTGCATCGTGTCATTGACAATTGAGAACCAATGTGAGTAGAATAATTGAATTTTCAGAAGACGTTTGACATGGTTGCATGCAGATGAGTGGAGAATTTTAGAGTCCATGGGGAAGTAGTCGTGGAATATATACCATATCGATTAAAAATTGGATAATGAGCAAAATTAACGGAGTAGTGTTTTGTTTTCTCTGGACGAAAGGCGTGTAGGGTATCGGAAGGATCAGTTCTTGTGCAATAGCTGCTCACAAGAGATAAAAATGATTCAGCTATGACCAACAAATACCATCATTTACATTTAAGTTTATTAAATGGTGAGAGGTTGGGAAGGGATGTTGTTGAAAAGGACCTGGATGTTCTTGATTATAAGTCACTAACAACATTCTTACGGGGCATGAAGTAATTATTACTGTAAAGGATATGTGGTCCGTCATGGAAAATTATTAAAGTACCAAAATAAATATATCTTACTCAATGGTAATGTTTTGTTGAGCCAGTATTTGAGTAATGTGTACAGGCTGAGTCTGCTTTATAAATAAAGATCTCCATGTCACCGAGACAGTGCGAGGGAGTTTCACCAGACTGAACACTGGCATGATGTTACCATAAGGATAGAATGCAATAACTATCTGTTTAATCAGCAGCACTGTGAGAGAATAAGAAGTTGAAACTTGATGGTTATTGACGGACCATCATTATGTCTCAAACAGGCATTGATAAGGTGAGAAATTCCATGTTTTTCATAGGATGCTCGATTCCCAATACTTCACATGCCTGTGCAAACCACATTTCCAATGACAGTGAGGTCGAGGCTCTGAATGAACTCTGAACACTTTCATGTACAGTTACTGTGTGACTCTGCACTCAAAGTTACGTGGTACACAATCCTGTCAGAAAGCACAATACCTTCATTGTGCAACAGTTAGCCATTTCCCACCAGCTTCTGACTTCCAGAGAGAACATGGGTCTGCTCTCTCAGTGATGGAAGATGCCTTTGAAACTGGTTAAAAATTATCTTTATTCCTACTCACTGGAAACACATATGTACTATGAGTAATAAAGCCACGAGGAACAAAGTGGACCAGTTTATCTGTTCAGTCCCTGCTCCATTTGTTTGTGATGTTGGACCATCTCTGACGCCTTCCTGTTCCTGGGTTAGTGACTTGATAAGTTGAATGACTTCTTCCTGTTCCTTTGTAAATGACCAGAGTGTGAAATTGTCTCTTTCTGATCCTGTGTAATTGACGTGTAGTGTTGGATAGATGACATGTCGTCCAGTGTAGCAGGCAGGAGGCTGTTTCACTTTTTGCACAATAGTTTTGATGGGCTGAATGACTTTCTCACATTCTTGTGAAGCCAGATTGAGGTGCAGAGTGAACTCCTTCGTTTACTGTCGAAATATCTTCCGGCGCTGTTACATAAGTGTTACTGACAGTTTAACAGCACAGGCTTGAATGCTGTCCAGGTCTTGTTGCGCAAGGACACAGACTGCGTTCGGACCTGAGGGATGACGAAGTGTTCTGAATATTTTGCAACCTACAGTGAATATCCCCACTTCTGTTCGGTGTAAACTCAATGGGCTGAACGGCCTGCTTGCACACTGCGGGGATTTCCCTGCTGACAAACTGGAGATGCCTGGGATAAAGGAGCTACACTGGGGATCTCCTGCAATGATGTCCCACAGCTGAAATGATTGATGCCTAATGATGATAAACATCTTCCATTGTGCTGTGAATGACTACAAACAGCGGGGAGTTTGCAATGGATTCTGATTAAGTCTGATTTTGCTCAGGCTCCTTGATATTATCCTGTTAAATACTGCCCTGATACTAGTTGCCAGTCGCTTTTAGCTAAGCCCTTGTATTCACCTCTATCGCTCGTATCAATAGGTTATCTTGTATGAGCAGAGTAATGGTTTCTTCAAACAGAGGGTAGTGAATGTCAGGAATTGTCTATTCAGAAGATTCAGGGGAGCCTGATCACTGAAAGACCTCTGAATGGTCTTCCCTGTTTCTGTGCACCAGGTGATGCAGTAAATGGCCTCCAACTACTCCTACCTAGCAGGTTGGAGGAGCTGAATGGAACAATGGAGCATCACACTCAGGAGCAAGATTAGGTCGTTTGACATTATGAAACTGCTCCAGTACGCACTAAGATTGTGATATATCGGGTTGTGGTCTCAGTCCCGCTTTTCTGTCTGTATTCCATTAACCATGACTCAATCTCTGTCAAATACTAATGAACTCAGTTTGAATAAATGTGAACAAAGTGGCACCACATACCTCTGGGGAAGAGAATTCACACTCAAATGGCCTTTTTAGAATTTCTCCTCATATCTCTTACAGTGTCATACAGCAGGGAACCCTGTCCCCATAAACCAGACATCCCAATCTGATCTCAACCCATTTGTCAGCAGTTGGCCCATATCCCTGCCAATTCTTCCTATTAATATGTACAGCCAAATGCCTTTTAAATGTTGGATGCAAATTTGGATGAAATGAAATGAAATTCACAGTCTGGACGAAAATGTTTTCCCTTCACTATCTTTCTCCTCTCACCTTAATCCTTTGTCCTATAGTTTTGGACTCCCCTATCCTGGGAAAAAGACCTTTGCTATTCAGACTTTCCATGCCTCTCATGATTTTAAAAACGTCCATAATATGACGCCTCGGTCTCTGACGATCAACAGTAAACAAGCCCCAGTCTGTCCACCCTCTTCCTGTTGCTCAATCCCTCCATGCCCGGCAATATCCTTTTAAATCTTTTCTGCACCCGCTCAGGTTTAACAACATCCTTGCTGTAGCAGAGCGAACTGAATTAAACACAGTATTCTAAATATGGCCTCATCAACATCCTGCCCAGTCACAACGTGATCTCCCAACTCGCATATTCCATGTACTGATCAATAAAGGCAAACATACCAAACCCCACCTTCACCACTCTGTCAATCTGCGACTCCACTTTCAGGATCAATGAACCTGCACAGTTTTGTTCAGCAATACTCCATAGGTCCCCAACCTTTAATTGTATATTCTGCCCTATTTTACCTTACCAAAATGCAACTCTTCACATTTACCTAAAGTTAACTTCATCTGTCACTCCTCGGCCCATGGCCCATTTGATCGAGGAGAAAGTGAGGTCTGCAGATGCTGGAGATCAGAGCTGAAAATGTGATGCTGGAAAAGCGCAGCAGGTCAGGCAACATACAGGGAAAAGGAGAATCGACTTTTCGGGCATAAGCCCTCATTCCTGAAGAAGGGCTTATGCCCGAAACGTCGATTCTCCTGTTCCCTGGATGCTGCCTGACCTGCTGCGCTTTTCCAGCAACACATTTTCAGCTCCATTTGATCGAGGGCCCATTGTACTCTGAGGCAAACCTTGCAGGCCACTGCACGTCCAATTTTAAGATTATCTGTGAACATAATAAACAGGCAAATATTCACATTCAAATAATTTATATAAATAATGAAATGAGTGGATTCAGCTCTGCTCCTTGTGGCACATCACTAGTCATAGGCCTCCAGTCTGTAAAGCAGTCCTCTACCACCCTCTGTCTCCTACCTTCACTCTCATTTTTAGTCATTTCGCTAGTTTATCTTGGATCTATTTATGACCTAACCTTACTAACTTGTCTGCCATGCGGATCCTGTCGAATGCCTTGCTGAAGTCTATATGGACAGCGTCGACCACACTGCCATCACCAATCTTCTTCGTCACCTCTTCACAAAATGGAATCAACTTTGTTAGAAATGATTTCCCATGCACAAAGCCATGTTGACTATCCTTCATCAGGTGTTGCATTTGCAAATACATGAAAATCCTGCCCTTCTCAATGCTCTCCTACAACGTGCGCACCAATGACGTCAGGCTCACTGATCTATAGTTCAGGACATTATTCCCTTTCCTCGTCCCACGCTTCCACTGCTCACTGCAAATGTTACTGTAACGGGGTTGGTGATATGATCAATAATATAGGTGTCAGAATGTGTGAGGGTTAGGAACATTTCAGGCAGGATTTATTAATCTGCTAAAATGAACAAGTTTATGACACAAACAAAGTTACTACGATGGAAAAGTAAATGACAGATAGTTTGGATATGTGCACCGATGTTTCCCTTTCGAAAAATACTGACACATGCACACATTTGATGGCAAACTGAAAAATAAAATCTCTGCAAAGCGTTAAATTCAAAGAACTTTGCTCAAATATTAATTGAACACATGACGAAAGGATTCATGAGTGATTGTCCCAAACACCATTATGGAGTTCTTCTGATATTACAAGCTGTTGGTAAAGGGATCACTTTCTGTAACAGGTGGATTTAGCTGGATTCCCTTTACTTCAAGCAGTCGGGTGATTCCAGTGAATCCTCGACAGGAATCCTCAATCAGTGGTAAAGACGACTGAGATGTTTTCAGCTCACACACATTGCTGGAAGGAGAAACGCGGAGAGAGAGGGAGAACCAGGCTGTTCCTTCTCAGGAATATTACAATTTCTCCCTCTCTGAGTTGAATCACACAATAACGTTACCCAGCCCCAAACTGGACCAAATGAGGTCTCTTTGAACAGTGTCTGAACTGTACGATTCCATCACATTCCCTGCATCATTTCCGTCCATGTTTGCTGCTGTTGGACGCCCAGCCATTTCTTTCGGAACAAATACCACCACTCGATTTGAAGATGTGTTTATGTGTTCTAGTGTACTTATAAAAAACAACTTGTAATATCTTCACAAAATCGGCATTTCAATGAATGCGTCTTATTCTTAAATTACTATCCCAGTTTTATTCTCCCATAGAAGATAAAATATTCATCAGGTATTCACAAGCTCAAAATCTAAATCTTATCTGGTCAATAAGAACGTTTCTCATTGCCAGGCCTGGACTTCTAATCGTACATAATATAGTGCCTTCATCGCAAGAACGAGCAAAGATAAACATCTTTGAAAAGTTTGAAAATCAATTTGTTTTTCACTTCAGTGGAATCACAGCCACACACAGTACATCAGATGTCGTGTTAATATTTACCTGTCCAGATGCAGTAAAACATCCTGAAGATCGGACCCAATGCTCTTTGCAAGAAAAAGTATCATTTCATTTAATTTTCAAATCACGTGCTGCCTGTACAGACTAACTTGACGCGATTTATGGACGAAGACACACAAATCATATTATAACACTGCGTTCCGCCTTCTGCCTCAAGTTATATAATTTATGGTTGTTTTATGCTTCCTCCAAAACACAAATTTCCCACCGCCCACAATATACTGCTCTTTTTTGGTGAAGGTTTACTCACTGCCCTCCCCTGTCTGTATCCCATTGCAGACGCTCTGCCCTCCCCCTGTCTGTCTCCAATTGCAGACGCTCTTTCCTCCCCTATCTCTATCCCATCGCAGACGCGCTGCCCTCCTCCTATCTATATCCCTTTGCAGACGCTCTGCCATCCCCAGTCTATATCACATTGCAGGCCCTCTGCTCTCCCACTGTCTATGGCCCATTGAAGACGCTCTGCCTCCAGTTGAAATCTTGTTGAATGACTATCCTGGTGCATGAGCAAACTGAGCTCCAATCCATTCAGCGCCTTCATCCAAATCATTAATCTGGATTGTAAACTGTTGATGACCTCACACTGATTCCTGAGGAATTCCACGAGTTACAGCTTTCCAACTTGAAAATAAGTAATTATCTCGACTCTCTATTTCCTCGTAGCGGATCAGGGATCTCCTGTTCCTGTTATGAAATCATTAGGGACATGGATAGGGTAAATAGGCAAGGTATTTTCCCTGGTGTAAGAGAGTCCAGAATTGGAGGGCATAGGTTTAGGGTGAGAGGGGAAAGATATAAAAGAGACCTGTGTCATGCAGAATGTGGTATGTGTATGGGATGAGCTGCCAGAGGAAGTGGTGGAGGCTGGAACAATTGCAGCATTTGAAAGACACCTGTTTGGGTATATGAATAGGTAGGGTTTGGAAGGATATGGCATGTGGGATGTATTTGGGTTGGGATATGTTGGACCATAAGGTCTGTTTCCACGCTGTGCATCTCTCGGATTCTATGACTCTATGGCCCAGTCTTCGCTGTTCCCTGGGGATGAGAATACCACAGATAGCACAACCGGAAGGAGAGAGGAAATTATCTCAATCTTAAATGGGGAAACCTTTAAATTTAAACGTGTATGAACCTCACAACAAGTCAGATTCCCCTTTTTTAAAAATGAGGGCACAACCAGTCGGAAAGACATAGACTATTCAGTCCATCAAACATATCCAACATTCAGTAAAGTATTTATCAAACTCAGCCGCCACTGTTCTCTTGGGTAGACATTTCCGATAGTGTAAACCATAGAGAGTATGAAATTGATGCAGAACAGGACTGTTTGATTCATCAAGTCGATCTGCCGTTCAATCATGGCTGACATGTTTCTCAACAAAATTCTCCCGCCTTCTCACTGTTATCTTGATCCCCTTATCAATTAAAACGTATCTATATCTGTCTTAAAGACAGAACTGTGTTTCTGTCTCTATGTCTGTATGCGTGTGTGTGTTTCAGCTTATTGGCAGGAGGCAGAGGGTGGTAGA
>NC_057717.1:17240353-17244756 GCF_004010195.1 Chiloscyllium plagiosum
AGATGAACAAAGAGCATACTTTCTGGATCAAGAACGCCAATCATTATTTCCTGCCTCTAACTTGTGTCTACCCTCTTCTTAAAACCACCACGGAATCCATGGCAGCTGTTTACTGTCCAGCCTTTCTTCCCCAGTAATATCACTCACTGGGCTGAGGAGTGGCAGATGGCGTTTAATCTCAATAAATACAATGTATCACGGTTTGGTAAAACAAACAAGGAGAGGACATCTAAGTGTAAAAGTCGGGCCATTGGTAGCATTGTAGAACAGAGAGATCTAGGGTTCTGATATATTTCTTTGAAGTTTGCATCATGTATAGGCAGGGTGGTTATGAAGGCGTTTGGATTGCTAGCCTTCATTTCTCAGACCTTTAAGTACAGGAGCTGGAACATTACCTTCAGGTTGAGCTGGACATTGGTGAGGTCTCTCCTGAAGTACTGTGTAGTTCTGGTCACCCCGTTACATTGAGGATATTATTAAAGTGGAGAGGGTTCAGAAAAGATTTACCGGTCTGTTGCTGGGAATGGAGTGCTTAAGGTATAAGGACAGACTCAATGGACTAGGACCTTTTCCACTGCAACAATGAAGGATGAGACATTATTAAACTTATAGAGGTTTATAAAACAATGAGTGGTATAGATAATGATGAATGGCAGGTGTCATTTCCTTCGGCTGGTGGATTTCAAGACTAGGGGATAATTTTAAGATTACAGGAGAAAGGTATACAGACGACATAGTGTCATAGAGCTACCCAGCTCTACCCAAATTGTTCCTGCCAAACTGATGTCCTACGTTAATGCAGTTCATCATTTTCCATCATTTGGCCCATATCCCCCTAAACACTTCCAATTCATGTGCCCGTCCAGATGCCTTTTAAATGTTTTAATTGCCCAAGCCTGCACAACTTCCTCTGGCAGCTCGTTACACATAAAGCACCCTCTCTTTGAAAACGTTGCCCCTTCGATCCCTTTTAAGTCTTTCCCCTCTGACCTTCAACCTCGATTTGTCCTCGAGATTTGGAACGTGCTATGCTGGAGAAAAAAACCTTGGCTATTGACATTATCCATTCCACTTGTGAGTATATGAACCTCTATGATTCCCCCTCAACCGCTGATGCTCCAGGGAAAATAACCGAGGCATATCCAGCCTCTACATAAATCTCAATATATCCAACCCTGGCAATATCTTTGTAAATTTTTTCTGAGTCATTTCAGGTTTCACACATCCTTTATCGAAGTGCAAGACCATAATTGCACGAAGTACTCAAGAGTGGCCTAACCTATGTCCTGTACCGTTGCAATATGACCTTCCAACTCTGACATTCAATGCACTGTCAAACAACGACAAGCATCTCAATCGCCTTCTTCCCTATCCTATATACCTGCCACTCCACTTTCAAAGTATTATGAACCTGCACTCCAAGGTCTCTTTGTTTAGCAAGACTCCCCAGGGAATTAAAATTAAATATATAAGCCAAGCCCTGATTTTCCTTTCCAAAATGCAGCACTTCACATTTATCTAAGTTAAACTCCATCTGCAATTCCTCAGCCCATTGGTCCATCTGATCAAGATCCCGTTATACTCTGTGGTAATCATTTTCTCTGCCCACTGCACCTTCAATGTTGGTGTCATATATGAACTTACTAACCATACCTTCTGTGTTCACATCCAAATGTAAATTATGAACTGCAATGGAACCAGCACCAATCTTTGTGGCACACCATTGCTCACAGGCCTCCAGTCTGAAAATCAACCCTCCACCACTACTCTCTGTCTTCCACCTTTGATTCAGTTCCGTATCCAAATGGCTCGTTTTCCTTTTATTCCATGAGATCTCACCGTACCAACCAGTCTACCATGGGGAACCTTATCAAGTGTGAGACATGACCTACCAAGCACAAAGCCTTGTTGACTAGCCCTTATCAGTCCTTGCCTTTCCAAATACATCTAAATTCTCTCCAACAACTTACCCACCACCGATGTCAGGCTCACTGGTCATTCGTTCCCTGGATTTTCCTTGCCAGTTTATTTAATAATGGCACCACGTTAGTCAGCCTCGTGTCTTCCAGCACCTCACCTGTGGCTATTGATGATAAGAACATCTCATCAAGATTTCCAGCAATAACTCCTCGAGCTTCCCACAGAGTTCTTGTGTATGATGTGCATTTTGATGACGCATCATTTGGTTGGTGTTCATGAACATCCTCAGATGTGCTGGATGTGGGTAACATTACACTGTTTAAAAGATATTTTATTAAGTGAAAGGATAAGTAAATGTTTGGAAAGATATTATACAAGCGCCGGAACGTGGGACTAGTTTAGTTTGAGATTATCGTTAGCAACGAGTGTATGGGCTGATAGATCTGTTTTCAACACCCCTGCATAACGCTCTGGGTCCATGTGCCTTTGTATGTCCGCGCTTGTCGATTTGTATGTGTATATTTGTGTATCCCTATGTGTCTATCTCTCTGTGTGTTCTGCATTAGTGTGTGTGCATATGTTTGTATCTCGATCTCTGCATCTGTGTGCAATGGGGTCTATTTTGTTTTGGGGTGAATCATTGAATGGGGTTCAATGCCTCCCTTCCGCCCTCTCCCGCTCCCTCGTTTGCTGAAAGTGATACTATGCCATGCTCTGCTGATGTATTTTAGAAATTTTCAATCCTTGGTTACGTGTAAGATTATTTGTAAGGGTAAGTCACTAAACATTGCATTTTACAAGGTGTATGTATATACATATATCTGTGCGTGTATCAATGTATGTGTCTATGTTTTCCATGTCTGTGTGTTCAGCTGTGTGTATGCATGTACTTCTGTGTGTGCATGTCTTTGTGCATCTGTGTGTGCATATCTTTGTGCGTCTCTGTGTGTCTGTGTGTTCGTGTGTCCAGCAAATTCAGCCTCGGAACTTCGGGTGACCATCCTCCAAGGTGGACTTCTGGACAGGCAGCAGAGAAAAGTGGCCCAGCAGAAGCTGATAGCTAAGTTCGGTACCCATAGGGAAGGCCTCAACCGGGACCTTGGGTTCATGTCACATTACAGGAGACCACCATTGTACTATACACACACAGAGATACTCCTACACACACACACACTCACACACACACAAGCACTCTTATACACACATACACACGGACACACATACACACAAACGCGCACACTGACACCCACACCCACACATACAGACACACACACATCCACATGTACACCCTCACAGACATAAGGCACTCTGCACTCACTACACACGCACACGTACACTTTCTCATACTCACAACCCACAGCCCAGACAGACAAAGACCCACATACACACATATATTTTGTGGGGTGAATTTGTACTTTCAGGGTTACATTGTACTTTGCTCAAAAGCTGCATGCATTCATGTAGGACTCTGAGCTTTGAAACTGCATGAATTTATGTAAAACTCCGTTATCCCTCTTTTTAGATTAGAATCAATCTAAATATCATGGTATAAACAGAGAACAAAGGGGGTCAACACCTTCAACATATTGCCTAGCTCTCACCATTGTTAACAGTTAACCCGAGAATGCAACTTTAAAAAAAAAGATATTGTGATTTTCACATGAAGGAAGTGAAACTATCACTGTATTCTAACAGATGAAAGACTTAACAGACAATCATTTTTTCAATATATAATTTAAGTTACATCACACTGTAAATTTTTGCTATAAATTCTGTGGGTTAGGATTGAGCCCTCCACTATTACCTGATGAAGGAACGTCGCTCCGAAAGCTCGTGTGCTTCCAATTAAACCTGTTGGAGTATAATCTGGTGTTGTGTAATTTTTAACTTTGTACACCCCAGTCCAACACCGGCATCTCCAAATCAGTTCTCCGTGGATTGTTACTGTAGGACAAATTCAATATTTGCAGATACCAAACCTGGAAGAACTATAAGGTTTATGGAGGACAGTGTGGAAATCCAGCAGGACAGTAACACGTTGCTGAAGTATTCAGGTTTATGGCAGATCAGGATCAATACAGACAGCGTTAGGTGACGCACCTTGGCAGGAATCTGTCTGAAAGTCAATATAAAACATTCTGTACCATTATAAAGGAGTGCAGGAAAAGAGGGCGCTGTGTGTATACGATCACAGATTAGTGAAGTTGTCAGGACAAGTGGGGAGAGCAGTAACTATCACAGATTAGGTTCAGTATCTGAGCAGTTTACAGGAGGAGGTGTAGGAGGGAGTCTCCGTGCTCCCTTCCTGGGAGGTGGGGGAGACGATGTGTTGTGAGCCCAGCCTCCTGCCCACCGAGACCGTGGGGATTTCATTTGTATCAGCTCGATACAAAAGGGAGATGGCACCAGGGTCACGTCTTCTAAGTTGTGCCGGGGAGAAACGGAACTGCCAATGGATTTAACGTGAAAATTTCCCTTCACTG
>NC_057717.1:17244825-17246661 GCF_004010195.1 Chiloscyllium plagiosum
GAGAGAGAGAGAGAGAGTGACTGAGAGAGAGAGAGAGAGACTCCAAACAGTATTGAGAGTGACGAAGCATGAGTCTTCTTCGGGGATAGGTCCTATAACACATATACAGTGAGTGTGATGGAGCAGAGAGAATTCAGTGAGCCTTATCCTTACACAATGGGGAAGGTTATTGATGCTTGTCCTGTATTGCTGGTAATTTCCTCAGACCACAGATACTACACTGAGCTGGGTGGTGAGCTCAGACCATGCTCGGTGGGTTCGGTGGTGTGGCCCCCTTTGGGAAGAGAATGGTACCCCTCTGTACTAGCCCATCCACCAGGACCTCCTTGCCCCTGTCGACAAACCGTGGTGTAATTGCCCCTTATCTGCCATGCTCGGGGTAAACTGTTCAGGGCAGCTTCGAACTGAGAAAGCTCAACCGTGTGCACATTGGCCTTTTGAAGACCGAACCAGTACCTGGGATCACGGAATATCTAAGGTCATGGGGGTGTTCGTGAGTACCTCCAGCCATGAAGGAAAATTTTCTGGCATTGAATGAGAGGGACGCCATGGGGTGGGGTAGGTAGTTTATGCGGTGAGTTTGATAAGATGGCACCAGCAAACTAGTTCGGTCTCATGCAGACAATTCATCTGTAATACTCAGTGAAAATGTCACTGAGACAAATTAGTGTTAGATTCAACCCAATGAGTCGAAGACTCTACTCCCAGTTACAGAGCCGCAGAACAAATGCTCATCCAAATCTCTCCATCATCTGAACTCACACCAATATCTCATTCACCCATACTTCCTGGAAACACTGGCTCACGTTGTAGGATACTGTCAAAATGTCTTCACTTCACCATTCTGGAACCTGGCAACACATCCTTCCATGACATTGTCTCTCAGTCTCGCCCTCTCTTTCTATTCCCCAAACCCCTCCTAATTGTTGATACTTAAACTGATTGCCCCGCCATCTCTCTCTGGCAGTGATTTTCACACCCACAGCACCCCTGTGTCATGGCACAGTGGAGATATGTGCAAGTGGATGGGAGCTGCAAATCCTGTCACTTCCAGCGTGGGCTGCAAGTTTCCCGACGCTAGGCAGTGATCTAACGCAGTGTTCTGAGAAATGTACTGGCGTGACGGACACAATTCCAGACCCTGGTCATATATCTCATCTGGGTTTATGCATCAATGCACTGCTGTGGTCTGCATACCTTTCCACTCTGGGTAGATTGTGGGTTGTATTGCACAGTACAGCCGTCCGGTCTGCGCAGTGCTCCCTGCTGAGAACACGTGTCTCATCTGGGTTTATAGATCAATACACTGCTGAGATCTGCACAGTGTTCCACTCTGGACCGATTGCAGGGTAGTGTTCAGCAGTACACTAGCCCTGTCTGTGCAGTGGTCCGTGCTGAACATATATTTCCTCTGGGGTTATGATGTCTGGTCTGGTTCTGTGAGGGGGATATGAGAATGTGATTTAACTGATCCTTTCAGATGATATGGCAATGCCTTTATTTTTGTTCTCAATCATGTGATTAGGCCCGCCAAATTCTGACTTCTCCGGCCAGTCCCATTCTTCAGTCTACCTCCATAGTTCAGCAAAGTGATGGCCCATGAGTAATTGTCCAGTTTCAATGTGAATAACTGTTCTGTCTATTTCCCTAGCCTCTAACCTTGCTCACCCTGGAGTATCAGGATTCACCGCGATAAACTTCAGGAAGGTAAATCCTCAGAACCAACGCTCCAGGAAACATAGCCCCAGCCCATTCATACTCACGGTGTAGCTCAACGTCACCCGCCGCCACCACCCTGCACAACACTGTCAATATACTTGGAAATCTTTTCTGCAC
>NC_057717.1:17247458-17255077 GCF_004010195.1 Chiloscyllium plagiosum
TGTTGGCGGTAGTGAGTATAGCAGATGCGGGAGATTAGAATCAAGAGAATGGTGCTGGAAAAGCACAGTACGTCAGGCAGCATTGAGGAGCTGGAGAACCGATGTTGCAGGCAAACGTCAAATTTTCCTGCTCCTCGAATGCTACCTGACCTGTTGTGCTTTCCGAGCACCACACTCTGAACCCAGCGTATATCCCAGTTGGCCTTCTTTTTCAAAGACTGCAATTTCCCCTCCCACATGGTCCACGTTGTCATCCAGAGCATCTCACCCACTTACCGCACCTCCACCTTCGAATCCCACCACTCCCAACACAACAGGGAAAGAACACACTGTTCCTCACCTAACATCCCACCAAACCTCCACATACAACACACTATCCTGCCCCATTTGCGCCACCTACAAACAGACCCCACCATCAGGGATATATTTCCCTCCCCAATCCGATCAGCATTCCATAAAGAACATTCCTGGCGCGATTCCCTTGTCAGGTCCTCGCCACCCACCAACCCCCCTCGACGCCTGGCACCTTCCCCTGCCACTACAAGAATTGGAAAACCTGCACCCTCACCTCGCCCATCATCTCCTTCCAAGATGCCGAAGGATTCTTCCACATCCTTTGCAGTTTTACCTGTACTTCCACACGCGCCAACTACAATATTCGTTGCTCCTGATGTCTCCTCGACATTGGGGAGACCGGACGCCAATGTGCGGAACACTTCAGAGAACATCGCTGGGGCACCCGCACCAACGAACCCCATCACCCCGTGGCTGAACACCTTAACCACCCCCCTCCCACTCAGCCATGGACATGCAGGTCCTGGGCCTCCTCCACCGCCAAATTTTAACCACCCGACGCCTGGAGGAAGAAAGACTCATCTTCTGCATTGCAACCCTGCAACCACATGGAATCAATGTGGATTTCACCAGTTTTCTCATTTCCCCTACCCGCACCTTATCCCAGACCCAACCTTCCAAATCAGCACCGCCCCCATGACCTGTCCTACTTTTCCATCTTCCTTCCCATCTATCTGCTCCACCCTCCTCTCTGACATAGCACCTCCAATCCCTACTTCATCTACCTATCACATTATCAGCTACCTTCCCCAACCCCATCCCTTTCCCATTTATCTCTCACTCCCCTTGGGCCACAAGCATCATTCGTGATGAAGGGCTTACACAAGAAATTTCGGTGCTCCTCTGATGAAGCCTGACCTTCCGTGCTTTTCCAGCACCTCATTCTCGACTCTGATCTCCAGCATCTGCAATCCTCACTTTAATGTATACCGAAATTTCCCCACCAGACATTTTATGCGGCTGGTCTGTTAATTTATCCTGTTTCGTTTGTAAACAGAGAGGGGCATATGCAGCCCTGCAGTGCTCTGGCAACACTCTCGCATAGAAGGAAAAAGTTTAAAGAAAGGAAAGATTTAAAAGTAACCATCATCTATTCCATCGAGACTGAGTAAATATTACCTTTCATTATGATACGAGACTTTATGTAAGGAAGGGATTTACTGAGCCTGTTTGTTTGGTGACTGTGATTAATATCAGTCTCCATGGATTCTAATTATCCCCGTGGAGAGTTCTCATCTTTTAATGATAAATGGCCACCGTTCAATGTGTTATGTCTAAGTGTGAGTGAGAATTGCATCGACAGCATGAACAGAGATCAGCAGCTCCAGATGGAGAACGGGAGGAGACATCATAATCTGAGAACATTAGACTGGAATGTTCCAACAATGGACAGGGGTTTATCTGATTGCGTTTGGTCTCTTTCTACATATTATGATTGGTTGTCATTATCAACGCGGATCTATTATGTTCTTTGGATTATTCAAAATTTTTATTATCCTCTCCTGCCAATCGTTGGTGTTCCTGCTAAGTCTCACTATCCAGATATGTTTCTTTTTTATAAACCTACATGAGTGTGTTACTGTTTTCTCTCATGTAGTCTTCATTTCTTGCCATTATTATTGTTCATGTTGAGACTCTGAATTCAAATATTCACTCTGCACCAGGGAACTTGTTCAATTACTGGCTCCCTCCTTGATTCTGGCAGTGTTACTCATGGGTTTCTATGTTGACCTACTCAGTTTCAGATGTGAACCATTGTCTCCCTGTCCTTGTTATTTAAATATTGGGAGTGTGGAGATCATTGTCCTCTATTATGTTTACAAACTCCATTTCCTTCATGGGACTCCATCCCATGCCTGCCCAATACCTTTTTATTAATTCGTTTGAGGGACTTGGGCATCGCTGGCTGGTCACATTAATAGCTCATTCCTATTTGCCCATGAGAAGGTGATGGTGGCCTCTTGAATCACTGCAGTCTACTTGCTGTGGGTTGACCCACAATGACATTAGGGAGGTCATTCCAGGACCCTGACCTAACGACTGTGAAGGAACAGTATTATAGTTCCAAGTCAGGGTGGTGAGCGGCTTGGAGGGGAGCTTACAGGTGGTGTTTGACACAGACGAATCACATGTATGGTGATCCCTTTGGCCATGAGCTGATTCCTGACACCATGCCCTGACCATGATTAACTTTAACTACTCACTACTCCAGAATGTACTTCACTGGCTTAACTCATCTACTGTTTGAACTTTGAGCTGTGAAATACAGACTGAATGATAACAACAATCTGCTGCTGTCACTCTCGGGTTGAAACCTTCGCACTCATACCAAAATCCCATCAATCTTACATTCCTATGCACGCTGATCTATATCGCTATTGTATATGGCAATGTCTTTATTTTGATGTTGTTGAGCAGTTAACTCATCTGTCCATGAAAGTTCCCACAGTCTCTCTGTGTCGATTATCCAAATCCCTAACAGTTGTCCATATTTAACCTGGTTTCCGTTAAGTGTATTTTCTCTCAAACAATGATTTTCACATTCAACCACATCAAAGGCACGACCCCCCCCCCCCCCCCCCCCCCTCTCTCTCTCTCTCTCTCTCTTATACTGATCCAATGGAGATAGAAATCTTCCTGCTGTGTGTATTTGATGTGTGTATCGTTCGCATGTGAAAGCAAAGTTTTGCAATACTCCCCATGCTGGGCAGATAAACCAGTTTACTGAGCAAAACACTAGCATGGCCTGCACAGCTCTCCGTGTTAGTCTGTCATCTTCTCCCAGTTTCTGTTGTTTGAAGTGTTCTGTGAAGCCGATTTAGAATTTGATGAAACAAACCATTTCAGCTGATCTGAAAATACGTATATTCAATGTTCTCATTCTTGTAATTTTGCTCTCTAATGGGTCAGTCCTCCAGTTAGTCCCACTACCCAATCTTTTTTCTCCTTATTTCCACGACATGTTCTCAGTTAATGGACTGTCTGTTTCTGTCTTTAATGTGAATCGTTCTGTCGCTCTGTATCTTTCCCTGGCCTTGGTTTTTGGGTCCCTAGTGTCTCGAGTGCTGACATTGTGAAGCTCAGCAACAGTGAAAGGGTGTGTATCAGGCTGTTGTTCACTTCCTGGTGTGTCCCATGTGGTATTCCATGTCGGGGGTGGGGGTGTGTGTAGGTTTGTAGTTCACTTACTGGTGTGCCCCATGTGGTGCTCCATTTTGGATAGGGGATTCAGCATCTTTGACTCACGTCTTTGAAAGATAGTCTGTGCCTGTCCACTGAACGTGTGACGAATGTGTTTGCTCTCTGAGCTGATAATGTGGTCAATAATACGAGTTATTGTAAAGGACCAGGTATCTAACATCTCTGACAACGCTGTCACTTTAAAAAAAAGGTTCCTTGCTCCTTTTCTTTAAAGAGAAATATTAAGGGCCAAACTGCCTACTGCATACGGCTGAAGTAAATAACTTAGGAGGCTTTTAGTTTTTTTTAAATATAAATCGTGATAACAATCGTTAGTTCGCACAGACCAGGCTTTCCAGTTTTTCTGAGGTGTAACAACGACCAGGTGACTGGGGAGGGAGAAGGGTTGGATCGTTGAAGTAAATGATCCCTCGCTGCTATTCTGTCTGAAATCTATCTTAATGCTGTTTCCTCCTGGACTGGAGAATTGCATTCGTGACTGATTGGCCTTGGATGTATCTTTTCCCAAGTGATGAGTTTATTGGATGTTAGTACATTGAAATAGTTCGTTAGTAGACGGTACTGTATCTATTATTCTATTAAGGCTTCCGGTAGTTCTGTTATTCTAAACTCCTCTTCTTTTTGTATGTGATTTTATTAGTGATTAAATAAATTGTGTTTTGCCTAATGTTGAGTGGTTTGACCAGCCACATCACATCTGGAACACTAGCTTCACATCTACCTTTCCTGTAAGACAAGTTTTAATGTTAATGCTACCATTTATTTTCAGGCAGTCTGGTCTGTTTCATAGCAAACTGGGGACTCTTGTCAGTTTCGAAAATGATAATTCGAAATTGGGTTCAGATTTAGTATCCCTACAGTGTGGAAACAGGCCATTTGTCCCAAAATGTCTACACCAACCACCGAAGAAGAAATCTCCCAGACCCATTCCCCTACCCTGGTACTCCATATTCACCCCGACTAATGTACTTTATCTACACATCCCAGAACAGTGCAGGCAATTTAACATGGCCAATTTACCTAATCTGCACATCTTTGGGCTGTGGGAGGAAAACGGAGTACCCAGAGGAAACCCACACGGGCATGAGGAGAATGTCCATAAGGAGATTGTTGGGCTCAAAGGCAGCGTCTGGGTAGTTGTTAGTGTCTTTTGTTCCGGGTGTTGAATTCAGTTGGTTTGAACACTGTTTTGTTGCTAATGGTTCTTCTGTCTCTGAGCATTATCTGGGCGTGGAAGAAGTGAAGTTGGAAACTTGACAAATGGTGAGCAAGACAAAGCTGTTAGAATTGGTAGACAAGCTGGAGTTAGGTTTGTGTTAATCTGTGAGAAAAGGAGAGATAATTACAGCTATAGCTTGGCATTTAATATTTGGTAGAAACATCATCAGAGTCTTTGGAAATGGTTAGGGTTCAATTGCAGATGAGGCAGCTTGAACATGAAAAGGAATTAAAACAGTTTGAAATATGATTATAAGTAGAATTCAACGAAAAGGAGATGAAGAAAAAAGACAGAAAAAGAAAGAAGAAAAACAGAAAGGGAGAGAGTTTCAACTTCAAAAGTTAGCAATTAGAGAAGACAGTCGATTTAGAAGGCGGAGATGAAGGTAGAGAGTAGGCTGAAATGAGGAGGATAGTGAGGATGAGCAATCCTATGGTAGCCAAACGCCTGATATGGATCTGGTTCAATATATTTCCAGGCATTGCCGACATTTGATGAGAAGGATGTACAAGCCTTTTTAATTTCATTTCAGAAAGTGGCTAAAGGAATGCAGTGGACAGTGACTATGTGGATTTAGTTGATCCAAACAGAGCTAATAGGTATCAGAAGTGAGGTATTTGCATCCTTATCAGAGAAGGTAACTTGGTGAGGGGTTGGGATTGGGGGGGGGTTTATGAGAAGGTAAAGAAAGCCAACTGAAGTGCATATGAGCTTGTGCCAGAAGCCAACTGACAGCATTTCAGGGATCTAAAAAAAGGCTCCCTGTTAAAACGTGCATTGAATTTTAAAAATTCAAACAAAGTAGTTTTGAAAAGTGGATAAGGGCACTAAAAGCAAAGCAAACTTATCACACCCTTAGAGAAATTCTTATTTGGGAGGAGTCCAAATATTCACTTCCTGCAGTCGTGAGACTCACGTGGAAGAGCAAAGAGTTAAAATGGCAAGACTAGAAGCTGAAATGACTGACGATGATCAGTTGGTCCATAAATCAAAGTTTGTCTTCTGTGAGGGATTGAGAAGACTGTGCGAGATCTTCTTAAAACATACCCCTGGGAGAATAAGATTAACTGGCAAAAGCTGAGAAATGAGGTAGTATGTCATTCAGAAAGACGATGAGTGAGATGAGAAGTGCTCCATTACGTAACGTGTGGTTGGAGTGTCCAGTGAAACCATCAACAAAAATATTTCACAATTAGGAAGGAGGCCTTGAGCTTGGTGTTGACGTTTCAACATTTCAGCATTTACATTGCCAATAACATGCCTGAGCAAAATCAATATACTGATTATAACGTCTATTAGATTTCGGACAAATTTAGGGAGAATACTTCCAGACTGTTCAGATAGAGGTTACGACTGTTGCCATTCAATTTGGAAGTTATACAGGTGACAGGACGAGAAACTGTACTTGCGAACAAGTTGTTAATAAGGGAACAACACCGTTTCTGCCGTCGCCGCAGCCACTTCCGCCCCGGGGTTGCCGTCGCCGCAGCCACTTCCGCCCCCCTGGGACGTCACTCACCTGCACAATGACCACGCTGCATGCGTCTCCGTCACCACACGTAACCCCGCCCCCACGCCGATCTCCGTGCAAACGCCTAACCCCGCCCCCACGCCTCACTCAGTCCCCGCCCCCACGCCTAACTCCGCCCCCACACCAAACCCGCCCCCACTCCCAGCTCCAGCCCCACACCAGGTCCTAGGTCCCAGGTCCTAGGTCCAAGGTCCTAGCTCCCAGCCCTGCCAGATTTTCACCATCCCTCCAGATCTACCCCTCTCTGTGGATGAAAGATCAGTCCTCAGTAGAGGTCTCGCCTTCATTCCCATACGCTCTCAAATTAACGAGTTCAACATGTGGCAAGACATCGAACAATTCTTCCACCGCCTTCGCCTCCGCGCATACTTCTTCAACCAGGATTCTCGCCCACCCTCTGACGACCCTTTCTCCCACCTCCAACACACCCCATCCACCTGGACACCCCGTGCTGGCCTCTTACCCGCCCTCGATCTCTTCATAGCCAACTGCCTCTGCGACATTAACCGCCTCAACCTGTCCACCCCCTCACCCACTCCAAACTCTCACCCTCGCAACGTGCAGCCCTCCACTCCCTCCGCTCCAACCCCAACCTCACCATCAAACCGGCAGACAAGGGAGGTGCAGTGACAGGTTGGCACACCGATCTTTACACCACTGAGGGTAAACGCCAGCCCGCGGACACCTCCACCTATTGCCCCCTTGACCATGACTCCACCTCCCACCACTAAACCGTCATCTCCTAGACCATCCATAACCTCATCTCCTCAGGGGACCTCCCACCCACAGCCTCCAACCTCATAGTCCCACAACCAAACAACGCCCGTTTCTACCACCTGCCCAAAATTCACAAACGTGACTGCACCGGCCGAACCATTGTCTCAGCCTGCTCCTGCCCCTCCGAACTTATCTCTGCATACCTCAACACGGTCCTGCCCCCTTAGTCCAAGACCTCCCCACCTATGTTCGGGGCACCACCCACGCCCTCCACCTCCTCCATGATTTTCGCTTCCCTGGTCCCCAACACCTTATCTTCACCATGGACATCCAGTCCCTGTACACCTCCATCCCCCATCACGAAGGACTGAAAGCCCTCCGCTTCTTCCTTTCCCGTCATACCAACCAGTACCCTTCCACTGACACCCTCCTTCGACTAACTGAACTGGTCCTCAATCTGAACAACTTATCTTTCCCATCCTCCCAGTTCCTTCAAACCAAAGAAGTAACCGGGGACACCCGCATGGGCCCCAGCTATGCCTGCCTCTTTGTAGGATATGTGGAACAGTCCATCTTCCACAGCTACACTGGCACCAC
>NC_057717.1:17256923-17261571 GCF_004010195.1 Chiloscyllium plagiosum
GCAGCAGGTCAGCAGCATCCAAGGAGAAGGAGAATCGACGTATTCAGTGCTGGAGCAGGCTGCATGAAGAAAGACAGAGGTATTCTGTGGCCGGAGTAAACTGACTGAAATAGAATGGAGTTGTAAATGTTTGCATGCTTATTGTCAATACAATATATATGCATTGTAGTCTACTAATAGAGTAATAATAAGGGGCTTAAAATGAAGCTACAGGTCTATATTGATGGTTCGTTATTTCAAAGGGGAATGTTTGACGGTACTGTCACTTTAAAAAGATTATATTCTCTAAGATTTTTTGAAGACAGGTCTTAAAGGCGAGATGCCGAACTACCGCCTGAAAACGACTGAAGTAAATAACTGAGGAGACCTTTAGGTTTTATTAAAATGGTGGGAACAATGGAAGGGCAGTTGCCAGCTCTCCCAGACCAGGTTTCCTTGGTTTGTTTTTAGCTGCAGAATTCAGCGTCTGCTTGGGGTCCCAGAAACGTTGGACGTTTCAATGTATGATCCCCAATTGCTATTCATTCTGAGATCTCTTCTAATATCGTTTCTTTCTGGATTGGAAAACTGCATGTAAGAATCTGTATTTGAGTTTATCTTTGTGCCTAGCGGTGTTTACCAAGAAGGGACGGCATCTATTGTTTGTGTATGTTTTCCAACATATAAGTTAACCCAATTGTTCTTTTATTTGATGAAATTTTAACTAAAACGTTTGAATATATTGTATTTTGCTTTAAACTTCATATCTACGGTTAAAATAAGAAAACGTTTGGGCTGGAGCAACCTTCTTAAAATATTTTACCGGGGTTTCGTCTGATCCACAACTCTCATAGCCCAGGGGTTTCTGACTGACTCCTGTTATTGAAAAGTTAGTGGAGGTGCTGGGGATGGTTTGCTGGAGATTGTGCTGTGAGCTGCCTCAGACATTCAGGGAGACCTGAGGACTTGCTGACCCAACTATGGATGGAACATGGGGACTGTAGTTACAGCATCTGGGTTTGTAACATGAACAACAAACGGAGCAGTGGCTGCAGATAGGAGAAGCTCTGGAATCACGGAGTGAGTGTGAGTGAGGAAAGGGATCTGCTGTATCCACCACAGGTTTTCGAGGAACAGCTTCCCAAGTTACACTTAACCCAGGAGCAGAGTGTGAGTGGAGCCTGTGAACAAGGAGCTGGTCACAGAACGGAGTCACCTCATTCAACACAACCTGCAGGGGGAGGATGGTGCTGCCAGTGACTGTTAGGGTCACTGTTTCATTCAGCTTCGATGATCCGTAACTTTCCAGGCAGGAGTCGGTGACAGCTCCATCATCTCCCATTATATCAACATCACTGGTGTCGTTCTGTCAAACTGATTTAGACTGATTTATCCGGAGTGCCTGCTTCCTGTTTGATAACCAGTCCTCCCCAATTCCTGTGTAACACATTCGAAGGGCTGAATAAGAACAAGGAACATCAGTCAGTAATCCAGCCCCTCCAGCCTGCTCCAGCACCGAATACAATCATGGCTGATCTCACCGTTGCCTCTGTTCCTCTTTTCTGCCATCTCCATCCATCTGGTCTGTTGTTGTAGATTGCAGCACATGAACAATATCCACTCCACATCTACTCTTTCAAATACTTTTAGCATTTTACAGACCTCAGTGACGTCTCCTTTCACCATTCTAAACTCGAGAATATCGGCCTGAACTGCTCAATCTCGCTTCATAAAACAGATCCCTCATCTCTGGAATCAATCTAATGAACCTCTTCTGATTTACCTCCAATGCAAATGCATCCTTCCTCATCCAAACTGTACTCCAGTTGCAGACTCACTAATGTCTTGCATAGCTACAGCAACACTCCCTACCTTTATAATCTATCCTTTAACAAATAAAAGCTGAAACTACGCTTGCCTTTCTCACTACTTGCTGTAGCTGCATGCAGGTTTTCTGTGATATACACGTGAACACATAGACCTCTCTGCACCTGAGCACTTTGAAGTTTCTCCGCATTTAGATAATAATTTGCCTTTCTATTTCGCTGGCCAAATTGAATAATCTCATAGTTATTCACTTTAATTTTCATTGCCAAATGTTATCCCATTCACCCAACCTATCCATATTGATTTTTAAACCTCTTACACCTTCATTCCGAAGTAATTTCCCACCGATATTAGTGCCGTCTGAAAAGTTGGTTATAGTATTTTCTGTCCTGTCAACCGAGTAATAATATTGACGACAAATAGTTAAGGCATGAGTACAGAAATCTGTGGCACCCCACAAGGTGCATTTGTCAAAAGAAAATATCACATTTATTCCAAATGACTGCATTTTGTTGGTTCGCCAATCCTCCATGAAAGCTAATAAATTACCCCTAAACCCATGTTGTCTGATCTTACTGTTACTCTTTGGAGAAGCGACATATCCAATCCCTTCTGGAAGACCAGAAATATTCCATCTCCCGGATTACCACTATCCACCTTGTTTGTGACATCTTTAAATACCTCAAGCTAGCAATTCAAACACTATTTAGCCTTCGTAAAACCACGTTGACTCTGATGGATTGTGGTTTAAATTTGCAAATGTCCTGAACAATGGATTCTAACAATTTGCCTTAAATTACTGTAGTTTATCGTTAAACTTTACTCCCTAATGTATACCATTATTATAAGTCCTCCCCATTCGAAAACCTTTACGTATTCTTTGAATTCCTGTTTAATGGGCACAAGGCTTTAAGAGATCTGCTCCAATTGTTGTGTAAGAGCCATGTGTGGCTTAATGGACTCATCATCCTGCTGATGTACAATATCGATGGGCTGACGTCTTTCTGGTGTTCCCATGTTGTCATCTCGAAGGCCAGAATGACCTCCTCCTGTTGATGTGTTAGAAAATTGGGCGATTTTGGAATCTTCATGTTGCTGTGTAACAGCTCGAGTGGATGTTTGGTCTTCTCATATTCCCACATAACAGGCTGGAGAAACTGAACGGTCTCCTCATGCATCCCTGAGATGGGACTGAGAGAGAATTGATCGGCTCCTGTTCCCTTACAACAGACACGTGCCTGAATTATCTCTTCCTTTCTCATAAATAAGTCTCAGATAGTTTGTATCCTTATACAATTCACTTGCAATATGCTCAGTGGGTCGTACTGGTCTCCTGTTATCCCAGTGTATTAATCTCCAGTCACTGTGTGGTCTCTTCCAGTTCCTGTGTAACAGACTGAGCAGCCTGAGTGGACTGATCCTGTTGCTCTGTAATAGGATACTGGTCCATTATCGCCTACTCTGGGTCCAGTGTTATATGCTCGAGGGGCTGATTGCCCTCTTGTAAAAGCATGTAAGGCTCCAAGGGCTGAATAGCCACGTTCAGTTCTGGTGTAACGAGTCCTGAATATTCTTCTGTTGTTCCTGTGTAACAGGATGGATAATGGCATGGATTTCTCCATTATGCGCGTAATTGGCTTCTGTTGCTGACTCCTTCTGGTAATCTGTGCTGCAATAAGAAAGAGCATAAATAATGTGGCGAGATGATTTCTACCGTTAATCTCCCCAGAACCAACTTCACTGAGATTTCACTGAATCATGTAAGGTGGAGCTCAGAAACAGCAATGAGAAGCAGACATTGATGGGAGTTATATATCAAAGTGAAAGCTGCAATACAAACTTTGGGCATGTTATAAAACAGGAAATGAGATATACACGTTTGTGGGTACTGCAGTAATAATGTACTGTTCAAATTATATCTAAGCTGCGTTAACCCAACTGAAAGCTAATGCTGGGAAAAATGGATTTCATGAGAATGAGTGAGATGGCTTGCATTAATATTATTTCGAGAACCGAGGTCGAGATCAGGATATTTAGGAATTGGTGTTGGATGATCAGTTGAAAAAATTGAAAAATTTGCTGAAATGACCTTTTGGAAACATTGACCTCAATTTTTTATTTGAGATTAAATTCCCTACAGTATAGAAACAGGCCCTTCGGGCCAGCAAGTCCACATCAACCCTCCAAAGAGTAATCCACCTAGACCAGTTTCCCTCCGATTAATGCACCTACCACCATGGGCAGTTTAATATGGCCAATTCACCTGACCTGCACATCTTTGGACTGTGGGAGGAAACCGGTGCACCCGGAAGAAACCCACGCAGACGCAGGGAGAATGATAAAACTCCACATAGACAGTCACCCGAGGCTGGAATAAAACAGGGGTCCCTTTTGTTGTTAGGCTGCAGTGCTAGACAGTGAACCACGTTGCTGCCTGTATTAGTTTTCTGATGTTGGAGTACAAGACCGTTGTTTCATTTGAAGTAACCGTTATAAAGCTGAGTCATGCAAGCCATGAAGGTGTGAGGAGAAAGTGGAGACTGCAGACGCTGGAGATCAGAGTCGAAGAATGTGGTGCTAGAAAAGCACAGCCGATCAGCCAGCAAATTAGTAGCATGAGAATCGACGTTTCAGGCATAAGCCCATCATCAGGAATGAGACTTGTGGGCCAAGGGGACTGAGAGATAAATGTGAAGGGGGTGTGGCGGGTTGAAAATGATAGGTGATGAAGGGAGACAGAACGCCTCATCTACTGCATTCATTAAGCCCGATATGGTCTTCTCTACAGTGGCAAGACAGGACGTCAACTTGTGGATCGTTTCAGAGACCATCTCTGGTACAG
>NC_057717.1:17262071-17419575 GCF_004010195.1 Chiloscyllium plagiosum
ACGCTCACCCTAACTCTGGGGGTGAGGAGGAGATTGGATCCAGGAGCTGAAGCTTGGGATGACGCAGAGACAGAGAGAGTTAAGTCACTTCTGTTGTGATGAATCATCAGACAGAGAGAGAGAGAATAAACAGAAACTGTCCTGTCTCTTTGTCGTTCATTTATACACACACACATACACACGCGTGGGGAAAAGAATGGTGGGGTTCAAGCCATCTCTGGGATTTCTACCAGAAGGGGGCATGTTCTTATCTGGACTGGGGGAGACAAAGGGGGGAAAGATGGAGGGGGAACTGCTGCACAGTCTGATCCCACAGATATCACTGCATCCCTCTCTCACTCCAGGTCCACGGACAGAGAGAGGGGTGGAGGGAGAATGGGGGTGTGAAGGGGGCGGGAGAGACAGAGTCATGTGCATAGGCCACGGGAATAAAATGTGAGAAATCTGAGAGACTGAGAGAAAGATCTTCGAGATGGAGACAGCGAGAGGGAAGAACACAAAGGAAGAGACTTCAGAGATAGATGGAGAGGGGGAGGAACAGAGACATTTCGGAGATGAAGAGAGTAAGAGAGGGAACAGAGAGAGGGAGGGAAGAGAGATCAGAGATGGAGACAGCGAGAGGGGGGAACAGAGAAAGAGAGAGAGAGAACAGAGAGAGATCCTAGATGGAGACAGCACAAGACGGGGATCAGAGAGTGCAGGGCTCAGAGAAGGAAGGGGGAATGTTGGGAATTTGTTCACAAGGAGGGTTGCTCCCTCTTGTCCAGGAGACAGAATCAAACCCTTAACCAGCATCAGGGAAACACACGATCTGTCTGTGGTTACACTGCTGCTTGTGGGATCTTGCTGTGTGTGTTTCAAGCAAACATCTGGTTAAAAGCTCAATGGTGATCTTTATATTCGATGATGGAGATGCCGGTGTTGGACTGGGACAACACCAGGTTATAGTGTAACAGGATTCCCTGAAAGCTAGGGTTGTGGGATGTTTAAAGTTATATATCGATATATATAGATAGAGGGAGGGAGGGGAGGAGGGGCTTATGTGTTTTTTGGGGGGTTTATGTTAGGGTCCTGTTGTATTTGGATGGAGAAAGGACGCAGTGGGGCGACTGTGTTCACCAGCCCAATGCATTGATCTGTAAACCAGGAGCAGTTACCCTCTCAGCATGTAGGGCTGTATACACCACTACAGTCCCTTGATCTGTAAACCAGGATCATTTACCCTCCCAGCATGTAGGACTGTGTATACACCCCCCCCCACCCCCAAGTGCATTGCTTAGTAACACTGTGTTAGATCCCTGCCCAGCGTGGGGAACTTGCAGCCCATGCTGGAAGTGACAGGATGTACAGATCCCATCCATTTACAGCTCCATATCTCCATTGTGCTATGACAAGGGGCTGCTGTGGGTGTGAACATCACTACCAGAGAGAGATCATGGTGGAATCAGTTTAAATATCACCACATGGGAGGGGTTTGGGAAATAGACAGAGAAGGGGAGACTGAGAGACAGTGTCATGGAAGGATGTGTTGCCAGGTTTCAGAATGCTGAAATTAGACACTTCGATGGCATCCTATAACATGAGCCAGTCTTCCTAGGAAAGATGGGAAAAGAGATATTTGTGTGAGGTGAAATGATGGAGAGTTTTGGATGAACATTTGTTCTACAGTTTTGTAAATGGGACTGGTTTCAACAGAGTCCAATACTCATTGGGCAGATTCAAACAATAATTTCTCTCAGTGCCATTTTCATTGAGTGTGACAAAGGGATTGTCTGTACGAGGCTGAGCTAGTTTCCTGGCGCTATCTTATCGGACTCACCTCATTAACTAACTAGACCACCCCATAGTGTTCCTCTCATTCAATACCAGCCCGATTTTCCCACCCGTCATGGCTGGAGGGCTTTACCATCACCCGGATGCCCCTGGATATTCCGTGACCCCTGGAACGGGTGCCATCTTTAAAAGGCCAATGGGCACAAGGTTGAGCTTTATCAGTTTGGAGCTGCCCTGTACAGTTTACCCCGAACATGGCAGATAAGGGGCAATTACACCATAGTTTGTGGACAGTGGCACGGAGGTCCTGGTGATTGGGCTAGTACAGAGGGGGACCATTCTCTTCACAGAGGGGGCCACACCACCAGTCCAACCGAGCATGGCCTGAGCTCACCACCCAGCTCAGTGCAGTATTTGCATTCCGAGGAAATGCCCAGCAATACAGGACAAGCATCAATAACCTTCCCCGCTCTGTCAGGATAAGGCTCACTGTGTTCTCCCTGCTCCCTCACACTCACTGTATATCTGTTATAGCACATCCCTCCCCCCGCCGTGAGCTCTCTCTCTCTCTCTCTCTCTCTCTCTCTCTCCCGCTCTGTCTCTCCCTCTCTCTCTCACACACTCCCTCCCTCCACTTCCCCTCACACTAATAACATTTCATGGATACAACACTGTGGACTGCCTCCATCCGAACCCCTCCCGATGTCCCCTACCTGCACCAGCAAAAACAGCGTGGCCACCCACTCCCACCCTCATACCCTCCCTCCCATTCTCCCATTCCAGAAGAAACAGCCTGGAATAGGACAGAAAGGGCCTATCCGGGTGGTGGAGTGCCCGATATCCGATCCCTCACCCCATCCCCCTGCCATGTGGGGTGGACTCTGGTAGGAGCCGGAGAGGACACCTCGTGTGGAGATTCTGAAACATCCACGTCCCACCGACCGAGTAAGGAGCAATGTTTAATGAAGGGCAATTCTCACTTTGTTCAGTTGTTCCGTTACACCCCCCCCCCCCAACCCCGGCACTACTTAGAAGCTGTGGCCCTGATGCTATCTCCCTTTTGTGTCGAGATGGTACAAATGCAATCCCCACGGTCTCAGAGGGCAGGAGAGTGGGGTCACAACACATCGTCACCACCACCTCCAGGAAGGGAGCACAGAGACTCCCTCAAACACCTTCCGCTGTAAACAGCTCAGATACTGAAACTAATCTGTGATAGTCACTGCTCTCCTCACTTGTCCTGACATCTTCAATAATCTGTGCTCATATGCATCCAGGATCCTCTAATCCTGCACGCCCCTTTATAACGGTTTGGCCTGCATTAAACTGCCTTTCAATGTCCTTCCAATCACAGTACATCACCTCACACTGCTCTGCATCGATCCCATCTGCCATCAACCTGAACACTACCCCAACGTATCACTGTCGTGTTAGAGTTCCACACTGTCCTCCATAGACTTCAGAGTTCTTCCAGGTTCGGTGCCATCTACAAACATTGAAATTGTTATGGCATCACTGTCCCCATGAAACAACTGTAATCTTGCCATACTCACGAGTATGAGCAAGTGAAATACTGATATATTCCCACGGACAGAGTCGAATAATGACATGCTGTCAATGGAGCACATACGAGACAGAGTCGATGAAATATTGACAAACCACAGAGCAAAAGAAACATGGATAGGTTCTACTTATCTATAGTCATCAGGGTATAATGTGATGAAGTTGAAAGCATGTCCTGTACCTTTAAAAGAGGGTGACTGCTATTCTGAACTCAGAGCAGACAAGCACCTGTGATATGAGAGAATGGCAGATCCAGAAACAGTATATTGCTATAGAGCTGGAATAGGGTAATAAGCAGTTAAGAGAAAAGGGGTCCCAGATTTGTGAATAGTTGATGTAAAATGTTCACTTTCAGAATGAAAAAGTAAATTGATGTTTTTATTTAAACAGTGGAATTTGGCAGATCTGTCACGCATATTTTAATAGTTTACGAGGCGAATTGGGAATTTCTTTATGTTTCATTGAGATACCAGATGAGCTTCCCGCATTGCCCTTGCAATTGTTGTGTGTGTATCTGTGTGTCTGTGTGTGGGGCATGTCTGGCAGTCTCTGTGGTGCTTAAAGTGATGCAATGCCACCCTCTGCTGGCCTCCCCACGCCACTGCACAGGCATTGGCAGAGGGTGAAAACCAACAGGAATTCATTCAGAGAGGGGGAGGGAGAGGGCTTCTGCTCACAGCACCATCCAAACTGATGTCTTATCCATGGACTGATCTAAATGTCCTTTAAACGTTGTAACTGTCCCTGCTTTCACCACTTCCTCAGGAAGTTCATTCCACACACATGCCAGCTTCTGTCTAAAACATTTACCTCTCCTGACTTTTGTAAATCTTTATCCTTGCACCTTAAAATATCCCTCAGTTTTGAATCCTCAACTCTAGGGAAAAGGCATCAGTCCTTCAGATTATCTGTACCCCTCATTATTTTATAAACCTCTGTAATGTTACCCCTTAATCTCATACTCTCTAGTGAAAAGAGCCCCCGCCTACCCAGCCTCTCCTTATAGCTCACTCTCTCCTTTCCCAGCAACATCCAGGTTAATCTCTTCTGAACCCTCTCGAGCTAAATTATTTCAAGGTCAATAATATCAAAGTGAATAGTCAAGGTGTTTTATAAGGGTACAGGGAGTCCAAAGTTGGAGAGCATAGATTGCAGGTGAGAGTGGAAACATTTAAAAGTGACCTGAGGGGCAGTTTTTTCACCCAGAGAGTGATGTGCCTATGAAATGAGCGGGGAGGATGACCAGACTGGACACAGTATTCCAGAAGACGTCTCACCAATATGCTGTACAACCTCAACAGGACGTCCCCAGTCCAATACTCAAAGGTCTGACCAATGAAGACAAGTGTGCTAATCACCTTCTTAACCACGCTATCTATATGAGATGTAAATTTTAAAGAATTTAACCTTACAACCTTGGTCTCTGTTCTACAATACTGCCAAAGACTCTATTTTTAATTGTATAGGTCCAGCTCTTGTTTGATTTACCAAATCCAATGCTTCACATTAAACCAAAGTAAACTCCATCTGCCACCCCTCAGCCTAGTGTGTGATATTACTGCCTCCTCACCCTTCCCCATCAATTTTAAAATGCCCATCCTCTCTAGGATGCCTACACACTCCGGCCTTGATTTTCACAAAGACCCTGAGCTTGGTTTGCCTTGTGTTGTTAGGTGAAGGAGGGACAGATTGCAGACACAGTCAGTGGGGAGGAGAGGCTGGACAGTAATCAGTGTCTGGTTTCATTTCATGGTTTTAGGACGAGTGCAATCGCACGTGAGAGTTGGGTAATACCGCTCGGTGCTTTGGGGCCAGAAATACGCTCTTCCTTCCTCTCTGGTGTTCAGCAATGAAAGTCTATTCGAGAACCTTCATTGTGCAGAGTGTGTCTGCAGGATTACTTTCCCTAATATTTCAGACTACAGATAATAGCAATTAAAGACATTCATAGTTAATTTTGATGGCACAGCACGTGCACTCAACATCCTACAGTTGAGACAAATATCTTGCATTTGTTTAACAATACAAAGTGTAGTTCAGTAATGGAAACCTGTTTATAATAAATCCACGAGGAGAAAGTGAGGTCTGCAGATGCTGGAGATCAGAGCTGAAAATGTGTTGCTGAAAAGGGCTTCTGCCAGAAACGTCGATTCTCCTGTCCCTGGATGCTGCCTGACCTGCTGTGCTATTCCAGCAACACATTTTCAGCTATAATAAATCCAAACCGAGCTGGAAGCTGGCATTTTAAATGGTATTGTAGTGGGTAGTGTCCCTGCCTTCGAGCCAGAGCTCTGATTTGATTCCAGTTGCTGAACATCTTTGGTAGTGTTCCTAGCTCTGGACTAGAAGGCCTGGTTTCAAGTCCTGCCTGTTGCAGAGGTATATCACAGCATGTCAGAACAGGCTGAGGGGCAAACACACAGGAAAATACTGTTACAGCTTAATGGGTATTGCTGAGTGGTGCTCATGTCCCTACCTCAGGGCACAGAAGTCTAGTTGTAAATCCCACAGAAGTGTTTCATAATACATATGAACAAACTGATTAAAATGGATTTACAATTGTGAGCTGATGGAGAAAGAAGAGGTGTCAGTATTGAATTTCAGAATTTAGGCCCAGGATGATTTAAAGCACAGCCATTCGTGTTGATTGGAGTCACATTTCGCAGCAGTAGAGGTTTGGAAAATCAGAATGGTCATGGATAGGGTGAGTAGCCAGGGTTTTCCCCCAGGTTATGGGCGTCCAAAACTAGAGGGCATTGGTGGAATGTGAGACAGGAACGATTTTGAAGAGACCTAAAGGGCACCTTTTCATACAGAGAGTGGTGTAAGTATGGAATGAGCTGCCAGAGGAAGTGGTGGAGACTGGTACAACTACACCATGTTAAAGGCATCTGGATGCTGACAGACCTGCTGAGCTTTTCCAGCAATTACTCTATTTGCTTAAAAAATTGCATTCATTTTTACACAGGTATTCTGAATACATTACACATTTTTTTTTGACTCAGGGACATATAAACATATCTTAAAATCGACTGAAACCATTTCCTGCTAAGGGTACGGCTCTTTGTATGACAGCAGCAATGATGCACCTACATGGAACAGGGAATGTGATGGAGACATAGTTTAGACAATGTGCTCGGAGACCGCACATAGTCCAGTTTGGGAGAGGATGACATTACTGTGTGATTCAGCTCAGAGAGGGAGAAAATGTCATCTGCCCGAGAAGGAACGGCCTATTGCACTCTCTCTCCTTCATTGTTCCTCATCACAGCAATGTGTGCGAGCTAAAATAAATCCTCTACTGTCATCATTACCATTCTTATTTTTATAGAATCCCTGCAGGGTGGAAACAGGCCCTTTGGCCCAAAAAAACATGCCAACCTTCCAAAGAGTAACCTTCCCAGCCCATTCCCTTACAGATACCCCTGACCAGTGCACCGAAATAGAAATCGCTGAATACTATGGACAATTTGACCAATCTACCTGAACTACACAGCTTTGGATTGTGGGAGGAAACTGGAGCACGCATCAGAAGCTCAAGTAGACAATACGTAAATTCCACACAGTCACACGAGGCTGGAATCAAAACCAAGTCCCTCGTGCTGTGAGGTGGTAGTGCTAACCACTGAGCCACTGTGCTAACCTTTAGGTAATCCCTGACCAGAGTTCATTGGAGCCTCCTCACTGCCTAAAGCAAAGGGAATTCAGCCAAATCCAACTGTTCCAGGATGAAATCACATTGCTTGCAGCTTGAGTGAGTAGAATGTCTTCAGAAGCAAAATCACATTTTGGACAATGTCTCTTTTTTTTCCTTTTGTCATGAGTTACACTAATAGCTAGACAAGGTTCTTTCAACTTGAAATTGCACAGATTGTGTGTGTGTGTTTATAGAAAGGGAAATATGGATTCTTTATTTGCAATATCCAAACAGTTTGCGATTCTTCTTTAGACCATAGTTTGAGTAACATTGCTCTGGATCATAAACATGCTATTTGAGCAGATTAAAGAAACTATCCTGACTTGTTGCTAAAACTGACCCTAAACCAGTCGGAAACCGATATCATCGTCCATATCACCAACCTGGTTACATTTAAATTTTGTGATGAGCAGTGGAACAGTGGGACTAGAAAAGGAAACAGTGACCCCAAAAGCCGGAGAACTATAGACGGGTGAGCCTGATGTCAGTGGTGGGTAAGTTGTTGGAGGGGATTCTGAGGGACAGGATTTACATACATTTGGGAAGGCAAGGGCTGATCGGAGTAGACAACGTAGCTTTCTGCATGGGAAATCATGTCTCATTATTTTGATTGAGTTTTATGAAGAGGTGACAAAGAAGATTGATGAAGGCAGTTTGGTAAACATTGTCGACATGGACCTCAGCAAGGTGTTCATAATATTCCGATTAGTAGGCAGATTAATAAGTTTCGGTCAAATGGGATACAGAGGAAGCTAGTCACAATTGGTTTGAAAGAAGTGGGGTATTTTTCAGACTGGAGGCTTGTGAGCAGCAGTATGCTGTAAGAATCAACACTGAGTTCACAACATTTCATCATTTATGTCAAGGATTTAGATGTGAATTTCGGAGGCATAGTCAGTAAGTTTACAGATTACATTTAAAAAGTGGTGTAGTAGAATATCTCAGAGTACACCCAGACCACAATTAGATGGGACAAAGGGGCAAGGATTGACAGATGAAGTTTAATTAAGATAAATACGAGGTTTTGCATTTTGGGAAGGCAAATCATGCAGGAATTATACACTTATTGGTAAGGTCCTGAGGATTATTGTGGAACAAAGGGACATAGGGCTGAAGGTGCATTGTTCCTTGAAAGTGGAGTCGCAGGTGGACAGTGTGGTGCTGAAAACACTTGGAACATTTGCCTTAATCAGTCAGAGCATTGAGTATAGGAGTTGTGGTGGCATGTTGTACCTGTACAGGAAGTTGTTAAGGCCACTTTAAGATTATTGCATATAACGCGGTTGTCTGCAGAAACGGTTTGAGCTTTAGGGAGAGGTTGATTAGGTTGAGGTGTTTTTCCCTGGAGTGTCAGAGGTTGAGGAGTGACATTATAGAGGTTTATAAAACCATCAGGGGCGTGGATATTCTGAACAGCCACGTTCTGCTCCCCAGGATAGGGGAGTCCAGAACAAGAGGGCATAGGTTGAAGGGGAGAGGGCGAATGATTTAGAAGGGACCTGTAGGTAAATGTTTCACACAGAGAGTGGTGTCTGTACAGAAAGTGTTGTCAGAGGAAGTGGTGAAGGCGGTTGCAATCGCACATTTAAAAATATCTGAAAGAGGAGGGTTATTGGCCAAATGCTGGCAAATGGAACTAGATCCGGTTTGATATCAGGTCAGAGTGAACAGATTGGTCTAAAGGGTCTGTTTCCGTTCTGCATGACTCTCTGATTCTATAAGAGGGATGATGAAAAAATTTGAAAGGACCTTTCAAGTGGGAATTCTCTTTGCTGGACGTTTATCATGCCTCTATGTTCACATTGATTGAAAGCTGCATTAGCTAAATATTTGATAGGGAAGTGAGTCACGGATAATGGGATACAGACAGGAAAGTGGAGCTGAGTCCACAACCTGATCAGCCATAACCTTAGTGTCTGGTGGGGAAGGGTCAAAGTATCTTATGACCCAATCCTGCTCCTCATTCCTATGTTCCTGTGTTCTATTCAGCCCCTCAAACCTGCTGGACAGGAGCAGTTGGAGGATACTCACTCCGATAACCTGTTGCACAGAGACAGATAGACCATTCAGCCTCTCAAGACTGTCCGACACGCTTTGAGGTGATTTGGGAAATGTAACTGGAAAACTCAGGCAGGGTATGAAAGAGGCCCCTCATCTCTCTTTACAGAGCTTCCCCTCTCTGCAACTTGTGCTTCATTTGTTGGTCATGTTGTAGACCCAGATTCACTGTGAATACAGCCAATGGACCTCACCCAGAGATGGCTCACAAAATCCTCTGGTCTGCCAGACTGCAATATACAAAAGCAGAATATTCATGAAAATAACAGTATATGAGAACATCAGAAACATGGGCAGGTCGCTCACTCTCCAAATCTGCCTTTCCCTTCACTAAGATCATTCCTGTCAGTCTGAAATCCTCTTTCATACCCAATTTTTCATAGCCTCAACTCTCTGACAGCTTAATATCCATCTACCCCTCGTCAAATACTTTCAGTCATCTAGCTCCCGCAACACGCTTGAGAAGATAAATTCTGACATTCAACATCACCTGTTTGAAGAAAACACTTGCTACTCCTATACTATGGCTTATTGATATGAACAAAAGAAGTTGACACAAGGGTTCAGGTAAAAATGTCTGGCCCTGATAGCATGACAGTGGTTCACTTCTGTTGACATCAAGGAGCTGAACAAAACTGGACATGATGGGAATCAGAGTAAACTCTCCAGTGTTTGGAGTCAAACATGGTACAAAGGAAGATATTCATCATCTCAGTCCTGGGCCAACTCTGTGGGAGATCCTCAGGGAAGATTCCTCTTCACAAACAACTTCACCTGCTTCATCAATGTATCCCCGCCCCCACCCTCCTCACCATAAGATCAGAAGTAGTGATGGTCACTGAATTTTCTGCAAAGTTCAGAACATTTTGTCCGCCATCAGCTCCTGAACAGGTCTGTGACCATGAGCAGCAAGACCGAGACTCCAATGAGCCTTGTGTTGTTAAAGGGTCCGAAACATTCATGTAACAGCACTGCCTGAAGCTGCCTATTGCCAAAGTAAAACAAGAGTTCGTTCAGCACCTCACGCTGTTTTCACAGGAATATGAGGAAGTCGTTCAGCCCATTGACACTGTTGGAGAAGAACAGGGACAGCCCATTCAGTGCCTCCAGCCTATTACTCAGGAAGAGAAGGAGTCCAGTGTGATCGGCCACACGAGAGCCCCTCGAAAATATTTGAAGGCGGTAATCTAGACTCTTTTTTGTATTTTAAAGGAAATGTAAAGTGTCTGTTCTAGACACAATGTGACTGGTCAAACTATTTGGTTTGAAGCAAAACACCATTCATTTAAACACGAAAGATAAAATGAAACCAAAGGAAGAGGAAGCTAGAATAACCTAATTCTAATGGCCAAGTTAACTGAACAATAGATCTAGGAACTATTACTAATGAACTGTTCAAATATAGGAAAATCCTATAAACACAGCCCCTGTCAAAAAGGAATATTCGGACACAGATTGTCACAAACATTTCTCCAATCCAGGAATTAAAAACAGCCCATCATGAGAAAATTCAGAGAGAGTAGCAGCCAGGAGATAGTCACTGAAGTGTCCAACTCTGTGGAGACCCCAATAGTTTCTGATGGCACTGAGAAACCAAAACCCAGAGATCCTAATCTCTGAGAGCTGGCCACACCCATTCAGTCTGCAATAAAATAAATCCAAGGCCTCTCTCGCTGTTTACTCAAGTCGTCTTTACTAGCCAGTTTGGTAACGGTCGTTCAAGCTCTCTCTTATAAGAAACCAGGACAAAATAACCTCTTAAAGCTGCAGTATCATCACACTTGTCAGCACATCGAGCTGTCAAACAAGAACTGCTGGTAACCCAGTTAGGCCCTTGGTCCTGTTCAATCAGACGAGGAAGAAGCCATTCAGTCCCTTGGGTCACTTACACAGCAATGGGATGAGCCCATTCAGCCCCTTGAGTCACTTTTACAGGAACAGTAAGAGGCCATTCCCCCCTCAACGTACTTACACAGGGACAGAATGAGGTAATTGATGCTGATTCCTTTATGAATGGCTTATGCCCGAAACATCAATTCTGCTCCTCGGATGCTGCCTGACCTTCTGTGCTTTTCCAGAAATCCACTCTCTATTCTGATCTCCAGCATCGGCAGCCATCACTGTCTCCTAACTGATGCTCTAACATGATGATGAAGTGGAGCAGAGGCTGCACAGACAGATTGCTCCACGTTGTTCTCGTGGCTCCGTTGTTCGTGATACACACGTGGGACTTTAACGTGGTTTTCTAGTGGTGAGGAGAGAAACCTTGTGTGAAGTCTCAAGAAGGCATCTTTCATCTCCGAGAAGCCAGCCTGGTGTTCTCTATGTAGGGCGGAAGCTGGTGGGAATGGCTACCTGTTTCAGAATGAAGATATCGTGGCTGCTGTTGGAGATTGTGAGCAACATGGCATTCAGTACGGGTACACACGTCGACTGCACATTAACTTGGGGAAAGTTAATTTAGGCATATAAACTATTAGGAAAGCCACGTTAGACTGATGAATGGACCATCTAAGTTCAAATAATGCTGACAATTTTCATGTTGATCTTGTCGAATGCTTGTCCTGTGCAGTGTAATCTGTATGCCTGGGTAAAGTATGGAATTTCTCTCACTATCAATGTCTCTTTTGGAAATAAGTGATCGCTGCCACACCTCTTGTTTCAGCGTCACCATTTCTTCGTCTCTCACAGATCTACAGATTAAACACTCAGTTTCTTTACTCTATCCTAATGTTACCATCATCCGTGTCTGTGGTAAGGAGATCATTCCTTACAAAGGAGATAAAATCTGTACAGGGTGCTCCAAATACTCTCTCAGCAATGCTCTACAACAGCAGGAAGATGGATTTACTTATGTATTCGAATCATCTTACAATGAAGGACAGCATACCATTGACTGCACCCATTACTTACACAGGATTTGTTTCAGACCGGTCAGCATAAAATTGTGATTGGGAGATCATGCTTCCCAAATTTATTACAGTTCTTTGATGAAGTAACCAAGAAGGTTGATGAGGACAGAGCAGTAGATGTAGTCTCTATGGATTTCAGTAAGGCCTTTCAATAACGTTCCACCTGGCAGGCTGCTCTGGAAGGTTCCATTACGTGGAATGCTGGGGGGACTGACCAATTGGATACACAGTTTGCTTGATGGTAGGAAGCAGAAAGTTTAGTGGAAGGATGCTTGTCAGATTGGAGGCTGGGTCCATTGCTCTTCGTTATCTATTATTTGGTTGAGAATGTACAAGGTATGATTAGCAATTTGGCAGGTGACACTAAAATAAGTGGGACCATGATCACTGAGGAATTTTATCAGAAATTACAGCAGGGCCTTAATCAGGTCTGGAAGTGGGCCGAGAAATGGCATATGGAATTTAATATAAATGTGTGAAGTCTTGCATTTTGGAAATTCAAATCAAGGTAGGAGTTTCATGGTGAATGGGAGGACCTTATGGGGTGTAGTGGGCAGAGAGACCTTGGGGTTGAGGTGCACGGTTCTCTGAGAGTGGAGTCACAGGCCGACAGGGCAGTGAGGAAGCCTTTTGGCAAACTGGCTTTCATCAGGCAGGACATTGAGTATAGAAGTTGAGAATTTATGTTGTAGTTGCAAAGGATTTTGTTAAGGACACACTTGGAGTATTGTGTTCAGTTTTGTCACCTTGTTATAGGGAGGATGTTATGAAATTAGAAAGAGTGCAGAAGAAATTTACAAGAACATTGCCAGGACCCAATAGTCTGAGTTATAGGGAGAGGTTGAACAAACGAGGACTTTTTCTTTAGAACGTAAGAGACTGAGGGGGTCCTTATGGAGCCGTGTAAGATCATAAGGGTTATGGATAGCGTGAATGCTCTCAGCCTTTTCCCAAGGTGTACAGCATCGAGGATGAGAAGGGCTCAGATTAAGGTTAGAGGGGAAGGAATAAAAAGGAACCTGAGGGGCCACTTCTTTACACAGAGGACTGGTACATGGATGAGCTACCAGCAGATGTGGTTGAAGGGGGTACACTAACAACATTTCAAAAGCAGTTGGATAAATATATGGATAGGAAAGGACTGGAAGGATATGGGCCAACTGCAGGGAAATGGGGTTAGTGTGGATGGACATTTACAAGGTGGAGTAAAATCCCTCTGTTAATTAAAATCAAGCACCCAGAAAAGCTCGCTTCAACTCGTAATCTGTTAAAATATGAGCGACACAGATCTCCTATATTCCACTATTTAAACAAAAATTAACAAGTTAGTTTCTCAACTTTAATAGTGAACACTAAACAACAACTATTCACAAATGCAAGCTCCTTTTTCTTAACTACTTATTATCTGACTCTAAATCTGTAAGAATGTGCTGTTCCAACAACCCACATATTAAACATTACAATCTCAAGACCATCTTATGTCTCCATCTTCCCCACTGTGTTCACTCTTCCAGCTGCTGATCTCCCCGGATCATTCTTCTTTACTGCAAGTAGGTGTGACATGAACATATATCTATGATAGAGAGTGTTTGAGATGGCCAGTTAGCACTCCTGCTCTACAGCAGTTACTCGGCTGTTGGATGGCAGTGGTTCTCCCTCTAGTGTTCAAAATGCCGGGTTTATCTACTCCCCATGATACAATATTTCTCATGTATTGATTGTTTTCCAGTTGTGCAAACAATAATATTCAAATCCCTTTGGCTTCTGGTATCCTGAACGTTATTTAAACTCTTTGTTGCATTTGAATTGTTGTCAAAACAGCAACCAAAACCCAGGTATCTATTTCCCAACTAATGGTGACATGTGGAACAGTGTGACCTTTAGCTGGCATCTGTGGCTGTACTTTCTATTCAGTAAAACCCGTTCTGTCTTAAAGTGACCAGACAAGCTTTCGGCTTCGTAACACCTCCCCCTTTCAGAAAAGAAAATGAACCATCAGAATGAAAAGATGGCATCATTCCTTTTCCTCTAATTATTCATCCCATTATTATGAAATACAAAAGTATTAATGTCAGTTATACCATTCTTATTAACTCTGCATACTTATATAACACTGGAATAAGTCAAATCTTATCTAAAAGGTTTCCTTTAAATCCACGAAAACACATCTGCTATCACATTTTAGGACCAACAGCACGTACATTTTGTAAGTTTAAAATGAGTAACATAAGACTCCAATGAAATAGTCTCATATTCTGGTCTTTAAGTATTCCAAAAATGCGAGAGGTTTGTCGTTGTGCGCAACCATCTTCACCAATTTGTTTTTCATATAAACATTAAAATATTGTCAGGCTAGTACGAAACCTAATCATTATTTTTCAATAATGGAGATTTTGTATTTTTTTTCTAGTGGATATTGAGTTTTTTGACAAGTAGCCAATTGGATTGAATTGAATTGGCCAATCAATTCCATCATCAACTTTCTGTATCAATGCATATCTGAGCCCTATATCCCGTGCATCAAGCACAACTTTCAAAGCGGTTCAAAATATTTGGTGTCGCTAAATCTGATGCGGTGATTAATCCTGCTTTAAAATTCTCAAATGCCTCCTGGCATTGTTCTGTCCACCAAAATTCTGTGTTCTTCTTTAGTACATCCATCAGTGGTGCCAATACGCTGCTGAAGTTTGCAACAAACTTCCGATAGAATCCACTCAGTTCCAAAAATCACCTTTGCCTTCACGAATTCTGTTTTCTTTAAGTTTATTACCATGTTTGCTTCTTGTAATCGTTCAACATGCTCTGCCAACTGTAACATGTGAGCTTTCAATAACTTGCTAAAGATCACTACATCTTACAGATAAACTGCACAATTTGTTCATCTGGCCACTATTCTGTTCCTGAGTCTTAAATGTGACTGGAGCATTATCCATTCACATGACATACTTGATAACGTTTTTATCATATCCGGTATCTTTACCAGAGAGTTTAACTGACTCAACTCATTTTTCTTTTAATTTGAACGGGGCCACTAAACCTGTCTTTGAAGGGATTTCTTACCACTGGTGGTGATACTAATACGTCATCCCCACGGGAAATCATAAAAGTTTCAGAGTTTTCATCTGCCACCTGCTTCATTTCATGCTGCGCCCTCTTCAGGTGCTGTTTAACTAACTCACCTCCTCCATCTGATTTCTCCCTCACCTCACGTACATTATCCAACTGCGAGATCTCCGACTTCGGTTGTCAATTTATATTTAACTAACTTCAAAGGACCTCTCACTTCACTTTGAATATTATCTCAAAGGAAGTAAACTGAGTAGATATATATGGGACATCTCTAATGGCAAAGAATTTAATGGGACACTTTTATCCCCATCATTTGGGTAATCCTGACAGTACGCTGTTAACACAGTTTTCAGTGTCTGATGCTAACTTTTCAAGGCTCCCTGGGATTCGGGATGGGCCCCATCTGATTTGTATATCTAAGCTATCCATGAATTCCTAAAACAGCTGAGCAATAAAATTAGACCCTTGGTCTGACTGAATCTGTCTGGGTAGGCAACAGTGAGAAAAGAAAGCTACCAACCCCTCCACCTCCCTTTTTGCCTTAACACTCCGTAATGGAATCGCCCCTGGAAATCTGATAGACACATACATTATGGACAGCAAATATTGGTGTCCACTTTTAGTTTAGAAAGAGGAGCTACACAATTGATCATAAGCCACGTGAAAGGTTCTTCGAATGCAAGAATTGCCAGTAAAGGTGCTGGTTTTATTACTGCCTGTGACTTACCTACCATTTGGTATGTATGTCATGTAAAACAAAAACTAACCACGTCCTTGTGCACTCCAGGCCACTAGAAATGCTTCTATACCTTAGCCTGAGTCTTCTGTACACCTCGGTGACCACATGCAGTTAGTTCATGTGCTACCTGTAACACTGCATGTTACCGGTAACACAATCTGGCGCACTTCAGCACATTTCCCCTCTGCACTAATCTGTCGTGGTCTCCATTTTAATTTTAGAATTCTATCTTTAAATTAAGTGCGTTCGATAATATATTCTGATTTCGTGTGTGTGTGTGTGTGTGTTTATATACAGCTGTTGGCTAAACACCACTGCCTGATCCTTTGCCTATTCAGGTTTTGTTTCCTGCGCCAGGACATCAAACAAGGTGTCAGTTCACTGAACATCACCTCCTTTGGCTTTTTCTTTCGGTTTTCCTTCCTGCTGTAACTTGTGACAGTGGAATCTTGTCACTACACAGTCTGCAAAGATTCCTGCGTATTTTTCTTTTAGCTCCCTTTCTCTAGTCTTCCTTTGACTTCTCCAACACAAGTGGTTGAATCTTTAAATCCTGCTAAATCGTTCCCAAGAACAAACTGTAATCCTGGAATTGACACTCTCAGTCACTCTTACTGCTACTTCCCCAACCTTGATTTGGCACTCCAACCTGATGCTACACAAGGGAATGCTTAATATCTGTCCCCATTCCACAAATTATCACGCTCTTGAGTGACATGTCAGAAAGAGTGAAAATACTTTCATTTCTTACTACTAGAGGCCGAGAGAAAGTGAGGACTGCAGATGCTGGAGATCAGCGTTGGAAAGTGTGGGGCTGGAAAAGCACAGCAGGTCGGCAACATCCAAAGGGCAAGACAATCGACATTTCAGGCACATGTCATTCAACAAGAAAGTGGGAGGTAAGGGAGGGGGAAGAAGGCTGAGAAATAAATAGGAGGTGGGTGTGGAGCTGCGTGGGAGATAATTTGGAAGGTTATAGGAAGATGCAGGTGGGGTGTGATGGTGATGGTGGAACCAACAAACTATACAGCATTAACATCGATTTCACCAATTTCCAAATCTCCCCTCCCACAACTTCATCCCAGATCCAACCATTGAATTTAGCACCGCCCTCTTGCACTGTCTCAACTGTCCATCTTCCTTCCCACCTATCCACTCCACCCTCCCCTCACTTCTGTTGTGGGCAAAGTCTTAGAGAGAATTGTAAGGGATAGGATTTATGAACATCTGGATAGGAATAATGTGATCAAGGATAGTCAGCATGGTTTTGTGAAGGGCAGGTCGTGCCTCACAAACCTTATTGAATTCTTTGAGAAGGTGGACGAGGGGAAAGCGGTAGATGTGGTGTATATGGATTTTAGATGGAAATGAGTTGCTGGAAAAGCGCAGCAGGTCAGGCAGCATCTAGGGAACAGGAGAATCGACGTTTCGGGCATTAGCCCTTCTTCGGGCATTAGCCCTTCCTGAAGAAGCGCTAATGCCCGAAACGTCGATTCTCCTGTTCCCTAGATGCTGCCTGACCTGCTGCGCTTTTCCAGCAACACATTTCCATCTCTGATCTCCAGCATCTGCAGACCTCACTTTCTCCTGTATATGGATTTTAGTAAGGCGTTTGATAAGGTTCCCCATGGTAGTCTACTGCAAAAAATTCGGAGGTATAGCATTGAGAGTGAGTTGGAGGTTTGGATTAGGAATTGGCTGGCTGGAAGAAGGCAGAGGGTAGCAGTTGATGGCAAAGGTTCATCTTGGAGTGCCGTCACTAGCGGTGTTCCGCAAGGATCTGTTTTCGAACCATTGCTGTTTGTCATTTTTATAAATGACCTGGAGGAGGGGTTAGCAGGTTGGGTGAGCATGTTTGCGGATGATACGAAAGTCGGAGGAGTTGTAGACAGTGAGGAAGGATGTGGCAGGTTACAGCGGGATATAGATAAGCTGCAGAACTGGGCAGAAAGGTGGAAAATGGAGTTCAATGTTGCTAAGTGTGAGGTGATTCACTTTGGTAAGAGTAACAAAAAGATGGGGTACTGGGCTAATGGTCGGATAGTTGGTAGTGTGGATGAGCAGAGTGACCTTGGTGTCCATGAACACAGATCTTTGAAAGTTGCCACCCAGATAAATAGTGCGGTGAAGAAGGCATATGGCGTACTGGCTTTTATTGGTAGAGGAATTGAGTTCCGGAGTCCTGAGGTCATGTTGCAGTTGTATAAGACTCTGGTGTGGCCGCATCTGGAGTATTCTGTGCAGGTTTGGTCGCCATACTATAGCAAGGATGTGGAGGCACTGGGACGGGTGCAGAGGAGGTTTACCAGGATGTTGCCTGGTATGGTAGGAAGATCGTATGAGGAAAGACTGAGACACTTGGGGCTGTTTTCATTGGAGAAAAGAAGGTTTAGGGGTGACTTGATAGAGGTGTACAAGATGATTAGGGGTTTATATAGGTTTGACCGTGAGAACCTTTTTCCACGTATGGGGTCAGCTATTACGAGGGGGCATATTTTAATATAAGGGGTGGTAGGTATAGGACAGATGTTAAGGGTAGGTTCTTTACTCAGCGAGTCGTGAGTTCATGGAATACCGTGCCAGTAGCAGTGGTGGACTCTCCCTCATTATGGGCATTTAAGCGGGCATTGGATAGGCATATGGAGGATAATGGGTGAGTGTAGGTTAGGTGGGCTTGGATCGGCGCAACATCGAGGGCCGAAGGGCCTGTACTGCACTGTATTCTTCTATGTTCTATGTTCTATATCTATCATTCCCACCGACAGCTTCCTATTGCCTTCCCAGTGACCCCCCCGTCAGCCCAGCTCCCTCCTATTTATCTTTCAGCCCCATTGGCTCCGGGCCAAATTCCTGACGATGGGTTTATGCCTGATATGTCGATTGTCCTGCTTTTCGCATGCTGCCTGATCTGTTGTGTTTTTCCAGTGTTCCACTTCTCAACTTTGAGAGACTGAGCAGATCCAGTATCTCACAAAATCATTACTTTTTGTTCTTCTCCCCTGTTCTTTCTGAGTAAACTTTATCCACAGAGGCGAATTCTTTCAGCGATCAGGCACTGCCTCCATATCCAGCCCTTGCCTCGGCTGTGCACTCTCCTGCAGCTCCTAGGCTCCACTTGGGGTCTCCTTTACCAGTTTCACTAATGTCGCTGGCTTAGCCTCTTCTAAACATCTTTTACCAATGTGTCTTCCTTCAAACCCCAGCACTGTGTGTCCCAGCTTACAGCAGTGAACATACCTTTGTCCCAGTGCCCTTCTTAAACGTTCAGCACTGTAATTGTATGTGTTCCACTCGCTTATACTGAGAACACGTGAGGCCTTTCATCACCTTTCAATCACATTGCGCTTATTTTTTCACCTGTGGTAAACTATTGCCAGTGTGCTCAATTGTTCGCTTTGTAGTGTCGGATCGCCCGTCTTTCCAATTTCTATCCCTCACAGGATGAAAATCCTCCCCGAAGCTAAATTTCATCTCTTGCACTAATGCGTATTTACCTGCCATTTCTGCTGCGCTTCCCACTTGTTGAAATTTCTGTTCATTCACATGAATTCTTGCCATCTCTGGAAGTGAGACTTTAAACTCCTCCAGCAGAATAATCTCCCATCGGGCCTCACCGGTCTTATCTATTTTTTAGGCCAGCACCCATCTATCATAATGTCTGTGTTTAATTCTTTCAAATGCAACATAACCCTGACATGGTTCCATCTCTTTATTTCCTAACCTTTATCTATATGCTTCTAGTACCAATGCATAACCACTCAAAGTAACTAGTTTGGCATCTGCATAATCTCTTGAACCCTCATCTGACAGTGCTGCACATACCTCACTAGCTGTGCCCACCAGCTTAGTCTGAACTAGCATTACCCACAAGTTCACTGGACACACCATTTGCCGAGCCATTTTTTTCAAATGAAATAAAAACAGATTTTGACAGATTTCTCACCGAAATATGGCAAAGTATTAACATTGGTGTATACGTCCCTACGTTCTCCCTTCATCTCCATCCTCTTAATTTAATTTTCCTTTTTAATTCCCAACTTCTAATTTCAAATTCTCTTTCTCTTTTTTCCTCTCTTTCCCTTTCTCTTTCTTCTCTCTCTGTTTCCATATCGTTTTTCATCTTCTAACTCCAGTTGCCACGTATGCAGTTTAAGTTTTTTCCTAACTCTACTGCAGTTGCCTGCTTCTCTGACACATCCACGTTCTTGGCCAACTCCATTACAATTTCAACTTGCCTTTTGTTCCTGGTTAATCCCAATTCCAACCTATTTGCAAATTCTAAAAATATGTCCTAATGTACTTTTAATCTTCCTTGGCAAATTTGGAACCTCTTTAGTAATGTTAAAAGCCATTTCTCTCACTTTTAGTTCAACCAACCACAAGTTAACAAAATTAAACGAATTTTCCCACCGGTTTTATTTGAAGATCTAGGTCACTAGTTGCCACGTGCTGGAATTTGCTGGCACATTTTGTATCCCATTTCTGTTCAAGTCTGTCCAAATCCCATACGGTAAGACCTCAAACTGTTATAACATCAATATCGATACCCTCTGTTAATTGAAACCACACACCCAGAAAAGCTCACCTCACCTCGTAATCTGTTGAAACGAGTGGCAGAGAACTTCCAAATCCCACTAATAAACGAAAAATATCAATTTACATGTATGCAAGCTAGCTGGCTGAGCTTGAAGTTTTGTTTTCAGACGTTTCGTCTCTATAACTACGTGACATCATCAGTGAGAGTCTCTGCTGAAGCGCTGGTGGTATTTCCCGCCTCTCTATTTATAGATCTTGGTTTCTTAAGATGGGTGATGTCATTTCCGTTTCTTTCTTTACAAGAGAATGTAGGTAGGATCTAAATTAATCGTTTATTGATGGACTCCTGGTTAGAATGCAATTCCTCTAAGTACCTCCTTGCGTGTCTTCGTCTCTGTGTGTGTTGTCCCAATCAAAGTGGTGCCCTTCTTTGTCTGTATGTATGGAACATAGTGATCATGGGTCGTGTTTTTTGGTGGCCAGTTGGTGTTCATGTATACTGGTAAAACGACAACAGGACCATTTCAATGGCGGAAACATGATGTTTTATACACCGTTTACTCAATGTGTGTGTAGATATGAAACATTTTTCCTATGTGCACACCAGTCTAAATGAACAACGGAGACACGGTTATCGAAAAATGATGCACATGATGTATAAGATTTATAAAACATTATTTGATGCTCATCTAAAGTGATATGTTCCCCGTCTCTCAATGTTCCCTTCTTTTCTGGAATTCTCGATTCTAGTCTCTCATTCTTATCAGGAAGTGTGTTATAAATTCTTGCTTCTGGCTTCCAACTTATTTCAGTTAAACCCCTTTCTACTGGGACTTCAGTATGTTGACCTGCTGGGTTCTTTCCAAAACTAGTGTCTGTCATATTATTGGAGATAAAAATTCTGGCATCAGACCCAGCATTTAAACACATTGCTTTGTTGTACATGCACAATACAAAGGACCACAGTACACAGGCATTGCCAAAACATTGAGGGATGTACATCTAATCCTTTCAACTATCACGTTTTCTCATTTTTCTCATTTCCTCATCTATATCCTCTCTCTTTGTAACTAGTTAAGAAATTTACCAATTATTGTTCGCGTCTCTTCTCTCAAAATTACTTCTTTCGGTTTATACCCATTGCTCTCTTCTCGAATAAATATAATTATAAGTGAGTAACATAAGTACAAACACATGCGGCTGGAGCTGGCCTAAGTTAATTGGAAGGGGAGCCGAGCACGGCAAACTATGGAGCAGAAAAAGCAGGAATTTCTGTGGATAATTCGGAGAATATCAGAAATTCAGCCCAAAGGTGATGAAACATATTCATGGGAGGACAAGGCAGCCATGAGTGATAAGACATCAAACAGAAAGAGGATACATACAATCTAGTGAAGATGATTGGGAATTCAGAAAATTAATTGGCTCTGAAATTACATAAGGCTAGTATTACTGACACTGCAGAGCTCTTAATCATGGCCAGGGAGAGAAACAGAGGGAAACACATTCACTTTAAACACAGAAGATGATATTACTCAAGGAAATAAAGATTCAGATCAATTAAACAATTGAATTAAAATCAGTTGATTGGTTTTGAAGTATTGTGACAGATTGGAAACTTGATCCGGGGAGAGACCCTCAACAGAATGAGATTATGAAAATCAGAAACCAGAGTAGGTCACTGTGTACAGGGCTGATGGGTGGATGGGTCTCGATGTGAACTAAGGGACAGACAGCAACATTGCATTGCAGTTATTGCAGCTCAATACTGCGTATTCATGTAGTGCTATAGACCACAGCAATAGGAGAAACAGAACACCATTCAACCACAACCTGTAACATGTTTGCCCAGGATAATCCCCTCAGTCTGTCATTACCATCAACACGATCGATGGCTCAGTAATGACTGTGGGTGAACATGTCACGGTCAGAATCAGGTGAACCTAAACGTGATGCCAACACTTTAAAGCTACCAACAGATCTGATCGAAGCTCTGCAGTCCTGCCACTTTCAGTCATAAATGGTGATGGACAATTAAACAAATGACTGGAGGACATGATTCCATAAATATCCCCATACTAAGTAACAGAACTGCCCTGTACACCACTGTAAAACACAAGGATGTAATATCTGCACCATTCTCAGCCAGAAGTGTTGAGTTGATGATCCACCTCACCCTCGCCATGATGCCCAGAGAATCACAGATGCCAGTCTTCAACCAATACGATTTGCTGCCCGTGACATGAAGAAACAGCTGAACACAGTAGATACGACACAGGCAATGGTCCCTGACCCCATTTCTGCAATAGGACTGAAGACTTGTGCTGCACAACAAGCAGTGTCCCTGGGGCAGCTATTTCATTCCATCTCCAACCCTGACATCTCGCTGGCAATGTGGAAAATTACTCAGCTATGCCCAGTTCTCTAAGAGAGGAGTAATTAAAATCTGACCAATTACCAAACCCTCAGACCCATCACGATAATCAAATTGGTGGGAGTTCTTTTGACAGACCTGTCAAGCAGGTACAGAAATAACCTGCTCAGTGTGGTTTCTGATAAGTCCCCATGAGGAGATGGTGCTGTTGTGCAAAAGTCACAGGCTAATGCTCTGGCAGCTGGAAGAAATTACAAACAATTCATAAAATATTAAAATGCAAAATCTGGTGTCAGTAACAGTGACCTTGAAGTCAATGTCGATTGTAAACACCAATTTGTTTTTCCAATGTACTTTCAGGAAGTGAGTCTCCCGTGCTTTCCTGTTCTGGCCTAAAAGTGACTCCAGACACACAGACATGTGATAAGCTTTTCAATAGTCACTGAATAGGCCAAGCAAGACACTCTATTGTCTCAAACTGCTTTAAGTTCTTAAAGGATAAACCTGGACAGAACACCCAGCGCCAGTCTCGGTATCAGAAAAGGGAACAGGAAACACAGTCCTGTCTACCCTGCAGAGACCTCCTTCCTAACATCCGAGAGCTTTCCCATAGATTACACAGAAACATCGGGAAAGGAGTATGCCATTCAACACATTGAGCCTTCCTCATTGTCGTTCATATTCAAACATCTGCATAATGGACTGATCCTACACAATGAATATATCCGTTAATGTGAGACCCTTTGACAAAGGGTCAGTTAGACTCGCAACATCAGCTCTTTTCTCTCCTTACAGATGTGGCCAGACTTGTTGAGATTTTCCACATTTTTTTCTGTTTTGGTTTCAGATTCCAGCATCCGCAGTAATTTGTTTTTAATCCCTCAGATCCATCTGGTCGTCCTTCACTGCTCCCCTCAATGTCGGGTTTGCCCTTTATTAGGTACGTAGACCAAAACTGCACACAATATTGCACAATGTTTGAGATGGGTTCTCACCAACATCTTGTCGAGTTGGATTCAAATCACCCTGAAATAAAGGTCAGCATACCATTTCCCTTCCTATTTGCGTTCTGTTCCTGCAATATTGCTTTCAGTGACTGGTCTGTAGGGAGATCCAGATCCTTTGCAATGTTACAGCTCCCCACTTGTTGGGTCTAAGTACACTGGGCAGCATGCCAATGCCATTACCGTATTTCCTTCTGGGTTCAGACCTCACTGCGCTTCAGGGACCTCGGAGGGCTGTGCAGAAGGAAACAACAAAAAGAAGCATATGTCTCTTTGTAAATCAACATGTTTCAAACAATCCCTTTTCAAACGTTAGGCTGCCAATCTCTTGTTCCCACCAAAGGGCACACCGTCACCTCTACCCACCTTGCTCTGCATCTGCCTCGTAATTGCCCATTCACTCCACTTGTCTTAGTCAGCTAGAAGCTTTCTTAAAACCTCCTCACCCTCTCACAATCCAACATCCTTTAGTTCTGTCAGCAGGTTTGGATACATTGTACTTGATTCCCACAACGAAATGTTGAATGGGTATTGTGAACAGCTGGGACCCGAGCACCGATCCCTGTGATACCTCAGCAACCGCCTCTGTTTTTCAATTTATGCATTTAATTGCCTGTCCCTGGTTGCCCCTTGAGAAGGTGGTGGTGAGCTGCCTTGTTAAACCGCTGTAGCCCACTGCGGATTCAGTGACAGTAACACCATTGAATGCCAAGGGGCAGTGGTTAGATTGTATTTTCGTGGTGATGGTGATGGCATTTGTGTGGCCTGAATATTACTTACCACTTGTCAGCCTGTATACTGTCCATATCTTGTCGCATGATTCTAACCAGCGGGGAGTTTGCCTCTGATACCCATTGACTCCAGTTTTGCTAAGGTTTCATGATGTCACAGTTGGTCGAAGGCAGCCGTGTTGTAAATGGTTATCATTCTCACCCCATCTCTGGAATTCAGCTCTTTTGTCCATGTTTGAACCAAGGTAATGAGGTCAGGAGCTGAGTGACGCTGGTGGAGCCCACACTGGGCGTCATTGACCAGGTTATTGCTGAGCAAGTGCTGCTTGAAAGTACTGATACCTTCCATCATTTTACTGATGGGTTGGTAATTGGCCGGATTTGATTTGTTCTGCTTCATATGTATAGGAGATACTTGGATAATTTCCACGCAATTGGTGAAATGTCATTGTTGTAACGATATTGGAGCAGCTCAGCTAGGGCAGTGACAAGTTCTGCAGTACACGTCTTCAGTATGATCGCCAGAATATTGTAAGGATATGTACCTTTTGGAGTATTCAGTGTCTACAATTGAATCTGGATATCGCGTGGACTGAATCTACTTGGCTGATGACTGGTAACTGAATTGCTGAGGACCACTGAAGAAGGCTGAGATGGATCATCCTCTCAGCATTTCTGACTGAAGTTTGTTGCGAATGCATCAACCTTATCTTTTGCACTGAAGTGCTGGGCTCTTCCATCGTTAAGGATGAGGACATTTGTGGAATCTCCCCCTCCAATGATTTACTTAATTGTCCATAACTATTCTCAACTAGAAGTGGAAGGACTGCAGAGATCTGAATCGTTGCTTGTGGGAATGACTTAGCTCTGTCTATCAATTACTGCTTATGCTGTTTGGCACGCACGTTGCCCTGGTTGGTGGCTTCACCAGGCTAACATCTCATTGTCAGGTATGCCTGGTGCTGCTCCTGCCATCCTGCACACTCCATTGAACCAAGGTTGATCCTCTGGTTTGATGGTAATTGTTGTGAGGGGTATATGTCAGTCCATGAGGTTGTGCTGGAGTACAATTCTGCTGCTATTGCTGACCCACAGCACCTTATGGAAACCTAGACTTGAGCTGCTAGATCTGCTTGACTTTAGCACGGTGATAGTGCCACCCAAAACGATGAATGTTAGTCTCAATGTGAAGATGTGACTTTGTCTCCACAATGACTATGCAGTGGTCACTCTTACCGATACAGTCATGGGCAGATACTTCCGAAACTGGCAGATTGGTAAGGATATGCTCAAGTATGTATTTTCCTCTTCGTGGTTCCTTTACCATCTGCCATAGACCCAGTATAGCTGTTATGTCCTTTAAGACCCGGCCAGCTCAATGAGTAATGCTGCTGTGGAGCCACTCTTTTTGTGGACATTGAAATCCCCCACCCAGAGTACATCTTGCGTCCATGCTACCCTCAGTGCTTCCTCCAAGTGTTGGTCAGCATGGAGGAGCATTGGCTCATCAGTTGAGAGAGGCTGGTACATGGTAATCAGCACGAGGTTTCCTTTCCCATGTGTAAGCTAACGCCATGAGACTTTATGGAACACGGAGTCACTGTTGAGGACTCCCAGAGCAATTCTCTTCCAACTGTATCCCACTGTACTGCCTCTTCTGCTGTGTCTGAGGGAGTGCAGCGTAGGTTCACGAAGTCAATTCCTGGAATGACGGGATACCTTACACTGAAAGACTGGAGCGACTGAGCTTGTATACCCTTGAGACTGAGAGGGGATCTGATTGAGACATATAAGATTATGAAAGGATTGGACACTCTGGCAGCAGGAAACATGTTACCGCTGATGGGTGATTGCCGAACCAGAGGACACAGCTTAAAAATACGAGTTAGGACTGAGATGAGGAGAAACTTCTTCACCCAGAGAGTGGTGGCTGTGTGGAATGCTCTTCCCAAGAGGGCAGTGGAGGCCCAGTCTCTGGATTCATTTAAGAAAGAGTTGGATAAAGCTCTCAAAGATAGTGGAATAAAGAGTAATGGAGATAAAGCAGGAAGGGGATACTGATTAGGAATGATCAGCCATGATCATATTGAATGGCAGTGCAGGCTCGAAGGGCTGAATGGCCTACTCCTGCACCTATTGTCTATTGTCTATGGTCTCTTATCTGTCCTGTTGGTGAGACAGGAGATATCTGGGGAAGATGATGGAGTGACTGGGACATAGTCATACTCACAGAATCATGCCTTACAGATAATGTGAGGCAGTAGGTTGATGAGTCTGTTTATTTCTATTCACTGTTTCCTGCCAGCTGTTCCATTCTAGAAACATGTCCATATATTCGCCCCAATCCACTAAGATTTGATTTTGCAAACTGGGCTTGGAGCTTTACCAAAATTCTTTTCTGAAAATCCAGATGTTTCACATCCATTGCTACTCTTTCATTTGTCTTTCAGTCTGTTTATCAAAAATAATTCCCATTTTATAAATCTATGTTAGTGTTTTCTATAGTCATTACTTCAGCCCCATTAATTTCTCCTAAACCATTTATTTACTATGTTCTATGTTCCATGTACTATATCGTTTTCCATACCAGACTTGGTTTTCGTAGTATTGTTAGAAAGTTTTGTGAAGACAGAAGTGAAGTAGCTGTTTCATAGTTCTGCCATTTCCCTGTTCCCCATTCTCCATTCTCTGGTTTCAGATTGTAAGGAAGCTGCACTTGTTTTATGATATTTCTCGCATTGACATAATTTGGCAAGCTAATACAGTTCACTCTTATAACCCTTGTGAATATACTCTTCAAAAACCCATCAATTCCTGCCTTAGGTTGCTCAATTATTGACCTTGTTCAGCCATACTCACAGGAGTATATATTCTGTATTGTCAGAAACACAGCATGATCTACAGTAGTCCCACTTTCCTACACCAGGCCCATAGCTGGGAATGTTATGACACTTCCAAGTGCTCGTTCAAGCACTTTTTTATTGTTTGTGAGGATACCCGTGATAACTCTCCTCTCAGGAAGTAAATTCCTGACCCCAACGCCCTCTGGGTGAGAAAGAAACCATACTTAAATTCTCACTAAGCTTCAAACCCTTCACTTTAAAAGTGTACTCCCTTGTTCTTGACCCTCTGACTAAAAGGAAAAGCTGCTGTCTAGCCACCCTGTCCATGCCCCTCATAATCTTATCCTTCTGGATCACATCCCCCTCAGTCTTCTCTGCTTCAAACTAAAAAACCTGAGCTTATCCAGCCTCTCTACACAGCTGATATCCTCCGTCCCAGGGAACCTCCTGGTGAATCTCCTCTGCACAACCTCCAGTACCATCACATCCTTCCTGTAATGTGGCTCCCAGAAATACACACAATATTCCATCTTGGTCTAACCGAAGCCCTGTATAGTTATTATAATCTACACCCCGATAAATAAATGCTACACTCAAGGTCCACTTCTTAACTAACGTATTATCCTGTCCAGTCGCATTCAGGGATGTGTGGAGAGGCACCCTCTGAGCTTTCTAATGTGCTGCCATTCATTGAGTCCTCCTCTGCCTACTTCCTTCTTCCAAACTGCATCGCCTCATATTTATCAGGTTTATATTCCATCTGCCATTGATCCAATCCATATGTATCTTTCTGTAACACAACACCTTCCTCCTCACTGTCAACTAAACGGGCAAACACAAACTTACTTATCACAACCTCCATCCCATCCACCCAACACCACCACCCCCACCCCCACATTTACATCTGCACTACTTATGAATACCACAAACAATAAGGGACACTTTACTGATCTCTGTAGTACACCAGGGGACACTGGTCTCCAGTCACACAAACAGCCTTCTCCACCACCCTCTGTCTCCTGCCACTAAGACAATTTTCGTTGTAAACTTCCAAGCTATCCTTGATTCCATGAGATTTTACTTTATTCTTCAATTTCTCATGTGGAGCTTTGTCAATGTCCTTACTGAAAAAACTAATTAAGAGACTTCCTCAAACTAATTCAACTTCATTAGATGTGACTTCCCTCTGCTGAAGCCATGATCATTATCCCTGACCAAGCCTTGCCACTCTGATTGGAGTTCAGTTTTCTCCTTCCCTATTTTCTGCAGTAATTTCCCTTACAGTGATCTAATACTCGTTCGTCTATAGTACCCTGGTCTATCTCTACCATCCTTACTGTGAAGTGGAATCGCATTGGCTGTTCTCCAGCCCTCTGGCACCTCCCCTACGGTCAGATTCAAATTCAATATTTCATTCAGGAAAAGTCAATCTTTTCTCCCTTGACACCAACAGCAGCCTGCGATACAACTCACTCAGACCTGGCCATCAGTCCTATATTCTACCAGCCAAAGCCTCAAATTCCTGCTCGAATTGAGATCAATCTGTTCAAGAGCTTCCCCATCCATCTTCTTGAATTCTATAGTTGCCTCCGCCTTCTCCCAAGTAAAACAGATGTGAAGCTCTCATGTCACAATCTCTCAATGCTCTCCAGCTTCACACAAAGATTGCCCCCCTTGATTTCTGATGGACACTAACTGTTCACTTATTATTCTGTTCTACGTGTTTTAGATTAGATTACGTACAGTGTGGAAACAGGCCCTTCGGCCCAACAAGTCCACACCGCCCCGCCGAAGCGCAATCCACCCATACCCCTACATTTACCCCTTACCTAACACTACGGGCAATTTAGCATGGCTAATTCACCTGACCTGCACATCTTTGGACTGTGGGAGGAAACCGGAGCACCCGGAGAAATCCCACACAGACACGGGGAGAACGTGCAAACTCCACACAGTGAGTCGCCTGAAGGCGGGAATTGAACCCGTGAGGCAGCAGTGCTAACCACTGTGCCACCGTGCCGCCCACGTTGTCTGTGTAGTTTATCATGGGATTCTCCCTAATATCGCCTGCTTGCAGTTCTCCATGTCCCTCTGTCATTCAGTCCCCTCTATGTTTCTAAGTTTCTAAGATTCACTACGATCACTTCTCATTACCTGAAATTCGAGATCACAGGCTGAGTTTCCCAATCTAACAATCTTGCCATATTAGGGATTAATCTGGAGAATGCCTTTTACAGTTCCTCTTTACTCATTATATTTTTTTTAGATGGAGACTCCACAGCAGTACAAAATACCCTCAGTTTTGTCTCAGCAACACGCTATGCAACGGCTGCACGACATCTTCTATATTCCAGGTACATTCACATGAATGTAACCTTTTTTTACTTTCCAATTTGCATATGTTCTGCCCAATACCTTTCGCTTTAAATTTTATTATGATATTAGTATGTGAGTTCTTAAAACAAATGCTCCTGAATATCAAACTATATGTTATCCATTGGTTACTCATTGCTGACGTCTACAAAAATCATCTTCAAATTGTTCCAAACATTGTTTGCCACTTCTAGCTTTCCTTTCATCGATGCATTATCACACTCCCCAGTTTTCCCATTACCTTCTATATATCTAGTAGCATGTACTTTGTAATCGAGTCCAACAGATACCCGACTGCAGATGACAAGTTACTTGTCTGTAGTTCACCACTCTCCATCTTCATCCCTACTTAAACTGGCGGATAATATTTATGACCGTCCCTTGTCCCGATTGGCTACCTGCCTTTCGGGAATTTGTCAGAAAATGACGTGAAAATCCGTAATGCAATCAATATGACTATTGCTGCTTCCACTGAAATTTTTGTATGAAGTAAATCTGGTCTGTCAGATTTATCAACACTCAATCCAGCTGTCTTTTGAAATGCTGACTCATCACTGATATGAATGATCTTAAACTTTACTTACGCAAGTCCCATGGTCACTTGGTATTTCTGGGAGAATTTCTGGATATTCTCCCATGAAGACAGACATAAAGAAATTGTTTCTTTCCCCTGTAATGTCTCTGTTCTCTACAACAAATTTCCCTGTCCGCACGCTCACTTCCACGTTTGACCTTGATTTTATTCTTGTTTCATACATTGATAGAAGCTTTTTCGTTATATTGTTTTTTTTGATGGCATGCTTTTTTCTCTTATGATTTTTTTCTCAGTGTCTTTGTCCTCCTTTGCTGGGTCCTACATTTCTCTGAATCCACTGGATTACTACATTACTTGACATTTTTCTAATCTGCTTCCTTTGATCTAATAGGTAGATGGGGGGAGAGGGGCGAAAGTGATAGATCGGAGAGGAGGGTGGAGTGGATAGGTGGGAAGGAAGATGGACACATAGCAACATTCAAGAGGGCAGTGCCGAGTTGCAAGGTTGGACTGGGATAAGGTGGAAGAAGGGGAAATGGGGAAACTAGTGAAATCCACATTGATCCCCTGAAGTTGGAAGATCCATGACAGAGGATGAGGCGTCCTTCCTCCATTACTCAGTTGGTTAGGTTTTGGTGATGGAGGAAGCCCAGGACCTGCATTTCCTTTGTGGAATGGGAGGGGCAGTTAAAGTGTTCAGTCACAAGGCGGTGAAGTTGGCCAGTGTGGCTGTACCAGAGATGGTCTCTGAAACAATCCACAAGTTGACGTCCTGTCTTGCCACTGTAGAGAAGGCCATATCTGGCTTAATGGATGCAGCAGATGAGGCGTTCTGTCTCCCTTCATCACCTATCATTTTCAACCCGCCACACCCCCTTCACATTTATCTCTCAGTCCCCTTGACCCACAAGCCTCATTCCTGATGAAGGGCTTATGCCTGAAACGTCGATTCTCATGCTACTAACTTGCTGGCTGATCGGCTGTGCGTTTCTAGCACCACATTCTTCGACTCTAATCTCCAGCGTCTGCAGTCTCCACTTTCTCCTCACACCTTCATGGCTTGCATGACTCAGCTTTATAACGGTTACTTCAAATGAAACAACTGTCTTGTACGCCAACATCAGAAAACTAATAGAGGCAGCAACGTGGTTCACTGTCTAGCACTGCAGCCTAACAACAACAGGGACCCCTGTTTGATTCCAGCATCGGGTGACTGTCTATGTGGAGTTTTCTCATTCTCCCTGCGTCTGCGTGGGTTTCCTCCGGGTGGTCCGGTTTCCTCCCACAGTGCAAAGATGTGCAGGTCAGGTGAATTGACCATATTAAACTGCCCATGGTGGCATTAATGGGAGGGAAACTGGTCTGGGTGGATTACTTTTTGGAGGGTTGATGTGGACTTGCTGGCCCGAAGGGCCTGTTTCCATCCTGTAGGGAATTTAATCTCAAATAAAAAAAATGAGGTCAATGTTTCCAAATAGTCATTTCAGCAAATTTTTCAATTTTTTCAACTGATCATCTAACACCAATTCCTGACTATCCTGATCTCGACCTCGGTGCTCGAAATATTATTAATGCAAGCCATCTCACACATGCTCATGAAATCCATTTTTCCCAGCATTAGCGTTCAGTTGGGTTAACGCAGCTTAGATATAATTTAAACAGTACATTATTACTGCAGTACACAGAAACGTGTATATCTCATTTCCTGTTTTATAACATGCCCAAAATTTGTATTGCAGCTTTCACTTTGATATATACCTCCCATCAATGTCTGCTTCTCATTGCTGTTTCTGAGCTCCACCTTACATGATTCAGTGAAATCTCAGTGAAGTTGGTTCTGGGGAGATTAACGGTAGAAATCATCTCGCCACATTATTTATGCTCCTCTCAAGATTTATTGTGAGGTTTTCTCCAGATCTCCAATTATGCTGTTGGAGTAGAGAAGGACAATATTCTTTCAACAATGCTGTATACTCCCGCGACAGCTGAGACTGCTCTAACCTGGGTGGGAACCTTACAGCAGGTTGGTGAAGCGTTGTTGCTGCCGTACAGATCACATCTGGAGTAGTGTGTACAGATTTAATCTCCTCACTGAAGAAAGGTTATTGTTACATTGGAAGCCGTTCTGAGATGGGTCCCTCAACTGATTCGTGGAATGAAGCTGTTAGTTTATAATGACAGGATGGTCAGGTTGATCTAATGCACATTGGACTTTACAAGAATGAAAGATGGTCTTATTTCAGCACAGATGACCAGAAGGAGTCAGCAACAGAAGCCAATTACACGCATAATTGATAAATCCATGCCATTATCCAGCCTGTTACACAGGAACAACAGAAGAATATTCAGGCCTCACTACACCAGAACAGAACGTGGCTATTCAGCCCCTGGAGCCTGACATGCTTTTACAAGAAGAGACCAATCAGCCCCTCAAGCATATAACACTGGACCCAGAGTAGGCGATAACGGACCAGTATCCTATTACAGAGCAACAAGATCAGTCCACTCAGGCTGCTCAGTCTGTTACACAGGAACTGGAAGAGACCACACAGTGACTGGAGATTAATGCACTGGGATAACAGGAAGCTATTGAGCCCCACTGAGCATATTGCAAGTGAATTGGATAAGGATACAAACTATCTGAGATTTACTTACGAGAAAGGAAGAGGCAATTCAGACACGTGTCTGTTGTAAGGGAATAGGAGACGACCAATTCTCTCTCAGTCCCATCCCAGGGATGCATGAGCAGACCGTTCAGTTTCCCCAGCCTGTGATGGGGGAATATGAGAAGAGCAAACATCCACTCGAGCTGTTAGACAGCAACACGAAGATTCCAAAATCGCCCAATCCTCTAACACATCAACAGGAGGAGGTCATTCTGGCCTTCGAGATGACAACATGGGAACACCAGAAAGATGTCACCCCATCGATTTTGCACATCAGCAGGATGATGAGTCCATTCAGCCACACATGGCTCTTACACAGCAATTGGAGCAAATCTCTTAAAGCCTTGTGCCTATTAAACAGGAATTCAAAGAATACGTGAAGGTTTTCGAATGGGGAGGACTTACAATAATGGTATACATTGGGGAGTAAAGTTTAACGATAAACTATAGTAATTTAAGGCAAACTGTTAGAATCCATTGTTCAGGACATTTGCAAAGTTAAACAACAATCTACCAGAGTCAACGTGGTTTTACGAAGGCTAAGCAGTGTTTGAAATGTTAGCTTGAGGTATTTAAAGATGTCACAAACAAAGTGGATAGTGGAAACCCGGGAGATGGAATATATCTGGTCTTCCAGGAGGGATTGGATATGTCGCTTCTCCAAAGAGTAACAGTAAGATCAGACAACATGGGTTAGGGGTAATTTATTAGCTTGCATGGAGGATTGGCGACCCAACAAAATGCAGTCAGATGGAATAAATGTGACATTTTCTTTTGACAAATGCACCTTGTGGGGTGCCACCGATTTCTGTACTCATGCCTTAACTATTTGTCGTCAATATTATTACTCGGTTGACAGGATAGAAAATACTGTAACCAACTTTTCAGATGACACCATTATCGGTGGGAAATTACTTCGGAATGAAAGTGTAAGAGGTTTAAAAATCAATATGGATAGGTTAGGTGAATGGGCTATCATTTGGCAATGAAAATTAAAGTGATTAACTATGAGATTATTCAATTTGACCAGCGAAATAGAAAGGCAAATTATTATCTAAATGGGGAGAAACTTCAAAGTGCTCAGGTGCAGAGAGGTCTACGTGTTCACGTATATATCACAGAAAACCTGTATACAGCTACAGCAAGTATTGAGAAAGGCAAGCGTAGTTTCAGTTTTTATTTGTAAAAGGATAGATTAGAAAGGTAGGGTGTGTTGCTGTAGCTATGCAACACATTAGTGAGGCTACAATTGGAGTACAGTTTGGATGAGGAAGGATGCATTTTTATTGGAGATAAATCAGAAGAGGTTCATTAGATTGATTCCAGAGATGACGGATCTGTTTTATGAAGAGAGATTGAGCAGTCCAAGCCGATACTCTCGAGTTTATAATTGTGAAAGGAGAAGTCACTGAGGTCTGTAAGATGCTAAACATATTTGAAAGTGTAGATGTGGAGTGGATATTGTTTCATGTGCTGCCATCTACATCAAGAGACCAGATGGATGGAGATGGCAGAAAAGTGGAACAGAGGCAACGATGAGATCAGCCATGATTGTATTCTGTGCTGGAGCAGGCTGGAGGGGCTGGATTACTGACTGATGTTCCTTGTCCTTATTCAGCCCTTCGAATGTGTTACACAGGTATTGAGGAGGACTGGTTATCAAACAGGAAGCAGGCACTCCGGATAAATCAGTCTAAATCAGTTTTACAGAACGTCACCAGTGATGTTGATATACTGGGAGATGATGGAGCTGTCACCGACTCCTGCCTGGAAAGTTACGAATCATCGAAGCTGAATGAAACAGTGACCCTAATAGTCACTGGCAGCACCATCCTCCCCCTGCAAGTTGTGTTGAAGGAGGTGACACCGCTCTGTGATCAGCTCCTTGTTCACAGGGTCCCCTCACACTCTGCTCCTGGGTTAAGTGTAACTTGGGAAGCTGTTCCTGGAAAACCTGGGGTGGATACAGCAGATCCCTTTCCTCACTCACACTCCGTGATTCCAGAGCTTCTCCTATCTGCAGCCACTGCTCCGTTTGTTGTTCATGTTACAGACCCCAATGCTGTAACTGCAGTCCCCATGTTCCATCCATAGCTGGGTCGGCAAATCCTCAGGTCTCCCTGAATGTCTGAGGTAGCTCACAGCACAAACTCCAGCAAACCATCCCCAGAACCTCCACGAACTTTTCAATAACAGGAGTTAGTCAGAAGCCCGGAGCTACGAGAGTTGTCTATCAGACGAAACCCCCGTAAAATATTTTAAGAAGGTTACACCAGCCCAAACGTTTTTCTTATTTTAACCGTAGATATGAAGTTTAAAGCAAAATGCAATATATTCAAACGTTTTTGTTAAAACTCCATCAAATAAAGTAGCAATTGGGTTAGTTTATACATTGGAACATATACACAAACAATAGATGCCATACCTTAGTACACACCGCTTGGCACAAAGGTAAACTCAAATACAGATTCTTACGTACAGTTTTCCAATCCAGAAAGAAACGATATTAGAAGAGATCTCAGAATGAATAGCAGTTGGGGATCATACATTGAAACTTCCAACCTTGCTGGGACCCCAAGCAGCCGCTGAATTCTGCAGCTAAAAACAAACCGATAAAACCTGGTCTGGGAGAGCTGGCCACTGCCCTCCCATTATTCCCACCATTGTAATAAAACCTAAAGGTCGTTTTCAGGCGGTAGTTCGGCATCTCTGCCTTTAAGACCTGTCTTCAAAACATCTTAGAGAATATAACCTTTTTTAATGTGACAGTATTGTCAAACCTCCCCCTTCGAAAAAAGGAACCATCAATATACAACTGTACCTTCATTTTAAGCCAGGTATTGGTACTCTATTGATAGACTACAACGCATATATATTGTATTGACAATAAGCATACAAACATTTACAACTCCATTCTATTTCAGCCAGTTTACTCCGACCACAGAATACCGCTATCTTTCTTCATCCAGCCTGCTCCAGCACTGAATACGTCGATTCTCCATCTCCTTGGATGCTGCCTGACCTGCTGCACTTTTCCAGCAACACATGTTTAAGCATAATCCTGGCCTCGACAACTTGTTGTAAGGAGAAAGTGAGGACTGCAGATGCTGGAGATCAGAGCTGAAAAACGTGTTGCTAGAAAAGTGCAGCAGCTCAGGGAGCATCCAAGAAGCAGACAAATCGAGGTTTCGGGCATAAGCCCTTCTTCAGGAATGGGGAAAGTGTGCCAAGCAGGCTTAGATTAAAAGGTAGGGATGAGGGACTTAGGGGAGGGGCGATGGAAATCCAATAGGTGGAAGGACGCCAAGGTAATGGTGATAGGCCGGAGAGGAGGTGGGGGCGGAGAGGCCAGGAAGAAGATGGCAACTGAGGAAAGTGGTGCTGAGTTCGAGGGTTGGGACTGAGACAAGGTCGGGGGAGGGGAAATGAGGAAGCTGGGGAAATTTGAATTCATCCCTTGTTGTTGGAGGGTTCCGAGGCGGAAGATGAGACGCTCTTCCTCCAGCCGGCGTGTTGCCATGATCTTGAGATGGAGGAGGCCGGGGACCTGCGTGTCCTTGATGGAGTGGGAGGGGGAGTTGATCTGTTGAGCCACGGGGTGGTTGCGTTGGTTGGTGCGGGTGTCCCAGAGGTGTTCTTTGAAAGGTTCCACAAGTAGATGGCCTGTCTCCCCAATATAGAGGAGGCCACATCGGGTGCAGCAGATGCAGTAAATGATGTGTGTGGAGGTACAGGTGAATTTGTGGCGGATATAGAATGATCCCTTGGGGCGTTGGAGGAAAGTAACGGGGGAGATGTGGGCGCAAGTTTTGCATTCCTTGCGGTTGCAGGGCAAGGTGCCAGGAGTGGGGGTTGGGTTGGTGTGGACTTGATGAGGGAGTCGCGGAGAGAGTGGTCTTTTCGGAACGCCGATAGGGGAGGGGAGGGAAGTATGTCCTTTGTGGTGGGGTCTGTTTGGAGGTGGCGGAAAATACGACGGATGATGCACTGTATATGGAGGCTGCTGGGGTGGTAGGTGAGGACCAGTGGGGTTCTGTCCTGGTGGCGATTAGAGGGGCGGTGTTCAAGGGCAGATGAGTGGGAAGTGGAGGAGATGCGGTAGAGAGAATCGTCGACCACGTTGGAGGGGAAATTGCGGTCTTTAAAGAAGAAGGCCATCTGGGTTGTTCAGTATTGCAACTGGTCCTCCTGGCAGCAGATGCGGCAGAGGCGAATGATTTGGGAATATGGGATGGCGTTTTTACAGAGGGCAGGCTGGGAAGAGGTGTAGTCTCGGTCGCTTTGGGAGTAGGTCGATTTATAGTAAATGTCTGTGTTGATTCTGTCGCCCAACATAGAAATGGAGAGGTCTAGGAAGGGGAGGGAGTAGTCTGAGACGGTCCAGATAAATTTGAGGTCAGGGTGGAAGGAGTTAGTAAAATGGATGAACTGTTCAACCTCCTCGTGGGAGCACGAGGCAACACCGATACAGTCATTGATGTAGCAGAGGAAAAGGTGGTGCCAGTGTAGCTGCGGAAGATGGACTGTTCTACATATCCTACAAAGAGGCAGGCATAGCTGGGGCCCATGCGGATGCCCACGGCTACTTCTTTGGTTTGAAGGAAGTGGGAGGATTGGAAAGAGAAGTTGTTCAGATTGAGGACCAGTTCAGTTAGTCGAAGGAGTGTGTCAGTGGAAGGGTACTGGTTGGTACGGTGGGAAAAGATGAAGTGGAGGGCTTTGAGTCCTTCGTGATGGGGAATGAAGGTGTACAGGGGCTGGATGTCCATGGTTAAGATAAGGTGTTCGGGACCGGGGAAGCGAAAATCATGGAGGAGTTGGAGGGCGTGGATCGTGTCCCGAACGTAGGTGGGGAGGTTTTGGACTAAGGGGGACAGGACCGTGTCGAGGTATGCAAAGATAAGTTCGGTGGGGCAGGAGCATGCTGAGACAATCGGTCGGCCCGAGCAGTCAGGTTTGTGAATTTTGGGCAGGTGGTAGAAACGGGAGGTATGGGGTTGTGGGACGATGAGGTTGGAGGCGGTGGATGGGAGGTCCGCTGAGGAGATGAGGTTATGGATGGTCTGGGAGATGACGGTTTGTTGGTGGGAGGTGGGGTCATGTTCAAGGGGCAGTAGGAGGAGGTGTCTGCGGGCTGGCATTTAGCCTCAGCGGTGTAAAGATCGGTGTGCCAAACTACCACTACGCCTCACTTGTCTGCCGGTTTCATGGTGAGGTTGGGGTTGAAGCGGAGGGAGTGGAGGGCTGCACGTTGCGAGGGTGAGAGGTTGGAGTGGATGAGAGGGGTGGAGAAGTTGAGGCGGTTAATGTCGCGGTGCAGTTGACTATGAAGAGATCGAGGGCCGGTAAGAGGCCAGCACGGGGTGTCCAGGTGGATATGCTGTTTTGGAGGCAGGAGAAGTGGTCGTCAGAGGGTGGGCGAGAATCCTGGTTGAAGAAGTAGGTGCAGAGGCAAAAGCGTGGAGGAATTGTTCGACGTCTTGCCGCATGTTGAACTCGTTAATTTGAGAGCGTAGGGGAATGAAGGTGAGGCCTCTGCCGAGGTCTGATCTTTCATCCTCAGAGAGGGGTAGATCTGGAGGGATGGTAAAAATCCGGCAGGTCTGGGAGCTATGAACTAGGACCTAGGACCTGTTGTGGGGCTGGAGCTGGGAGTGGGGGCGGATTTAGTGTGTGGGTGGAGTTAGGCGTGGGGGCGGGGACGGAGTTAGGCGTGGGGGCGGAGATCGGCGTTGGGGCGGGGTTGGGCGTGGTGATGGAGACGCTTGCAGCGTGGTCGATGTGCAGGTGAGTGACGTCCCGGGGGGGGCAGAAGTGGCTGTGGTGACGGCAACCCCGGGGGTGGAAGCAGCTGCGGCAATGGCAGAAACGGTGTTGATTCCTTGTTCGCAACTTGTTAGCAAGTACAATTTCTAGTCCTATCACATGTATAACTTCCAAATTGAATGGCAACAGTCGTAACCTCTATCTGAACAGGCTGGAAGTATTCTCCCTAAATTTGTCTGACATCTAATAGACGTTATGATCAGTATATAGATTTTGCTCAGGCATGCTATTGACAATGTAAATGCTCAAAATGTTGTAACGTCAACACCAAGCTCAAGGCCACCTTCCCAATTGTGAAATATTTTTGTTGATGTTTTCACTGGACACTCCAACCACACGTTACGAAATGGAGAATTCTCATCTCTCTCATAGTCCTTCTGTATGACATACTACCTCATTTCTCAGCTTATGCCAGTAAACCTTATTCTCACAGGGATCTGCTTTAAGAAGACCTCGCACATTCTTCTCAATCCCTCACAGAAGCCAAACTTTGATTTATGGACCAATTGATCATCGTCAGTCATTTCAGCTTCTCGTCTTGCCATTTTAACTCTATGCTCTTCCACGAGAGTCTCACGACTGCAGGAAGTGAATATTTGAACTCATCCCAAGTAAGAATTTCTCTAAGAGTGTCATAGCTTTGCTTTTACTGCCCTTATCCACCTTTCAAAACTACTTCGTTTGAATTTTTAAAATTTAATCTACGTTTTAACATGGAGCCCTTTTTTTTAGGTTCCTGAAATCCTGTCAGTAGGCTTCTGGCACAAGCTCATATGCACTTCAGTTGGCTTTCTTCACCTTCTCATACACCACCACCCCCTTCCCCCCCACCCCTCACCAAGATACATTCTCTGATAAGGATGCAAAAGCCTCACCCCTGAGACCTATTAGCTCTGTTTGGATCAACTAAATCCACATAGTCACTGTCCACTGCATTCCTTTAGCCACTTTCTGAAATCAAATTAAAAAAGGCTTCAACATCCTTCTCACCAAATGTCGGCAATGTCTGGAAATATATTGAAACAGATCCACATCAGGCGTTTGGCTACCATAGGGTTGCTCATCCTCACTACCCTCCTCATTTCAGCCTACAGTCTACCTTCATCTCCGCCTTCTAAAACGACTGTCCTCTCTAATTGCTAACTTTTGAAGTTGAAACTCTCTCTCTTCCTGTTTTTCTTCTTTATTTTTCTGTCTGTTTTCTTCCTCACCTTTTCTTTGAATTCTATTTATAATCATATGTCAAACTGTTTTAATTCCTTTTCATGTTCAAGCTGCCTCATCTGCAATTGAATTCTAACCATTTCCAATGACTCTGATGATGTTTCTACCAAATATTAAATGCCAAGCTATAGCTGTAATTATCTCTCCTTTTCTCACAGACAAACACAAACCTAACTCCAGCCTGTCTGCCAATTCTAACAGCTTTGCCTTGCTCACCTATTGTAAAGTTTCTAACTTCACTTCTTCCACACCCGATAATGCTCAGAGATAGAAAAACCTTTAGCAAAAAAGCACTGTTCAAACCAACTGTATTAAACACCCGGAACAAAAGACACTAACAACTACCCAGACGCTGCCTTTGAGCCCAACAATCTCCTTATGGACATTCTCCCCATACCCGTGTGGGTTTCCGCTGGGTATTCCGTTTTCCTCCCACAGCCCAAAGATGTGCAGATTATGTGAATTGGCCATGTTAAATTGCCTGCACTGTTCGGGGATGTGTAGATTAGGTACATTAGTCGGGGTGAATATGGAGTACTAGCGTAGGGAATGGGTCTGGGAGATTTCTTCTTCGATGGTTGGTGTAGACATTTTGGGACAAATGGCCTGTTTCCACACTGTAGGGATAGTAAACCTGAACCCAATTTCGGATTATCGTTTTCGAAACGGACAAGAGTCCCCAGTTTGCTATGAAACAGATCAGACTGCCTGAAAATAAAATGGTAGCATTAACGCCAACCTTGTCTTACAGAAAAGGTAGATGTGAAGTGAGTGTTCCAGATGTGATTTGGCTTGTCAAACTACTCAACATTAGGCAAAACACAATTTATTTAATCACTAATAAAAACGCATAAAAAAAGAAGAGGAGTTTAGAATAACAGAACTACCGGAAGCCTTAACAGATTAATAGATACAGTACCGTCTACTAACGAACTATTCCAATGTACTAACATCCAATAAACTCATCACTTGGGAAAAAAAGATGCATCCAAGGCCAATCAGTCACGAATGCAATTCTTCAGTCCAGGAGGAAACAGCATTAAGATAGATTTCAGACAGAATAGCAGAGAGGGATCATTTACTTGAACGATCCAACCCTTCTCCCTCCCCAGGCACCTGGTGATTGTTACACCTCAGAAAAACTGGAAAGCCTGGTCTGTGCGAACTACCGATTGTTGTCACGATTTATATATATATATATATAAAAAAGTAAAAGCCTCCTAGGTTATTTACTTCAGCCGTTAGCAGTAGGCGGTTTGGCCTTTAAGATCTATCTTTAAAGAAAAGGAGCAAAGAACCTTTTTTTTTAAAGTGGCAGCATTGTCAGAGATGTTAGATACCTGGTCCTTTACAATAATACTCGTGTTATTGACCACATGATCAGCTCAGAGGGCAAATACATTCGTCACATGTTCAGTGGACAGGCACAGACCATCTTTCAAAGACGTGAGTCAAATATGCTGAATCGCCTATCCAAAATGGAGCACCACATGGAGCACACCGGTAAGTGAACAACAGACCTACACACACCCCCACCCCCGACAAGGAATACGACATGGGACACACCAGGAAGTGAGCAACAGCCTGACACACACCCTTTCACTGTTTCTGAGCTTCACAATGTCAGCACTTGACACGCAAGGGACCCAAAAACCACGGCCAGAGAAAGAAACAGAAGGACAGAACGATTCACATTAAAGACAGAAACAGACAGTTAATTAACTGAGAACATGTTATGGAAGTAAGGAGAAAAAGATTGGGTAGTGATACTAACTGGAGCATTGAACCCTTAGAGAGCAACATTACAATAATGAGAACATTGAATATAGGTATTTTTAGATCAGCTGAAATGGTTTGTTTCATCAAATTCTAAATCGGCTTCACAGAACACTTCAAACAACAGAAACTGGGAGAAGATGACAGACTAACGCGGACAGCTGTGCAGGGCATGCTAGTGTTTTGCTCAGGAAACTGGTTGATCTGCCCAGCGTGGGGAGTATCGCAAAACTTTACTTTCACATGGGAACGATACACACATCAAATACACACAGCAGGGGAAGATTTCTATCTGCATTGAATCAGTATAAGAGAGAGAGAGAGAGAGAGAGAGAGAGAGAGAGAGAGAGTGGTGGGGATGTCGTGCCTTTGGGGATGTTGAATGTGAAAATCATTGTTTGAGAAAAAATACACTTAAAGGAAACCAGGTTAAATATGAACAAATGTTAGGGATTCGGATAATCGACACAGAGAGACTGAGGGAAATGGACAGATGGGTTAACTACTCAACAACATCAAAATAAAGGCATTACCAGACACAATAGCGATATAGATCAGCCTGCATAGGAATGTCAGATTGATGGGATTTTGGTATGAGTGCGAATGTTTCAACCCGAGAGTGACAGCAGCAGATTATTGTTATCATTAAGTCTATATTTAACTGCTCAAAGTTCAAATAGTTCTTTGAGTTAAGCCAGTGAAGTACATTCTGGAGCAGTGAGTAGTTAAAGTTAATCATGGTCATGGCATGGTGTTAAGAATCAGTTCATGGCCAAAGGGATCACCATACATGTGATTCGTCTGTGTCAAACACCACCTGTAAGTTCCCCTCCAAGTCGCTCACCACCCTGACTTGGAAATATACACAGTCGTTCCTTCACAGTCGTTCGGTCAGGATCCTGGAATGCCCTCCCTAATGTCATTGTGGGTCAACCCGCAGCAAGTGGACTGCAGCGATTCAAGAGGCCACCATCACCTTCTCATGGGCATATAGGAATGAGCTATTAATGTAGGCCAGCCAGCGATGCCCAAGTCCCTCAAATGAATAAAAAAAGGTATTGGACAGGCATGGGATGGAGTCCCATGAAGGAAATGGAGTTTATAAACATAATAGAGGGCAATGACCTCCACACTCCCAATATTTAAATAACAAGGGCAGTGAGACAATGTTTCACATCTGAAACTGAGTAGGTCAACATAGAGACCCATCAGTAACACTGTCAGAATCAAGGAGGGAGCCAGTAATTGAACAAGTTCCCTGATGCAGTTAGTAGTGGTCTGCAGAGTGAATATTTGGATTCAGAGTCTCAACATGAACAATAATAATGGCAAGAAATGAAGACTACATGAGAGAAAACAGTAACACAGTCATGTAGGTTTATAGAAAATAAAACTTATCTGGATGGTGAGACTTAGCAAGAACACCAACGATAGGCAGGAGAGTATAATAAAAATTTTGAATAATCCAAAGGACATAATAGATCCGCGATGATAATGACAACCAATCATAACATGTAGACAGAGACCAAACGTAATCAGATAAACCCCTGTCAATTGTTGGAACATTCCAGCCTAATGTTCTCAGATTCTGATCCATTGTTGGAACATTCCAGTCTAATGTTCTCAGATTCTGATCCATTGTTGGAACATTCCATTCCAACGTTCGCAGATTCTGACCTATTGTTGAAACATTCCAGTCCAATGTTCTCAGATTATGATCTCCCCTTCTCCATCTGGAGCTGTTGATCTCTGTTCGTGCTGTCGATTATTTTCCCGCTCACACGTAGAGATAACACATTGAACGGTGCCCATTTATCATTAAAAGATGAGAACTCTTCACAGGGATAATTAGAATCCATGGAGACTGATATTAATTACAGTCACCAAACAAACAGGCTCAGTAAATCTCTCCCTTACTTAACATTTCATATCATAATAAAAGGCAATGTTTACTCAGTCTCGATGGAATAGATGATGGTTTCTGATGGACGGACTTTAAATCTTTCCTTTCTTTAAACTTTTTCCTTGTCTGTGAGAGTGTTGCCAATGCAACTGCAGGGCTGCATATGCCCCGCTCTATTTACAAAGAAAATAGGATAAAATAACAGACCAGCCGCATAAAATGTATGGTGGGGAAATTTCGGGATACGTTAAAGTGAGGATTGCAGATGCTGGAGATCAGAGTCGAGAATGTGATGCTGGAAAAGCGCGGAAGCTCAGGCAGCATCAGAGGAGCATCGAAATTTCTTGTGTAAGCCCTTCATCACGAATTAGGCTTGTGGCCCATGGGGACTGAGAGATGAATGGGAAAGGGATGGGGTTGGGGAAGGTAGCTGATAATGTGATAGGTAGATGAAGTAGGGATTGGAGGTGATATGTCAGAGAGAAGGGTGGAGCAGATAGATGGAAGGAAGATGGAAAGGTAGGACAGGTCACGGGAGCGGTGCTGATTTGGAAGGTTGGGTCTGGGATAAGGTGTGGGTAGGGGAATTGAGAAAACTGGTGAAATCCACAGTGATTCCATGTGGTTGCAGGGTTGCAATGCAGAAGATGAGTCTTTCTTCCTCCAGGCGTTGGGTGGTTAAAATTTTGCGGTGGTGGAGGCCCAGGACCTGCATGTCCGTGGCTGAGTAGGAGGGGTGGTTAAAGTGTTCAGCCACGGGGTGATAGGGTTCATTGGTGCGGGTGCACCAGCGATATTCTTAGAAGTGTTCCGCACATTGGGTCCGGTCTCCCCAATGTCGAGGAGACATCAGGAGGAAAGAATATTGTAGGCGGTGAGTGTGGAAGTACAGGTAAAACTGCAAAGGAGGTGGAAGGATCCTTCGGTGTCTTGGACGGAGATGTTGGGCGAGGTGCGGGTGCAGATTTTCCAATGCTTGTGGTGGGAGGGAAAGGTGCCAGGCGTCGAGGGGGGTTGGTGGGTGGTGTGGACATGACAAGGCAGTCGCACTGGGAATGTTCTTTATGGAATGTAGATCGGATTGGGGAGGGAAATATATCGGTGATGGTGGGGCATGATTGTAGGCGGCGCAAATGGGGCAGGATAGTGTGTTGTATGTGGCGGTTTGGTGGGATGTTAGGTGAGGAACAGTGTGTTATTTCCCTGTTGTGTTGGGAGGTGTGGGATTCGAAGGCAGAGGTGCGCGAAGTGGATGAGATGCTCTGGATGACAACGTCGACCATGTGGGAGGGGAAATTTCAGTCTTTGAAGAAAATGGCCAACTGGGATATGCGCTGGGTTCAGAGTGTGGTGCTCGGAAAGCATAACAGGTCGGTCAGCATCCGAGGAGCAGGAAAATTCGAGGTTTGCCCGCAACATCGGTTCTCCAGCTCCTCAGATTCTGCCTGACATACTGTGCTTTTCCAGCATCTTCTCTTGACTCTAATCTCCCGCATCTGCTATACTCACTACTGCCAACACGCTAGGTTCAGCCACTTCTGTTATACTGCCTTTAATTCTGTTCTCACTGCTATAGGAAAGAGGTTGTTAAACTTGAAATCGTACAGAAAAGATTTCCAAGTATATTGACAGTGTTGTGCAGAGTGGTGGCGGCGGGTGATGTTGAGCTACACGGTGAGTATGAATGGGCTGGGGCTATGTTTCCTGGAGTTCTGAGGATTCACCTTCCTGAGGTTTATCGCAGTGAATCCCGATACTCCAGGGTGAGGAAGGTCAAAGGCTAGGGAAATAGACAGAACAGTTATTCACATTGAAACTGGACAATTACTCATGGGCCATCACTTTGCTGAACTATGGAGGTAGACTGAAGAATGGGACTGGCCGGAGAAGTCAGAATTTGGCGGCTCTAATCACATGATTGAGAGCAAAAATACAGGCATTGCCATATCATCTGAAAGGATCAATTAGATCACATTATCTCTCCCCCTCACAGAACCAGACCAGACACCATAACCCCAGAGGAAATATTTGTTCAGCACGGACCACTGCACAGACAGGGCTACTGTACTGCTGAACACCACCCTGCAATCGGTCCAGAGTGGGAGACTGTGCAGACCTCAGCAGTGCATTGATCTCTCAACCCAGATGAGACACTTGTTCTCAGCACAATCCACAATCTACCCAGAATGGAAAGGTATGCATACCACAGCAGTGCATTGATGCATAAACCCAGATGACATATATGACAAGGGTGTGTAATTGTGTCCGTCACGCCAGTACATTTCTCAGAACACTGTGTTAGATCACTGCCTAGCGTCGGGAAACATGCAGCCCACACTGGAAGTGATAGGATGTGCATCTCCCATGTTCTCACACATATCTGCACTGTGCCATGACACAGGGGTGCTGTGGGTGTGGACATCACTGCCAGAGAGAGATGGCGGGGCTATCAGTTTACGTTTCAACAAATAGGAGGGGTTTGGGGAATAGAAAGAGTGGACGAGACTGAGAGTCAATGTCATGGAAGGATGTGTTCCCAGGTTCCAGAATGGTGAAGTGAAGACATTTTGATAGTATCCTGCAACGTGAGCCAGTGTTTCCAGGAATTATGGGTGAATTAGATATTGGTGTGAGTTAAGGTGATGGAGAATTTTGGATGAGCATTTGTTCTTCAGCTCTGTAACTGGGAGTAGTGTCAGCAGAGTCTTCGACTCATTGGGTTGAATCTAACAATAACTTGTCTCAGTGGCATTTTCACTGAGTATGACAGAGGAATTGTCTGCATGAGACCAAACTAGTTTGCTGGTGCTATCTTATCAAACTCACCGCATAAACTACCTACCCCACCCCATGGCGTCCCTCTCATTCAATGCCAGCTCAATTTTCCTTCATGTCTGGAGGTACTCACGAACACCCGCATGACCTTAGATATTCAGTGATCCCTGTCACTGCCGCCGTCTTCAAAAGGCCAATGTGCACACGGTTGAGCTTTCTCAGTTCGAAGCTGCCCTGCACAGTTTACCCCGAGCATGTCAGATAAGGGGCAATTACACCACGGTTTGTCGACAGGGGCAAGGAGGTCCTGGTGGATGGGCTGGTTCAGAGGGGTACCATTCTCTTCCCAAAGGGGGCCACACCACCGAACCCACCGAGCATGGTCTGAGCTTACCACGCAGCTCAGTGTAGCATCTGTGGTCTGAGGAAATTACCAGCAATACAGGACAAGCATCAGTAACCTTCCCCACTGTGTAAGGATCAGGCTCACTGTATTCTCTCTGCTCCATCGCACTCACTGTATATGTGTTACACGACGTATCCCCGAAGAAGACTCATGCTCCACCACTCTCAATACTGTTTGGAGTCTCTCTCTCTCTCACTTACTCTCTCTCACTCTCTCTCTCGCTCTCTCGCTCCACGCCCCACAAATAACACTGCATGGATACAACACTGTGGACTGACTGCCGCCAGACAAACAGCAGGGTCACCCACTCCCACCCTCCCTCAGTCCCTTTCTCCCATTCCAGATGAAACAGCCTGGAATCGGACAGAAAGGGCCAACCGAGGTGGTGGAGTGCTCGATATCCGTTCCCTCAACTCCCCCTCCCCCCGCCAAGTGGGAAGGACCCTGGTAGTAGCCGGAGAGGACTGGGACGCCTCGTGTGGAGATTCTGAAACATCCACGTCCCAGCAACAGAGGAGCAATGTTCAGTGAAGGGCAATTCTCACTTTAAACCCACTGGCAGTTCTGTTTCCCTCTGTCACAACTTGGAATCCGTGGCCCTGGTGCCATCTCCCTTTTGTATCGAGCTGATACAAATGGAATCCCCACGGTCTCGGTGGGCAGGGGGACACATCGTCTCCCCCACCTCCCAGGAAGGGAGCACGGAGACTCCCTCCTACACCTCCCCCTGTAAACTGCTCAGATACTGAAACTAATCTGTGATAGTTACTGCTCTCCCCAATTGTCCTGACAACTTCACTAATCTGTGATCGTATACACACAGCGCCCTTTGTTCCTGCACTCCTTTATAATGGTACAGAATGTTTTATATTGATTTTCAGACATATTCCTGCCAAGGTGCGTCACCTCACGCTGTCTGCATTGATCCTGATCTGCCATCAACCTGAATACTACACCAACGTGTTACTGTCCAGCTGGATTTCCACACTGTCCTCCATAAACCTTATAATTATTCCAGGTTTGGTAACTGCAAACATTGAAATTGTCCTACAGTCACAATCCACAGAGAAATGATTTGGAGATGCCGTTGTTGAACTGGGTTGTGCAAAGTTAAAAATCACACAATACCAGATTATACTCCAACAGGTTTAATTTGAAGCACACTAGCTCTCGGAGCAACGCTCCTTCATCAGGAAATAGTAGAGGGCTCAATCCTAACCCACAGAATTTATAGCAAAAATTTACAGTGTGATGTTACTGAAATTATAAATTGAAAAATTGATTGTGTGTTAAGTCTTTCATTTGTTAGAATACAGTGATAGTAGCACTTCTTTCATGTGTAAATCACAAAATCTTTTTTTTAAAGTTGCATTCTCAGGTTAGCTGTTAACAATAGTGATAGTTAGACAATATGTTGAAGGTGTTGACCCCCTGTGTTCTCTGTCTATACCATGATATTTAGATTGTTTCTAATCTAAAAAATGAGATAACGGAGTCTTGCATAAATTCATGCAGTTTCTGAGCTCAGAGGTCTACATGAATGCATGCAGCTTTTGAGTAAAGTACAATGTAATCCTGAAAGTACAAATTCACCCCACAAAATATATGTGCGCATGTGAGTCCTTGTCTGTCTGAGCTGTGGGTTGTGAGTATGAGAAAGTGTACGTGTGCATGTGTAGTGAGTGCAGAGTGCCTTACGTCTGTGAGGGGGTACATGTGGATGTGTGTGTGTCTGTAAGGGTAGGTATGGGTGTCAGTGTGCGCATCTGTGTGTAATTGTGTCCGTGTGTATGTGTGTATAGGAGTGCCTGTGTGTGTGTGAGTGTGTGGAGTATCTGTGTGTGTGTGCATAGTACAATGGCGGTCTCCTGTAATGTGCCGTGAACCCAAGGTCCCGGTTGAGGCCCTCCCTATGGGTACCGAACTTAGCTTTCACCTTCTGCTCGGCCAGTTTTCTCTGCTGCCTATACCGAAGTCCGCCTTGGAGGATAGTCACCCGAAGTTCCGAGGCTGAATGTCCTGGACACACGAACACACAGACACACAGAGACGCACAAAGATATGCACACACAGATGCACAAAGACATGCACACAGAGAAGCACATGCATACACACAGCTGCACACAGAGACATGGAAAACATAGACACACACATTGATACACGCACAAACACATGTACATACACACACCTTGTAAAATGCAATGTTTAGTGACTTACCCTTACAAATAATCTTACACGTAACAAAGGATTGAAACATTCTAAAACACATCAGCCGAGCATGGCATAGTATCACTTTCAGCAAACGAGGGAGCGGGAGAGAGAGGAAGGGAGGCATTTAACCCAATTCAATGATTCACCCCAAAACAAAGTAGTCCCCATTGCACACAGATGCAGAGATCGAGATACAAACATACGCACACACGCTAATGCAGAACACACAGAGAGATAGACACATAGAGATACACAAATATACACATACAAATCGACAGGCGCGGGCATACAAAGGCACATGGACCCATAGCATTATGCAGGGGGGGTTGAAAACAGATCTATCAGCCCATACACTCGTTGCTAACGATAATCTCAAACTAAACTAGTCCCACCTTCCGGCGCTTGTTTAATGTTTTTCCAAACATTTTCTTATCCTTTCACTTAATAAAATATCTTTTAAACAGTGTAACTTTACCCACATCCAGCACATCTGAGGATGTTCATGAAACGAACCAAATGACGTGTCATCACAATGCACATCATAGGTCTTGATCAGGTATACACAAGAACTCTGTGGGAAGCTCGAGAAGTGATTGCTCGAATCTTGATGAGATGTTCTTATCATCAAAAGCCACAGGTGAGGTGCTGGAAGACACGATGCTGACTAACTTGGTGCCATTATTAAACAAACTGGCAAGGAAAATCCAGGGAACGAATGACCAGTGAGCCTGCCATCGGTGGTGAGCAAGTTGTTGGAGAGATATCTAACGGCAGGAGTTAGATGGATTTGGAAAGACAAGGACTGATAAGGGATAGTCAACAAGGCTTTGTGCTTGGTAGGGCATGTCTCACATTTGATAAGGTTCCGCATGGTAGACTGGTTGGCAAGGTGAGATCTCATAGAATAAAAGGAGAACGAGCCATTTGGATACGGAACTGGCTAAAAGGTGGAAGAGAGAGATTTTCAGACTGGAGGCCTATGAGCAGTGGTGTGCCACAAGGATTGGTGCTGGTTCCACTGCTGTTCATCATTTACATCAATGATTTGGATGTGAACACAGAAGGTATGGTTAGTAAGCTCATATATGACACCAACATTGAAGGTGCAGTGGACAGAGAAAATGATTACCACAGAGTATAACGGGATCTTGATCAGATGGACCAATGGGCTGAGGAGTTGCAGATAGAGTTTAATTTAGATAAATGTGAAGTGCTGCATTTTGGAAAGGAAAATCAGGGCTTGGCTTATATATTTAATTTTAATTCCCTGTGGAGTTTTGCTGAACAAAGAGACCTTGGAGTGCAGGTTCATAGTACTTTGAAAGTGGAGTGGCAGGTATATAGGGTAGTGAAGAAGGCGATTGAGATGCTTGTCGTTGTTTGACAGTGCATTGAATGTCAGAGTTGGAAGGTCATATTGCAACTGTACAGGACATAGGTTAGGCCACTATTGAATTCTTCGTGCAATTATGGTCTTGCACTTCGAAAAAGGATGTGTGAAACCTGAAATGACTCAGAAAATGTTTACAAATATATTGCCAGGGTTGGATGCATTGAGATTTATGGAGAGGCAGGATATGCCTCGGTTATTTTCCCTGGAGCATCAGTGGTTGAGGGGTAATCATAGAGGTTAATATACTCACAAGTGGAATGGATAGTGTCAATAGCCAGGTCTTTTCTCCAGGGTAGCGTGTTCCAAATCTACTGGACAAATCTAGGTTGAAGGTAAGAGGGGAAAGACTGAAAAGGGATCAAAGGGGCAACGTTTTCAAAGAGAGGGTGCTTTGTGTGTAACGAGCTGCCAGAGGAAGTTGTGCAGACTTGGACAATTACAACATTTAAAAGGCATCTGGACGCGCACATGGATTGGAAGTGTTTAGGGGGATATGGGCCAAATGATGGCAAATTGAACTGCATTAATGTAGGACATCTGTTTGTCAGGAACAATTTGGGTAGAGCTGGGAAGCTCTATGACACTATGTCTTCTGTAAACCTTTCTCCAGTCATCTTAAAATTACCCCCTAGTCTTGAAATCCACCACCCTAAGGGAAGGGCACCTTCCATTCAACATTATCTTTTCTATCATTTTTTTAGAAACCTCTATAAGGTTGATAAGGTTTCAACCTTCCAAGCTGCAGTGGAAAAGGTCCTTGTCCATCGAGTCTGTCCTTATACCTTAAGCACTCCATTCCCAGCAACAGACCGGTAAATCTTATCTGAACCCTCTCCACTTTAATAATATCCTCAATATAACTGGGTGACCAGAACTACACAGTACTTCAGGAGAGACCTCACCAATGCCCATCTCAACCTTAGGTAATGTTCCAGATCCTGTAATCAAAGGTCTGATAAATGAAGGCAAGCAATCCAAACGCCTTCATAACCACCCTGCCTACACATGATGCAAACTTCAGAGAAATATACCAGAACGCTAGATCTCTCTGTTCTACAATGCCACCAATGGCCCGAATTTATACTTAGATGTTCTCTCCTTGTTTGTTTTCCCAAATTGTGATACGTTGTATTTATTGAAATTAAACTCCATCTGCCACTCCTCAGCCCAGTGAGTGATAGTACTGGGGAAGAAAAGCTGGACTTTAAACAGCTGCCATGGATTCCTTCGTGGTTTTAAGAAGAGGGCAGACACACGTTAGAGGCAGGAAATAATGATTGGCGTTCTTGATCCAGAAAGTATGCTCTTTGTTCATCTCTGGTGTTTAGTGATAAATATCTACTCCAGATCTTTTATAGTGCAGAGTGTGTCTGCAGGATGTTCTTTTTTCCCTCATATTGGAGATCACAGACACTATTCACTTAAGGTGGAAACCATAGCCAAGCTATTAAAGGTCTTCATAGTTTGTCTCGAAGGCAGCGCACATAAACTCAGCATGCTAGAGTTGAAGTGAGTACCTTTCATTTGTTAAATTAATTTCACAATTAATTAACTGTGTAATTCAGTAAAGTTAACCAAACTTTAATGGATCCACACCGAGCTAAAAGCTGACATTTAAAATGTGACCCAAAAATCTGGGCATGGTTTAAGTCTTGTATATTGGGTAACGCCCATGCGTCTGAGCCAGAGCACTGGGTTAGATTTCAATATCCGAAATTGCGTGGTCGTCACTCTGGACCAGAAGGTCTGGATTCAAATCCTACCTATCACAAAATTATGTCACAGTATTTCAAAACAGGCTGATGAACAAACACACATGAGAATGATGTTGCAGCGTTAGGGTTTAATGCCAAGTGGTGGTAGTGTGACTACTTCTGAGCCCAAAATTCCAGATTCAGATCCCACAGAAGTGTTTCATAATGTGGCTGAACAAGTTGTCAAATGACTTTAGAATTGTGATGTGATGGAAAAGGAAAATGAGTCAGTATTGATTTTCGGAATTTAGTCCCAGGGTTACTGAAAACAGCCATTCGTGTTGATTGTGGTCAAAGTTGCACATTCTAGAGGTTTATAAAACTATGAAGCCCATGGATAGGGTGAATAGTCAGGGTCTTTACTCCAGGGTATGGAATTCCAAACTAGTGGACATAAAATTAAGGTGAGATGGACAAGATATAAAATGGACCTAAGGGGACCATTTTCACACAGAAGGTGGTATGTGTATGCAATGAGCTGCCAGACGAAGTGGTGGAGGATGGTACGATTACAACATTTAAATTGTATCAGGATGGGGACATGAATTGGAAGGGCTCAGAGCGATATGGTACAAATACTAAAAAATGCACCTAAGTTAATTTACGACATCTGGTTGGCATGAATGAATTTGACCAAAGCGTCCGTTTCTGTGCTGTACATTTCTATGATTCATTGATCCGATTAAACATGATCTCGTTGTAACCTTACGTAACCTTCTTCACCTTCCACTATATAACTAATCTTGGTGCCATCTATAAACTTGCTAACCATACTTTGTATAATCCACATCTAAATGATTGATATAAATGACAATTAAAAGTAGATCCAGTACAAGTCCCTGTGGAACGCCACTGGTCACGGGCCTCCAATCTAAAAGTCAACCTTCCTCTACCACCCTCTGCCTCCTGCCAATAAGCTGAAACACACACACGCATACAGACATAGAGACAGAGACACAGTTCTGTCTTTAAGACAGATATAGATACATTTTAATTGATAAGGGGATCAAGATAACAGTGAGAAGGCGGGAGAATTTTGTTGAGAAACATGATTGAACGGCAGATCGACTTGATGAATCAAACAGTCCTGTTCTGCACCAATTTCATACGCTCTATGGTTTACACTATCGGAAATGTCCAACCAAGAGAACAGTGGCGGCTGAGTTTGATAAATACTTTACTGAACGGAGTCAATAGGAATGTTGGATATGTTTGAGGGACTGAATAGTCTATGCCTTTCCTACTGGTTGTGCCCTCATTTTTTTTAAAAAGGGGAATCTGACTTGTTGTGAGTTCATACACGTTTAAATTTAAAGGTTTCCCCATTTAAGATTGAGATAATTTCCTCTCTCCTTCTGGTTGTGCTATCTCTGTTATTCTCATCCCCAGGGAACAGCCAAGACTGGGCCATAGAGTCATAGAATCCTAGAGATGCACAGCATGGAAACAGACCTTATGGTCCAACATATCCCACCCCAAATTAGTCCCACATGCCATATCCTTCCAAACCCTACCTATTCATATACCCATACAGGTTTCAAATGTTCCAATTGTTCCAGCCTCCACCACTTCCCCTAGCAGCTCATTCCATTCACGTACCATCTTCTGCATGACACAGTTTCCCCTTAGGTCTCTTTTATATCTTTCCCCTCTCACCCTAAACCTATGCTCTCCAAGTCTGGACTCTCTTACACCAGAAAAAATACCTTGCCTATTTACCCTATCCATGTCCCTCATGATTTTATAACAGGAACAGGAGAGCCCTTGTCCGCTATGATGAAATAGAGAGTCGAAGTAATTACTTATTTTCAAGTTGGAAAGCTATAACTAGTGGAATTCCACAGGAATCAGTGTGAGGTCATCAACAGTTTACAATCCAGATTAATGATTTGGATGAAGGGGCTGAATGGATTGGAGCTCAGTTTTCTCATACACCAGGATAGTCATTCAACAAGATTTCAAGTGGAGGCAGAGCGTCTGCAATGGGGCATAGACAGTTGGAGAGCAGAGGGTCTGCAATGGGATATAGACTGTGGATGGCAGAGCGTCTGCAAAGGGATATAGACAGGAGGAGGGCAGCGCGTCTGCGATGGGATAGAGACAAGGGAGGAAAGAGCGTCTGCAATTGGAGACAGACAGGGGAGGGCAGTGAGTAAACCTTCACCAAAGAAAGCAGTATATTGTGGGCGGTGGGAAGTTTGTGTTTTGGAGGAAGCATAAAACAACCATAAATTATATAACTGGAGGCAGAAGGCAGAACGCAGTGTTATAATATGATTTGTGTGTCCTGGTCCATAAATCGCGTCAAGTTAGTCTGTACAGGCAGCACGTGATTTGAAAATTAAATGAAATGATACTTTTTCTTGCAAAGCGCATTGGGTCCGATCTTCAGGAAGTTTTACTGCATCTGTACGGGTAACTCATGACACGGCATCTGATGTACTGTGTGTGGCTGTGATCCACTGAAGTGAAAAACAAATTGATTTTCAAACTTTTCAAAGATGTTCCTCTTTGCTCGTTCTTACGATGAAGGCATGATATTATGTACGATTAGAAGTTCAGGCATGACAATGAGAAACGTTCTTAATGACCATATAAGATTTTGAGCTTGTGAATACCTGATGAATATTTTACCTTCTATGGGAGAATAAAACTGGGATAGTAATTTAAGAATAAGACGCATTCATTGAAATGACGATATTGTGAAGATATTACAAGTTGTTTTTTATAAGTACACTAGAACATATAAACACATCTTCAAATCGACTGGTGCTATTTGTTCCAAAAGAAATGGCTGGGCATCCAACAATAGCAACCATGTACCAACATGAAGCAGGGAATGTGATGGAATCGTACAGTTGAGACACTGTTCAATGAGAACTCATTTGGTCCAGTTTGGGGCTGGATAACGTTATTGTGTGATTCAACTCAGAGAGGGAGAAATTGTAATATTCCTGAGAAGGAACAGTCTGGTTCTCCCTCTCTCTCCGTGTTCCTCATTCCAGGAAGGTATGTGAGCTGAAAACATCTCAGTCGTCTTTACCACTGATTGAGGATTCCTGTCAAGGATTCACTGGAATCGCCCAACTGCCTGAAGTAAAGGGAATCCAGCTAAATCCACCTGTTACAGGAAGTGATCCCTTTACCAACAGTTTGTAATATCAGAAGAACTCCATAATGGTGTTTGGGACAATCACTCATGATTCCTTTCGTCACGAGTTCAATTAATATTTGAGCAAAGTTCTTTGAATTTAACGCTTTGCAAAGATTTTATTTTTCAGTTTGTCATCAAATATGTGCATGTGTCAGTATTTTTCGAAAGGGAAATATCGGTGCACAGATTTGCCACATCCAAACTATCTGTCATTTATCTTTCCATCGTAGTAACTTTTTTTGTGTCATAAACTTGTTCATTTTAGCAGATTAATGAATCCTGCCTGAAATGTTCCTAACCCTCACACATTCTGAGACCTATATTATTGATCATATCACCAACCCCGTTACAGTAACATTTGCAGTGAGCAGTGGAAGCGTGAGACGAGGAAAGGGAATAACGTCCTGAACTATAGACCAGTGAGCCTGACGTCATTGGTGCGCACATTGTCTGAGAGCATTGAGAGGAGCAGGATTTTCATGTATTTGCAAATGCAACACCTGATGAAGGATAGTCAACATGGCTTTGTGCATGGGAAATCATTTCTCACAAAGTTGATTCCATTTTGTAAAGAGGCGACAAAGAAGATTGGCGATGGCAGTGTGGTAGACGCTGTCCATATAGACTTCAGCAAGGCATTCAACAGGATTCCGCATGGAAGACAAGTTAGTAAGGTTAGGTCATAAATAGATCCAAGATAAGCTAGCGAAATGACTAAAAATTAGAGTGAAGGTAGGAGACAGAGGGTAGTAGAGGACTGCTTTTCAGACTTGAGGCATATGACTAGTGATGTGCCACAAGGAGCAGAGCTGAATCCACTGCTTTTTATTATTTATATAAATGATTTGAATGCGAATATTTGCCTGTTCATTATGTTCGTAGATAACCTTAAAATTGGACGTGCAGTGGCCTGCATGGTTTGCCTCAGAGTACAATGGGCCCTCGATCAAATGGGCCATGGGCCGAGGAGTGACAGATGAAGTGAACTTTAGGTAAATGTGAAGTGTTGCATTTTGGTAACGTAAAATAGGGCAGAATAAACAATTAAAGGTTGGGGGCCTATGGAGTATGCTGAACAAAACTGTGCAGGTGCATTGATCCTTGAAAGTGGAGTCGCAGGTTGACAGAGTGGTGAAGGTGGGGTTTGGCATGCTTGCCTTTATTGATCAGTCCATTGAGTATGCGAGTTGGGAGATCACGTTGTGACTAGGCAGGATGTTGATGAGGCCAGATTTAGAATATTGTGTTTAATTCAGTTCGCTCTGCTACAGGAAGGATGTTGTTAAACCTGAGCGGATGCAGAAAAGATTTAAAAGGATATTGCCGGGCATGGAGGGATTGAGCTCCAGGAAGAGGGTGGACAGACTGGTGCGTGTTTACTGTGGATCGTCGGAGACCGAGGCGTCATAATATGGACGTTTTAAAAATCATGAGAGGTATGGAAAGTCTGAATAGCAAAGGTCTTTTTCCCAGGATAGGGTAGTCCAAAACTATAGGACAAAGGATTAAGGTGTGAGGAGAAAGATAGTGAAGGGACAACATTTTCGTCCGGACTGTGGATTTCATTTAATTTTATCGAAATTTTCATCCAACATTTAAAAGGCATTTGTCTTCACATATTAATAGGAAGAATTGACAGGGATATGGGCCAACTGCTGACAAATGGGTTGAGATCAGATTGGGATGTCTGGTTTATGGGGACAGGGTTCCCTGCTGTATGACACTGTAAGAGATATGAGGAGAAATTCTAAAAAGGCCATTTGAGTGTGAATTCTCTTCCCCAGAGGTATGTGGTGCCACTTTGTTCACATTTATTCAAACTGAGTTCATTAGTATTTGACAGAGATTGTTTTATGGTTAATGGAATACAAACAGAAAAGCGGGACTGAGACCACAACCCGATATATCACAATCTTAGTGCGTACTGGAGCAGTTTCTCAGTGTCGAACGACCTAATCTTGCTCCTGAGTGTGATGCTCCATTGTTCCATTCAGCTCCTCCAACCTGCTAGACAGGAGTAGTTGGAGGCCATTTACTGCATCACCTGGTGCACAGAAACAGGGAAGACCATTCAGAGGTCTTTCAGTGATGTAGCTCCCTTGAATCTTCTGAATAGAGAATTCCTGACATTCACTACCCTCTGTTTGAAGAAACCATTCCTCTGCTCATACACGATGACCTATTGATATGAGCGATAGAGGTGAATACAAGGGCTTAGCTAAAAGCGACTGGCAACTGGTATCAGGGCAGTATTTAACTGAGGATAATATCAAGGAGCCTGAGCAAAATCAGATTTAATCAGAATCCATTGCAAACTCTCCGCTGTTTGTAGTCATTCACAGCACAATGGAAGATGTTGATCATCATTAGGCATCAATCATTTCAGCTGTGGGACATCACTGCAGGAGATCCCCAGTGTAGCTCCTTTATCCCAGGCATCTCCAGTTTGTTAGCGGGGAAATCCCTGCAGTGTGCAAGCAGGCCGATCAGCCCATTGAGTTTACACCGAACAGAAGTGGGGATATTCACTATAGGTTACAAAATGTTCAGAACACTTCGTCATCCCTCAGGTCCGGACGCAGTCTGTGTCCTTGCACAACAAGACCTGGACAGCATTCAAGCCTGTGCTGTTAAACTGTCAGTAACATTTATGTAACAGCGCTGGAAGATATTTCGACAGTAAACGAAGGAGTTCACTCTGCACCTCAATTTGGCTTCACAAGAATGTGAGGAAGTCATTCAGCCCATCAAAACTATTGTGCAAAAAAAAGAAACAGCCTCCTGCCTGCTTCACTGGACGACATGCAGTCTGTCCAACACTACACGTCAATTACATAGGATCAGAAAGAGACAATTTCACACTCTGGTCATTTACAAAGGAACAGGAAGATGTCATTCAACATATCAAGTTACTAACCTAGGAACAGGAAGGCGTCAGAGATGGTCCAACATCACAAACAAATGGAGCAGGGACTGAACGGATAAACTGGTCCACTTTGCTCCTCGTTGCTTTATTAGTCATATAATATATGTGTTTCCTGTGAGTAGGAATGAAGATAATTTTTTAACCATTTTCAAAGGCATCTTCCATCGCTGAGAGGGCAGACCCATGTTCTCTCTGGAAGTCAGAAGCTGGTGGGGAATGGCTAACTGTTGCACAATGAATGTATTGTGCCTTCTGACAGAATTGTGTACAACGTAACATTGAGTGCAGAGTCACACAGTAACTGTACATGAAAGTGTTCAGAGTTCATTCAGAGCCTCGACCTCACTGTCATTGGAAATGTGGTTTGCACAGGCACGTGAAATATTGGGAAGCGAGCATCCTATGGAAAGCATGGAATTTCTCACCTTATCACTGCCTGTTTGAGACATAATGATGGTCCATCAATAACCATCAAGTTTCAACTTCTTAATCTCTCACAGTGCTGCTGATTAAACAGATCCTTATTGCATTCTATCCTTATGGGAACATCATACCAGGTTTCAGTCTGGTGAAACTCCTTTGCACTGTCTCGGTGACATTCAGATCATTATTTATAAAGCAGACTCAGCCTGTACACATTACCCAAATACTGGCTCAACAAAGCACTACCATTGAGTAAGATATATTTATTCTGGTACTTTAATAATTTTCCATGACGGACCACATATCCCTTACAGTAATAATTACTTCCTGCCCCGTAAGAATGTTGTTAGTGACTTATACTCAAGGACATCCAGGTCCTTTTCAACAACACCCCTTCCCAACCTCTCACCATTTGATAAGCTTAAATGTAAATGATGGTACTTGTTGGTCATATCTGAATCATTTTTATCTCTTGTGAACAGCTATTGCACAAAAAATTATCATTCTCATACCCCACAAGCCTTCCATCCAGAGAAAACAAAACACTACTCCGTTAATTTTGCTCATTATCCAATTTTTAATCCATATGGTGTATATTCCACCGCTACTTCCCCATGGACTCTAACATTCTCCACTCATCTGCATGCAACCATGTCAAACTTCTTCTGAAAATTCAATTATTCTACTCACAATGGTTCCCAATTGTCAATGACACGATGCACAGAGTCCACAAGCTCCAGCAAGTTTATCAAAGATCATTTCCCTTTACTGAATCTAGGCCAAATCTGCCAAGTTGTATCATTGTTCTGGTTGTCACATTCTTGTAAAAGTTCCAATGTTTTCTCAAGCTGACATCAGCTATTTAGTTTTTGTTTGCCCTCTCCGTCCTGTTTTAAATGTTTTGATTTACAATACCTGCTGTCAAGTCTGCAGGATCCTTTCTGTTATGTAACCAGCTTTGAAGAATAATCATTAATTCATTCGCTGGTTCTATTGTCACCTTCTCAATACTCTGGCATTGAACTCATCAGATGCAGCATATTACCAACCTTCAATTCGATTATATTATCAAAAACATACTGTTCATTAATTCTAGTTTCAGGCAGTTCCTCATTTTCATCAGATCCTGTTCACTAGTATATCTGGAACTTTGCTTCTGTACCTTCCTCAGGGAGATGGACTCAATGCATTCCTCTCAGATGGTGGATGGCATCTGACAACCAGTGAATATTTCGGAGGACTGCACTTCGGAGATGATAAATATGTTCACAACTCCTGCCTGGAAAGTTCCAGAATTAATCCAGTTCACTTCATGGTGAGTGCCAACACTGTCCTGTCACTGGTGTGAGGCTACAGGTTATACTGATAGAGGGGACACAGCTCGATGACCACCTCATTTTTGAAAGGTTAATATTTTACGTTTGGAATTTGTTCAGTTAGAAAGATATTCCTGGAAATCCCACAGACGTTAGTCGAGTGCCTATTCCCTCACGGAGTACAGAGCTTCCCTTCTGTGTAGTCCCGGCTCCATTTGTTTTCCATGGACATAAACACTCTGTAAATGCAATGCCCAGAGTGGGGTCACCAAACCCTTGGTCTCTCTGAATACATGCTGCAGCTCATAATACACACCGGATAAAAGCATCCACAGAACCTGTGTAATGACAGGTTCAAGTCAAATCCTCACACATAGTGCACACATTCTGTGTTGAAAATGTTTCTTTTCCTGCCTGAAAAAGCCGTTGCATCTCTGGCAGTCACACAGTGAAAGTTTCTTTCTCCAAAGAAGCAGCTGACAATGTAAAATTACGTTTCTCTGTTTCTCAGCAACTATAACAGCAGTATAAATATGACCGATGGAGTTGACCACCACACTCAGGGAAGAGCGATAGAGGGAATATAACTCACTTTAAACAGGGGCATATTTAGATTGACGTGATATTCAGGAACATGGGGAAAGGGGTTATGTTAGAAGAAGGTCTCTTTTTATTTTCCTTCTAATTCATCATCAGCAGTCGCTTTGCTTGCTTTTCATTTCTCTCTCTCTTTTTCTCTCTCTTGCTGGATATTTCTCCATCCATTCAAATAACCTCCCCCTCACTCATCCAGCTTTCACTCATATAAATGATATTATATCTCTTTGCTTTCAGTGTTGATTAGATTCACTAGACTTAAAGCATTAGCTATTTTTCTCGAGACAGATGTTACCATATTTGCTGAGATTCTCCAACATCTTCCGACGCTGGAGAATTTTATTTCAAATCTCCAACATTCACAGTTCATTGGTGTATTTCAACCTTACTGTTGTTGTTTCGCGTGATGTCAAAATCACAGGTAAGGGCAGCATTTGATGTCCATCACTAACTGTCCTTGACCGTGAGGTCATTTGTCAGGACAATATTGAGCCAACCATGTGGTCGTGCGTCTGAAGTCACACATAATTTCTTTACCAAAGACTATAAGTGACATAATGAAAGAAATCCTGATTGTTTATGATTGCAATTAGTAGAATGAAATTTCATTCCAATTTTTGTGATTCGAATTTAAGTTCTGTCATTGGCTGTGATAGGATTTGAAACAATGCCTTTAAGGTCATAACCTGTGCCTCTCAATGACCCGTCTAGTGGCATTATTACACTGATATGGGGTCACTTTTATGAAATAGCTGGAGAAGCAAGAAGTAGAATGCGTTCAAAATATTTGCAATTGGAGGAAAGGTCAGAAGAGAACTGAAGCCGATAAATCTGAAGTTAACAAAGAGACGGTTGATGGCTAATTCAACAACAGCACTGAGGCAGTGGTTGAGACTGGGGCTCTTATAGACCTGGGTGTAGGCAGGTTTAATGGCAGAGAAAATATCGAGAAACAGTTCAGGGTAAAAGAAAGACTCAAGGATCTGAAGAATTTTCTTCCTTCTTAGATTTTTATAAGTGAGGAGTCTGAAATAGATGGAAATGAAGTGGAGTTCGTGACTGAAATGGATGATAACAGTTTATGCATAAGCTAAATATAACTAACTGAAATAGCAGTAACCTTCACCATCGTTTATGGAATTCACAGAGATAGGCTTATCAGGAACACCAATAATAGCGGGAATGGGATAATACCCAACTTGAATAATCTATCTGCAACTCTAACCATGCCCAATCCTGAGAAAGCAAGTGAAGACCATGGGATAAACTCCTGTCCATTGTTGGAACATTCCAGTCAAATCATTCAGATTTTGATCCATTGTTGGAATATTCCAGTCTAATGTTCTCAGATTCTGATCCATTGTTGGAATATTCCAGTCTAATGTTCCCAAATTTTGATTCTTTTTCGGCACATTCCATTCTATTGCTCTACGATTGTCTTCCTCTCGTTTTCTCTGTGACTGCGGATCCCAATCCTCTTGAGGATGACGCTGCCGCTGATACTATGAGATAACAGGTTGAAGGAAGCCTCGTATTAATAGAATAGGAAAACCTCTTGTGACACAGTTAGGATCCACGGAGACTGACATCAATCACAGCCACCAAACAAACAGCTCCAGTTAACCTCTTTCACAACAACCCTGACATAACTTGGTGTGAGTGGGATATTGACATCGCTGACGATCTCCAATGTAGAGTTAGACGTGAGGTAGAGAGATGATGCTTTCTCTTTACAAGCTCGATGATTAGACTGTGTTGTGGCCCGGTAGGAATTGCTGGGCTCCCGAGGACATCTGTCTGATCACCAGGCCTGCTGCATTCTTTGGCTTTACTTATTAATATCTAACTTTGACATAGAAGCATTCTGCAGCTTTACAGGGCCCTGGTGAGACCACACCTGGAATATTGTTTGCAGTTCTGGTCTCCAAATTTGAGGAAAGACATTCTGGCAATTGAGGGAGTGCAGCGCAGGTTCACGAGGTCAATTCTTGAAATGGCAGGACTACCTTACGCTGAAAGACTGGAGCGACTGGACTTGTATACCCTTACGTTTAGAAGACTGAGAGGGGATCTGACTGAGACATGTAAGATTATTAAAAGATTGCACACTCTGGAGGCAGGAAACATGTTTCCGCTGATGGGTGAGTGCCGAACCAGAGGACACAGCTTAACATACGGGGTAGACCTTTTAGGACAGAAATGAGGAGAAATTTCTTCACCGAGAGAGTGGTGACTTTGTGGAATGCTCTGCCCCGAAGGGCTGTGGAGGCCCAGTCTCTGGATTCATTTAAGAAAGAGTTGAATAGAGCTCTCAAGGACAGTGAAATCAAGGATTATGGAGATAAGGCAGGAACATCATACTGATTAAGGATGATCAGCTATGATCATAATGAATGGTGATTCCGGATCGAAGTGCAGAATGGCCTACTCCTGCACCTATTGTCTATTGTCTATTCACATCTATCTTACCAACATCGCGGAGCTTAGGTGGGGCCATGACAAGAAGGTCAGATATTCATGCTTTAATTGGATAATTACTTAATGAACAATTAGTTGCAGAAATACGACGTTTGACAGCGGAATGCGTCGAGCTGGAGGAGTGATAGCTCTGTCAGGAATAATATCGGATACACAATCCAACTCACAGATCCAGCCCGGACACCATAAGTCCAGATGAGATATCTGCTCAGCACGGAGCACTGTGCATACCAGTCTCAGTACAACACAGCAATGTGTCCAGGAAGGGATACTGTGCAGCTCCGTCTAATCCACTAGCTATCGGTCCAACATGGGGATAAGTACAGACCACACCCGCGCATTCATTCAGAATCCTGTGCAAAATGGTCTGTCCAGCACATGCAACGCACACAAGTGGCTTGTTCTGTAAACGTCGATACGGTATTTGTTCAGAATGGGGAGCTGTACAGTGAATAGCAGTGAATAGATATGTAAACTTGGAGCAGTTACCTTCCCAGTATGAAGAGCTGTGTACACCACCCAGTTCATTGATCTGTAAAGTAGGAGCAGTTACCCTCCCAGCATGTAGAGCTGTGTACCCCACCCTAGTACATTGTTCAGTAAGACTGTATTAGATCCCTGCCCAGCTTGAGGAAATTTGGAGCCCTTGCTGGAAGTGACAGAATGTACAGCTCCCATCCATTTCCAGCTCCATATCTCCATTGTGCCATGACAAAGCAGTGATCGGAGTGCGAAATTCCCTGTCAGAGAGAGATGGTAGGTCAATCAGTTGAAATACCAAAAACAAAATGACTTTGTGAAAACGAGAAAGGGAGATTGCGAGACAATTTCATGGAAGATTACAGCTTTCAGAATGCGGAAGCGAAGATATTTCAACAGCATCCTGCAACGTGAGCCAGTATTCCCAAGAATGATGGATGAACGCAATATCGCTGCGAGTTCACATGATGGAGTTTTGGATGAGCATTTGTTCTGCAGCTTTGCAACTGGGTGTTGGCTCAGCAGAGTTTTTGACTTATTGGGATGAACCTAACAATAATTTTTCTCAGTGCCATTTTCACTGAGTGTGAGAGAGGAATTGTCTGCACGAGGCCGAGATAGTTTCCTGGTGTCATCTTATTGAACTCACCTCATTAATTACCTACCCTACCCCATGGTGCCCCTCTCATTCTCCCACATATCATGGTTGGAGGTACTGAAAATTGCTCGGATTCCTCTGGATATTCTGGATAAAACTGGCACTGGTGCCATTTTTAAAAAGCCAATGGGCACACGGTTGACCTTTCTCTGGAGCTGCCCTCTGAACAAGGCTCATGCTCCAGCACTCTCACCAGTGCATGCAGCACCTTCCCACTCTCCCTCTCCCTCTCTCTCTCTCTCTCACCTTTTCAATCCCCCCATACGGCGATAGAATATTTTGGAGAGTGCTGATTATGGAATGTCCCAGATGATGTTCCAAATAATTCAATTTTTCAGGACCGTCAGGCTATCAGTATAGATTGGAAATAACTGAAGCCGTCAGACTGATATTTGTGTTCCAATCGATACATCTTTATCATAAAGGTCGATGATCCCGATCCTCTACTTTTTATGTGTTAACCAATCGCCATTCCATGCAAATGCCATCTGTCTTCTGTAAGAACCTTTTTTATTGTGATACCTTGTGGAATATCTCTGGAAAGCCTCGTGTCTGCCAGTCTCCCTTCATCAATCCATTACATTCTCAGGAATCCCCAGAAAAACTTTGCATGATTTTACAGGCAAAATATAGATCTCCTTGTGTGAAGCTTTACTAAATGTCCTGCAATTCCTTACTTTATAACAGACTCTAGCAGATACCCAACAATAATTGTTCGGCTAAATGGTTCCTGCGTTCAGTCTCGCTCCTTTCTTGAAAACAATCGCCATATTGGATTGTCTCTAATTTCGCTGGAACATTAATGGAATCCAGAGAGTTATGGAATATTTCACACAGTGCCGCCAGTCTCTCTGTAAACATATCTTTTAAAACGATTAATTACTGCCGACCTGTCAATTCTTAGTCTTAGCTGTTTGTTAAATATCTTATTTCTTTTGATAGAGACAGTTCATGAATTTCTCTCCTGGTGCCGTTTTGAGTATGTCACTGAAATACTTACAGTACCTTCCCTGTGAGGAACGATGTCAAATACTGGTGTAAAATATCTGCCTGTTCCCTCTAGCCAATTCTGCAATCACACCTTCCAAATGTCCTCAATATGCTTTCCTGGCTTCATTTCTATCAAAGCTCACACACTGATGTTGAACTTTCTTTTTATATGTATGGAAAAGCTCGTGATGCTTGCTTTCACATTTATTTCTTACCACTTCGCTTATATCATATATTTTCTTCCTTTTTCCTCACTTTCTAGATTCATATAGTCATATCGCGCACAAACAGAATCTTTGGCCCAACTTGTCCACGCTGACGCAGTTTTTCAAACTAAACTAGTCTAATCTGCTTGTATTTGGCCCATTTGCTTCAAAACATTACCCATTCATACGTTTGTCCAAACGCCGATCTTGAAATTAATGGCTGCTTCAGCTGTTTCAGAGGACAGTAAAGAGTAAAAGACATTGCTATAGATTTGCAATCACGCACAGACCTGACCAGGGCAGATGACCCATTGCCTTCTCTAAAGGACATGAGACACGCAGATAGGCTTCTTTCTATTACAAATTATGGTAGTTTCACTTAAATTCCATCAACTTGCTTCATGAGACATCAACAGGTTATTATTCGGTGCCTCTAGATTAAGAGTCAATGATTTGAGCAGCATGCACCATCTTCATGTCTGACAGATTCTATGGAGAGAGCAAGTTAAACATCTGAAGTGCAATTATCTTGTAATGGACTTGTGGTTAGAAGGGACTTGAAACAGATGAATCCAGACTTCACAAGGGCCCACATTCTGAGGTTTATTCAGACGTTGCACTGAGGGTGACCATCACATCATAATGGTGGTACTGGGCAGGATTTGTGAGTTTGAAGCTTTTGAAAATGTAGACCTGCAGAGGGCTAGAAGGACTATGGTGTCTGAGAACAGTCTGGCTCCTTTTCACATATCATTGAGTAATTCATGAATAGTAACTTACTTTATAGAATTCATCAGGGAAGGAATTTTAGTTGGAATTGAAGACGCTGACCTCCCCTTTTCAAAACCTTAGCTATCATGAGTGGAAACACAGTTCAACCCGGTTTAATAGACAAAGAGAATTACCTGCTTGGAACACCAACCATAGCGAGGATGGGATAATAACCACCTTGCATAATCCAAAGGATATCTTCGATCCGTGATGCTAATGATATCCAAGGCTGAGAAACATAGTAAAGACCAAAGAATAAACTCCTGTCCATTGTTGGAACATTCCAGTCTATTGTTCTCAGATTCTGATCCATTCTTGGAACATTCCATTCTAATGTTCTCAGATTCTTATCCATTGTTCGAACATTCCAATCTAATGTTCTCAGATTCTTATCCACTGTTGAAACATTCCGGTCAAATGTTCTCAGTTTTTGATCAAATGTCGGAACATTCAGTCTAATGTGGTCAGATTCTGATCTCTCCTCCTTCTTTGTCTGCAGCTGCTGATCCCTGTTCGTGCTGTTAGCGATGCTCCCCGTCACACGATGGGATAACACCTTGAACAGAGTCCTAATTTAAAGAAGAGGTTAATCCTCCAGTGAGACATATCGAATCCACGGAGACAGACATTATTCACATTCACAGAGCAAATAGCTCCAGTTAACCCCTTTCAATGCAATACTGTTATTATTAAATTTGAAAATAACTTTTAAAATTTACACATTCTAAATGGGATATGTGACGGTGACTGCAGGAAGGAATGGTGGAGATGGTACATTGATTGTGTGTTATCATTCCATCTGATTTGGATGTGGGAGTAATGACAGAGGATTGTCAGAACATAAACGAGTTTCTCTGTTTATAATTGGAATCGTACAGCCTGCAACTCGTGATCAGTCATTACAATATCAATAAAGCATTGAGAGAACTTTGATTGTCGACACTCTGACAGGAAAATGTGCCGAAGACAACATAGCATTATAACAGACAAACAGCATGGATATCTCAACAGAAAATTGTCCCTGACAAATGCAATTTAGATAGTTATTCCAGGATTAGAAAGGGCAGGTGAGGGTCATGCTGTTGATCTTATTGATGTCAATTAACTGTGATGAAGTATCACTTAATGAACGTCAATAAAAGTAAGCTTATGGCATTGGGGAGGAGACAGAAAACCAACAGAATTGGGGGCATGGCTGATGAGACGAGGGTGAGTGAACATGGTATTGCCTCGTCATCCATAATGCAACGTTCCTCTTTATAAGTCATATGAAGATCAGATTCAAATATAAATCTACAATGAGGACTGAGGATAACCAATATTATTAGAGACCATACGAGCAGATAATATAGGCGTAGAAACCAGACCATTGAGCCAATCAAATTTGCTCCAACATTCAATCAAAGGAGATAAGTTTCTCAACCCCATTGTCCCCATAACCCTTGTTCCCCTTTACAATCGAGTACCTATCCTATACAGGATTAAATATACTCAATGGCCTGGCCTCCATAACCTTCTGTGGCAGTGGATTTCATAGACTAACAATGCTCTGGCTGAAGAAGCTTCTCCTGAAATCTGTTCGAAAAAGGTTATGTTAACATCATATGTTAAGCCTTTCATTCCTATGACCATTCTTGTGAACCTCCTCTGAACAGGCTCCATGCCCAGTAGATCCTTACTGAGATAAAGGGCCCAAAACTGCACACAAAAATCCAAATGTGACCTGACCAGAGCGTTTTATGCCTTAGACGTACATCCCTGCTATTATATTCAATTCCTGTCGAAATAAATCCATTCATTGTATTTGCCTCCCGAAATATTAACTCAACAAGTCTCTTTGCACTTCAGACCTCTGCATTTTCTCCCAATTTCGGAAATTTTCCACGTCTCTATGCTTCCTACCAAAGTGCAAAACGTCATAGTAGTGCATGTTTTACTCCATCTGCCACATCGTTTCCCATCTCCTAAGCTGTCCAAATCCTTCTGCAGCTTGTTCGCCTCCTCAGTGCTACCTATCTCTCTACATATTTTTGTAATGTCTGCAAACTTCGGAAAATGCCCTCTACACCATGAATGTACAGAGTGCAATATTGTCCCAACACTGAGTCTTGTGGAACACATTTTGTCATCTGCTGCTATCCTGAGAAGGATAATGTGATCCCCACTATCTACTTTTTGCCAAACAGCCAACTTCTATCCATGCTTGCAGCTTGCCCCTAACACTATGGGCCCTTATCTTAATCAATAGCTTCCTGTGTGGCACTTGTCAAAGGCCTTCTCGAGGTCCAAGTAGATAACATGCATCGGCTGTCTTTGGTCCAAGCTGCGCGTTACTTCCTCAAAGAATTATAGCAGATGTGTTAGGCATGAACTCCCTTAATTGAAACCATGCAGAGTTTGCCCTTAATTACCATACAACTCCAATTATTCAGAAATCCCAGGCTTCCCAGTCGATTCCAAGATCTTACCACCGACTGAGATTAGGCTAACTGGTCTGTACTTTTCTGTCTTCTGGTTTATTCCATTCTTAAACAAATATTTTACGTTATTCGTTTTCCACTCCTCTGGGGTATGCCATAATTCTAATGATTCCTGAAAGATCATTACTTAAGCCTCCAGTACCGCTTAGCTTTCTCCCTTCGAAGTCTGTGGTATACTTCTTCTGGTCCAGGTGCTTTATCCACCTTCAGCACATTCAGTGTTTTTCTACCACGTTTGCCTTGCCGATGGGTGACATGCTCAGCTCTGCCCCTTCACACACTTGAATTTTTGGGAAAGTATTTGTATCCTCAGCCATTTCTTTGTTCCCCGCTACTGTCTCTACTGTGCCATTTCCAGCAGCCCAATGTCCACTTTGTCTCGCCTTTGTCCATTATATAATCTAAAAAAATCTTACAATTTTGCTTTATTTTACTGGCACGTTTACCTTCATACTTAATGTCCTCCCTCCATACTTTGATGCCCTATCTGAGCTTCAAAATCGTCTGGTTTTCCCCTGCCCTTTGTCACATTGTACGCTTACTCTTTTGCTTTCATATATGATCTAGTCAACAATGGTAGCTTCATTCTCCCTGTAGCATGCTTCCTTTTTGGCTCGGGAAAATGATCTGTTGTGTCTCTTGAATTACTTCCAGAAACCCCTGCCATTGCTGTTTGACGACTGTTTTTTTTTCTGCTGGTCACTCTCCCAGTCAATTCTACCCAGCTCATCCCACATGCCTCTGTAGTTGCCTTTATTCATCTGTAATACCGTTACCTCTGATTCTATCTTCTCCCTCTCAAATTGCAGAATAAATTCAGTCATATTATGATCACTGCTTCCTACATGTTCATTCACCTTAAGATACCTTAAATAGTCTGCCTTATTGCACAACACTAAATCCAGTATTGCATGTTCCCAAGCGGGCTCTACAACAAGCTGTTCAAAAAGCCCTATCGTAGATATTCCAAAAAATACTTCTATTGTGAACCACTACCACCCTGATTTTCCCAGTCCTCCCGCATATTAGAATCTCCCACGATCACTGTACTTCCCTTTTTGACACATCTTTTCTATCTTCTAGGGTATATTAAGCCCCAGCTCCTGACGACTCCTTGGAAGCCTGTACATAACGCCAAATATGTTTCTTTTTTAAAACTTTGCGGATTCTCAATTCTGCCCACACAGATTTTATGCCATCTGACCCTATTTCATGGCATACAGTCAGAAAGTCGTCGAGTCATTGAGATGTACAGCAGGGAAACAGACTCATTGGTCCAACTCGTCCATGCCGACCACATATTCCAAGTTAATCTATTCGACTTTGTCAGCACTTGGACTATATCCTTCCTACCCCTCCTATTTATATACCCATCTAGATGTCTTTTAAAATTTGGAATGGGACCAGCGTCCATCAATTCCTCTCACAGCTGTTTCTATACACGCACCAATCATTGCTTGAAAAAACTTGCCCCTTCGTTCCCTTTCAAATCTTTCCACTCTCATCCTAACCTATGCGCTCTAGTTCTCCTCCTTTCCAGGGAAAAGACTTTGTCTAAGTATCCTATGCATGCCTCTCATGATTTTCTAATCCGCAATTGGGTCACCCCTCAGCCTCTGCCGCTCCAGGGAAAGCAGTGCCAGCCTATTCAGCTTCTCCCTGTAGCTCAAATAGTCCAATCCTGGTAATATCATTATAAATCTTTTCTGAATCTTTTTACGTTTCGCAACATCTCTCCGATAGCAAGGAGACCAGAATTCTTACGATTGATTTATTTTTATTCTTCCTAATAAGGCAATCGATTCCGCCAACCCCCTCCCCCCGCCTATCTTTACGATAGGATGTACATCATTGAATATTCAGCTGTCAATCCTGGTCCCCTTGTAGTCACATCTCTGTGATGCTTACCACGTCATATGCCAATTTCAATCTGTGCCACAATCCATTTAGCTTATTCCTTATATGGCTTGCATTCTGATGTAACCCTTTCTGACCCTCCTCTCAGTGTCCTTTATTTGTCCAGTGTGCTTGAAGATTGATTGCTTACACTTGCAATCCACTCTGTCCTACTTGTGTCTTTTCTGGAGATTTTAATAAACTTTCCTGAGTTCTGCACCCTTACCTCCTCTTTTCATTCGAGTTTTCTAATTTTCCCTGTCAATGAAACCCCTCCTCAAACCTAAAAATTTTTTGAAAGTTTTGTCCACAATTAGGTGATTTGTAAGGACTCTCATCCCAGCATTGTTCAGATGAAGACCGTCCCATCAGAAAAGGTCCCTTCTTTCCCAGTAATAAAATGTTTTATTAAATACAAAATACAGGGACAAAATGACGTTTTGCAAATTCCTCAAAATGGAAAGTAGAAAATGATAAGATTATTTAAACATTTGGACATGGACCTATATAAATTGAAATGTGAATTATAAAACCATGGAAGTAGTGTGCAAACTCTATCAATCATTATTTGACCCACAGCTGTGTTCCTGATTTCCCCTCTGTCAGTGATCCACCTCACTGAAATTCTCTGGCCCAGTCTCTCACACAGTGCCTCGTGGGTTCATCAGTTCTGGCTGCTGTTGGTACAGTCTATTTCAATTACTCCACCTTTTCCCTGGAACCAATCTATTAGTCTAATTAATTCTGTTTAACTGTAAGCTAATACCACTGTGAAGCTTTTGGAGATAAATGATCTGGTGTGACAGCCAGTATCAGCACAGTACACACAGGGTATTGCACCAGACGAAGAACCTGCATTCAAGGGGATGTTTGAACTAAATTTTCCATCTTCTGTCTATTTTCCTCATGCTGACTCCTGATCTATCCAACTTCACTCTCGCCTAACACCCGCTCCTCTGACTCAGTCTGTTGCTCTGCTTTCTATCATCTCTGTTTATCTCCCTTCACATTCTTACTTTCTGTTTCGTTCTCTCTCTCTCACTCACTCACTCTATCTCCAGACACTCACTCCTTTTAGATAGAGCAGTTGGAGGACTTATGGATATACAATGGGTTGAATGGCCTCCATGTGTGCTGTACTGAATTGTGAAGTTCTCTGACCAAAATAAAGTCTTTAGGAGTCTGGAGAGACAAGCTGTTCCTGCGAAGGGCGACAGTGCACAATCATCCATTATCTCTTCCAGTTTTCTGATATGCAGTGACATCGAAGTAGCTGTTCTAACAAAACAGATCTAAATTCGAGCAGTTGGGAGGACAATCACCATATGATTTTGCAATCAGGATTTAATAAACAGTTCCCCCAGCAGCTCCTCCCAGTTAACACTCCCTCACTTCAGACGATGCTGATGAAATTGGCTTTCCACCAATTTAGTAACTTCTACAAACCCTGACTTATTCCATGTTGTGAACTATCTTAATACCGAAGGGGTTGAGATCACTATTGGGAAAATGCTGTCCCACTGAAAGGTCAGTCAACTTTTTTCACAGCAGAGAGCGGCGCGAGCTGGGCGGAAGTGAAGTTGGAGCGCAGAGCTGGTCGGGAAGGTAAGTGATTGATATTTGAGTGGGTGTGTTCTAGACGCCAAGTCCTACAAAGTAGGGCCTCCCTCCCATCCTCCTCCTCTAACCTAACTTTAAAGTCCATAGGTAAGCTACTCAGTGTTCTTGGTTTGGAGACTAAGTGTAGAGTAATGGCAGTGCAGGCAGTGGAATGTTCCTCCTGCAGGATGTTTGAGGTAGGGGTGACCACCGATGCTCCTGCCGACTTCGTCTGCAGGAAATGCAGTCAGCTCCTGTTCCTCACAGAATGCATTAGGGAACTGGAGCTGGAATTGAATGAACTGAGGATTATTCGAGAGGCTGAGAGGGTGATAGATAGAAGCGACAGGGACACAGTCACCCCAGAGAACAGAGGTAGCTGGGTAACAGTTAGAGGTGGGAAGGGGAGGAAGCAGGCAGTGCAGGGATCCCCTGTGGTCGTTCCCCTCAGCAATAAGTATACCGCTTTGGATACTGTTGGAGGGGAATGCCTAGCAGGGGTAAGCTGCAGTGACCGGGTCTCTGGCACGAGGTCCGGCTCTGAGGCTCAGAAGGGAAAGGGGGAGAGGAGGAGAGCGCTAGTTATAGGAGACTCTATAGTTAGAGGGACGGACAGGCGGTTCTGTGGACATGGGCGAGACTCTCGGATGGTTTGTTGCCTCCCTGATGCCAGGGTCCGAGACGTCTCAGACCGTGTCTTCAGAATCCTTAAGGTGGAGAGTTTGCAGCCAGAAGTCGTGGTGCATGTTGGCACAAACGACATAGGTAGGAAGAGGGATGGGGAGGTCATTCAGGAGCTCAGGGAGATAGACTGGACGCTAAAACTAGGACGGACAGAGTGATCATCACTGGGTTGTTGCCGGTGCCACGTGACAGTGAGGCAAGGAATAGGGAGAGAGGGCAGTTGAACACATGGTTGCAAGGATGGTGTCGGAGGGAGGACTTCAGGTATTTGGACATTTGGACTGCATTCAGGGGAAGGTGGGACCTGTACAAGCAGGACGGGTTGCACCTGAATCAGAGGGTCACCAATATCCTGGGAAGTAGGTTTGCTAGCACTTTTCGGGGGGGGGGGGGTTAAACTAATTTGGCAGGGGGATGGGCTCCAGAAATGTAGTCCAGCAAGTAGGCGAGCTGTTTATTGTAGTCCAGCAAGTAGGCTAGCTGTTTGTCAGGATGTCCAAGAATGTAGGGAGGTTGTGGAGAAGGTAGTACTGGCAGGGAATACTTGCGGACACAGAGATGGGTTCAAGTTTGTATACTTCAACGCAAGAAGTATCAGAAATAAGGTGGGTGAACTTAAGGTGTGGATCGGTATCTGGGACTACGATGTTGTGGCCATCACGGAAACGTGGATAGAAGAGGGCCAGGAATGGTTGTTGGAGGTTCCTGGTTACAGATGTTTCAGTAGGATTAGGGAGGGTGGTAAAAAAGGAGGGGGTGGCGTTGCTAATTAGAAATGGTATAACTGCTGCAGAAAGGCAGTTGGAGGGGGATCTGCCTTTGGAGGTAGAATGGGCTGAAGTCAGAAATAGGAAAGGTGCAGTCACCTTGTTGGGTTTTTACTATAGGCCCCCCAATAGCAGAGATGTGGAGAATCAGATTGGGAAACAGATTTTGGAAAGGTGCAGAAGCCAAAGGGTAGTAGTCATGGGCGATTACGACTTCCAAAATATTGATTGGAAGCTCTATAGATCAAGTAGATTGGATGGGGCGATATTTGTGCAGTGTTTCCAGGAAGCTTTTCTAACTCAGTATGTAGATTGTCCGACCATAGGGGAGACCATATTGGATTTGGTACTTGGTAACGAAACGGGACAAGTGATGGGCTTGTTAGTGGACGAACATTTTGGTGATGGTGACCACAATTCTGTGACTTTCACCTTGGTTATGGAGAGAGATAGGTGCGTGCAACAGGGTAGGTTTTACAATTGGGGGAAGGGTAAATACGATGCTGCAAGACAGGATCTGAGCAGCATACGTTGGGAGCATATGCTGAGCAGCATATGTCAGGGAAAGATGTTGTGGAAATGTGGAACTTTTTCAAGGAACAGATACGACATGTCCTTGATATGTATGTACCTGTCAGGCAGGAAAGAGATGGTCGTGTGAGGGAACCTTGGTTGACGAGGGAGGTTGGATGTCTTGTAAAGAGGAAGAAGGAGGCTTACATAAGGTTGAGGAAACAGGGATCAGACAGAGCATTGGAGGGATACAGGATAGCCAGGAGGGAGCTGAAGAAAGGGTTTAGGAGAGCTAAGAGAGGGCATGAAAAATCTTTGCCAGATAGGATCAAGGTAAACCCCAAGGCATTTTATGCGTATGTGAGAAACATGAGAATGACGAGAAAGAGGGTAGGTCCGATCAAGGACAGTAGTAGGAGACTGTATATTGAGTCGGAAGAGATAGAGGAGGTCTTGAATGAGTACTTTTCTTTAGTATTTAGAACGAGAGGGACCGTATTGTTGAAGAGGAGAGTGTGAAACGGACTGGTAAGCTAGAAGAGATACATGTTAGGAAGGAAGATGTGTTGCGCATTTTGAACAACTTGAGGATAGACAAGTCCCCCGGGCCTGATGGGATATATCCTAGGATTATGTGGGAAGCAAGAGAGGAAATTGCAGAGCCGTTGGCAATGATCTGTTCGTCTTCACTGGCAATGGGCGTGGTGCCAGGGGAGTGAAGAGTGTCGAATGTTGTGCCCCTGTTCAAAAAAGGGAATAGGGATAACCTCGGGAAGTACAGGCCAGTTAGTCTTACTTCGTTGGTCGGCAAAATAATGGAAAGGGTACTGAGCAATAGGATTTATCAGTATCTGGAAAGCCACTGCTTGATTAGGGACAGCCAGCACGGATTTGTGAAGGGTAGGTCTTGCCTTCCAAGTCTGATTGAATTCTTTGAGGAGGTCACCAAGCACGTGGATGATGGTAGAGAAGTGGATGTCGTGTACACGGATTTTAGTCAGGCATTTGATAAGGTTCCCCATAGTAGGCTTATGCGGAAAGTCAGTAGGCATGGGATAGAGGGAAATTTGGCAAGTTGGATAGAAAACTGGCTAACCGGTCGAAGTCAGAGAGTGGTGGTAGATGTTAAATATTCTGCCTGGAGCCCAGTTACAAGTGGAGTTCCACAGGGATCAGTTATGGGTCCTCTGCTGTTTGTAATTTTTATTAATGACTTGGAAGAGGGAGTCAAAGGGTGGGTCAGTAAATTTGCAGATGATACGAAGATTGGTGGAGTTGTGGATAGTGAGGAGGGCTGTTGTCGGCTGCAAATAGACTTAGATATGATGCAGAGCTGGGCTGAGGAGTGGCAGATGGAGTTCAAACCTGTCAAGTGAGACGTTGTCCACTTTGGAAGGACAAATGCGAATGCGGAATACAGGGTTTACGGTAGGTTTCTTAGTGAGGTGGAGGAGCAGAGGGATCTTGGGGTCTATGTTCATAGATCTTTGGAAGTTGCCACTCAGGTGGATAGAGCTTGTAAGAAGGCCTATGGTGTATTAGCGTTCATTAGCAGAGGGATTGATTTCAAGAATTTACAGCTGTACAGGACTTTGGTTAGGCCACATTTGGAATATTGTGTGCAGTTCTGGTCGCCTCACTTTAGGAAAGATGTGGAAGCTTTGGAGAGGGTGCAGAGAAGATTTACCAGGATGTTGCCTGGAATGGAGAATAGGTCGTACGAGGATAGGTTGAGAGTGCTAGGCCTTTTCTCATTGGAAAGGCGAAGAATGAAGGGTGATTTGATAGAGGTTTATAAGATGATCAGAGGAATAGATAGAGTAGACAGTCAGAAACTTTTTCCCCGCGTACAACAGAGTGTTACAAGGGGACGTAAATTTAAGGTGAAGGGTGTAAGGTAGACGAGGGATGTCAGGGGTAGGTTCTTTACACAGAGTGATGGGGGCATGGAATGCGCTGACTGTGGGAGTGGCAGAGTCAGAATCATTGGCGACCGTTAAGCGGCAATTGGATAGCTACATGGATGGGTGCTTAAGCTAGGACAAATGTTTGGCACAACATCGTGGGCTGAAGGGCCTGTTTTGTGCTTTATTGTTCTATGTTCTATGTTCTATGTGGTCAAGCTCAATATCTAATTGAATGTCAAGTATGGCCTCTCCTGTTGTTAGACTATCCATTTACCGCTGCAAGTAACTCTCTTGGATGCACTTAACAAATTCTATCCGATCTATGCCTCTTGCTCGAAGGGGCTCCCAGTCAATATTGGGGATGTTAAAAGTCACTCACTATGGCAATTCTGTTTATAATGCACGTCTCCATAATCGGCCTTCATATTTGTTCCTCAATCTCTCGGTTGCTGTTGGAGGGACTACAGTATAATCCTAACACAGTACTTGCATCTATCTTATTTTTGAGCTCTACTGATGTTGCCTCAGTGGATGAACCCCCAGTACTCCCTGTCTAAGTGCAGACGTAATATTCTCCCCGATTAGTAATGCAACTCCTCCCCCGATTTTACCTTCCCCTCTGTCTCATCGAAAACAATAAAAACCTGGAAAGTTGAGCAACCAGTCCTGTCATTCACTGAACCAAGTCGCTATAATATTTGCAACATCGTAGTCCCATGTACAGACTCAGGCTCTAAATTCATCTGTTTACCAATAACAATCCTTGCATTGAAATAAACACACTTCAGCCGTACGCATCAGATACTGACCTGGTATCTGGTTTGACTTTCCCTGATGTAAATTCTCTGCTTCTATTTTCTGGTGACAGGAGATTACAAAAGACTATCAGTAAAGCAGAAAATATTGTAAACAGACAATTCCAGTTTTCTCCTTTGTCATTTTCATCAGTACATTACATCGCACACTTTCCGATTTCGATAAAGTGTTGGATAATTATTTTACTTTAAACAACTATCTCCAGCCACTCACTGCATATTTGGCAACTCTCTCGGACCCACTAGATTGACTGTTCTCTTGTCCCTCTCTCAATGAAATCTCTGTAATAATTACTCACACAAGCTCCAAGTTCTTACCTGCCAGATTCCTCACATTCAACTAATCATTCTTCAGACTGCCAGTCCCATTGTGTTCAGGCCCCTCTGCCTGTTTGTTGTTGTTCTTAGCTGCACTGGTGTCAGTCTCCAATTTCTTCTCAGTTACTGTATTGTGGACCAACTGCTCTGGCTCCCATTCCAAATTCCCCCTCGCCCCCCATCCGCGACTGCACCAGTTTAAACTCTCCTGAGTGTCAAGAGCAAACCTGCCTGCCAAGATATTGCTGCCAGTTCAGGTCCATCTTGTCCTTCTTGTGTATTACCTACTGAGCCGGAACACACAATGATCCACATTTCGGAAGGGCTGCTTCCTCTACCAGCCCTTTGGTCATGTATTTAATTTACTACCTTTCTATTTCTAACCTGACTTGCACGTGGCAGAGCCTAGTCTTTCCAAAATTCAAATATCCTTCAGCATTACGCTGGCAAGTCATGTTCTTTTGTAAAATCCATAGACTTGATAATAAAAACTGAAGTGTGACCTCATTAACCAGGAAAGTGGAGTCCACTGAATGAGTCCAATGATCACAAGATCTGATATCGATCATCGCCACCAAACCTGTTTGACACATATACATGCGGGTCATCTATTTGCAAATGGACAGGGATAAACAGAAATTAGTCCAAAAGACCAGAAAGTATCAGAACAGATGGATGCCATTCAGCCCCTTTACTTTACTTTGTTGTTAAATGGGAATTTAGCTTTTCTGTTCCCTTTAATAGCAGAATCTTTACGCTGCATCCCTCGTGGGTCTGGAAGTGCCCAATGTCTTTGTGTGCACTGTCCTGCACAGGGAGCATCCAGTACCAAACTTGGGGTGCTGGGAGTTCCAGGGGTGGCACAAGGAAAAGCTACATGCATTCACGGATGGACTGAGGGACTGAGAGAAATGGAGTTGATATCCATGACACTTCACTCACAAAAGTGGCCGGGCAAGATTCCTAAATACCCGGGGAGCCAGAGCACCACGGCCGCTTTTACAACAAACCAATCGCATATGCTGCATTTCGCAATTGAACAAAAACAAAAAAATACTGTCGATGGCAAAATTCCGAAACAAATACAGAGACTGACTGTGGCGAGACAAAAAGAAAGTGAATGCTTCCAATGCAGACTCGGGGAGATTGCACAAACTCCACAGATTGGAATTGAACACAGGTCCCTGGCGCTCTGAGGCAGCAGTGCTGAGCCACCCAATGATGGACAATACGTTTATTGTATTTAAATGCTTACTGGAATACTCTTACCCAGTCTGTGTAAGATTGCGAAGCCTTTATACAGCAGTAGAAGACAATTAAAAAACAATGAAGTGGTGAACTGAAACATATAAGCTAGCTCGCTCTCGAAAAGGAGACTGCGAGAGTTTTGTTAAGATATATAAAAGGACAAGAAGAAACGTGAACATTCGAGAAATAGAAAATGAGGCTGGCTACAGAGAAATGGAGAAGAAAGAAATAGAGGATGAACTGAACAGGTTGGTTGCGTCAATTCTCACAATAATAGACATTAGGAGCATTCCAAACCTTCAAGAGAGTCAAGGGTGAAAGTTGAGTGTAGTGATCGACGCTGAGGAGAACGTACTGTGGAAGCTGCAATGTTTGAAGATTCATAAATTACACAGGCAGGCAGGATAACAACCCAACGTTCTGAAGGAAATAGCGTAGGAGATTGTGGAGACACTGGTGGTGAATTTTCAGAATTAACTGTCGTCAGGGAGAGTCCCAGAGAACTGGAAAATGCACAATATAAAATCTGTGTGCAAGGAAATAAGGAATGCAAAAGACAAGAAATCATAGGCCAGATAGTCTGACATCGGACATTAGTAGGGTTTAGATTTCATTGTTAACAATTTGATTGCAGAGCAGTTAGAGTTGTATAGTAAAATAGGGCTGAGTTAGCATGGTTTCATCAAAGAGCGATCCTGCGTGACATTTCTGTCAGAAATCTGTCAGAAGATAATGAGCAGGTTTGACCAGGGAGGTCTGTGATTTGATTCGCTAATAGGGACTCTGCTAAAAATCAATCTGCATTAAATTGAATTTTGTTAAGTCATTTGGATGTGAGCATAAGAGGTCAGTTAGTTAGTTTGCTCATGACACCAAAAAGTAATGGACAGGGAAGAAAGTTACCTCAGGCTACAACACGATCTTGAGCAAATGAACCAATTGGCTGAGAAGTGGCAGATGGCGTTTAATTTAGATAAGTGTGAGATGCTGCATTTTGGGAAAGCAAATCTTAACAGGACATATCTACTTAATGGTAAAGTCCTAGGGAGTATTGCTGAATAAAGGGACCTTGGAGTGTAGGTTCGTAGCTCCTTGAAAATGGAGTCACAGGTAGATAGGATAGTGAAGAAGGCGTTTGGTATGCTTTCCTTTTTGGTCAGAGCATTAAGTATAGGAGTTGGGCGGTGACGAGGATCTACAACTGCGTCTACCAGCTCCCACATGATGCAGACACAGCACATCACCTGACACGCCATCCTTACTTTATTTACCTCGTTGTCGAAGACATTGGTTAGGCCACCGTTGGAATATTGCGTGCAATTCTTGTCTCCATCCTATCGGAAAGATGTTGTGAATCTTGAAATGATTCAGAAAAGATTTACAAGGATATTGCCAGGGTTGGAGGATTTGAGCTATAAGGAGAGGTCGAATAGGCTCGGGCTGTTTTTCCTGGAGTTTCGGATACCGAGGGGAACCTTATAAAGGTTTATAAAATTATGAGGGGAATGGATTGTATAAATAGGCAAAATAATTTCGCTGAGGTAGGGAGTCCAGAACTAGAGGGCGTAGGTTTAGGGTGAGAGGGGAAACGTTTTCACGCCGAGGGTTGTACGTGTCTGGAATGAGCAGCCAGTGGAAGTGTTTGAGGCTGGTACAACTGCTACATTTAAACGTTTTCTGGAAGTGTGATGAGGGACATGGGCCGGGTGCTGGCAGGTGGGACAAGATTCAGTTTGGATATCTGGTCAGCATGGATGAGTTGCACCGAAGGGTCTGTTACCATGTTGTACATCTTGATAACTCTGTGACTCTATTGTTTACAACTTGCATAAGCATAGATAGAAAAACAGTCAATTTTTTTAAAGATCAGATCTAGCTAAATCAAGTAAGGATGGCGTGTCTGGTGATGTGCTGTGTCTGCATCATGTGGGAGCTGGTAGACGCATTTGTAGATCTTCATGACCATGTCTGGGGGAAATGTTGGTTGCTGGAATAACTCCAGGTCAGAGTTGAACGGTTGGAGTCTGAGCTTCAAACATTGTGAGACATCAGGGAGTGAGAGAGTTACCTGGATACTGTTTCTGTAGACAGTCAGGAAGGGAGAGAAACCAAAAGGGAAAATACTAGAAAATCTCAACATATCTGGCAGCATCTGTAAGGAGAGAAAACAAGCTGACGTTTCGAGTGTAACTGACCCTTTGTCAAAGCTAAAAAAAAGGAGAAATGAGGAGGTATTTATACAAGAAAGTGAAAGTTGGGACTGTAGATGCTGGAGATCAGAGTTTAAATGTGTTGCTGGAAAAGCGCAGCAGGTCAGACAGCATCAAAGGAACAGGAGAGTCGACGTTTCGGGCATAAGACCTTCTTCAGGAATGGGGAAGGTGGGTCATGGCTCCAGAAGCAAAGGTAGCAATGCAGAGGTGATAATGACAGTGCCTAGAAAGGTTATAGGGAGATTAGGAGTTGTGGATGACCAAGGCTGAAGCCAGTACAATGTGACAAATTATGTGGGGGATGGGGTGTTGAGTGAAGCAGTGGCAAAACGAAAAACAAGGGAGAAGGGTAGCAAAGGGAGAAGAGGAGAGGACAAAGGTGATGAGAGAGTGAAGAGCGAGAGAAAGAGAGGCAATCAAGAAATAAGAGGTACAGAACAGTAAAAAAAAAATTAAAGGATGAAGTAAAATTATGGAGCAGAATGAAGATAGAGGGGTCGAAATTGGATAATCATCTGAAGTTGTTGAATTCAATGTTGAGACCAGCAGGGTTTAACGTGACTAGTCGGAAGACGAGATGCTGTTCCTCCAGTTTGCGTTGAGCTTCACTGGAACATTGCAGCAGGCCTAGGACAGGCAAGTGGGCATCGGAGCAGAATTGTGTGTTGAAGTGGCAAGCCACGGGAAGGTCCGGGACTTGATTGCGTACAGACCGAAGGTGCTCAGAAAAGCGATTACCTAGTCGGCGTTTTGTCTCTCCGATAGAGAGAAGACCACATTGGGAGCAACGAATGTAATAGACCAAACTGAAAGAGGCCCAAGTGAAACGCTGCCTAATCTGAAATGAGTGCTTGGGGCCATCGATGGTGGGCATGGAAGAGGTAAAAGGGCAGGTGTTGCATGGGACTGCGTGGGACTGCGTGGGATTGCATGCCGTGTGTGATGGGAGAGTTGTAAGGTGTGATGGAGGAGTGGACTAGGTTGTTCCAGAGGGAACGGTCTCTGCGGAATGCAGACGGGAGAGGGAAGGGAAGATGTGTTTAGTGTTGGCATCGTGTTCAATTTGGCGAAAAGGGCGGAGGATTATTCTTTGCATGTGAAGGCTGGTGGGGTGAAAGGTGAGAACAAGATGGACCCTATCCTTGTTCTGGGAGGGGAGGGAGGGGGTGAGGGTCCTGGCGTGGGAGATGGACTGCACACTGTCGATAACTGTAGGTGGGAAGCCACGGTTGGAGAAGAAGGAGACTTTGGAAAGTGGTCTCAGCATAACAAATGCAACGGAAGTGAAGGTGCTGAGAGAAAGCGATAGAGTCTTTATAGGATGTAGGGTGGGAAGAGCTGTAGTCCAGCTAGCTGTGGGAGTCGGTGGTCTTGTAATGGATATTAGTGGATCGACTATTGCCGGAAACGGGGACAAAAAGTTCACTGAAAGTAACGCAAGTGTCGGAGATGGACCAGGTGAAGTTGATGGAGGGATGGAAACTGGAAGCGAAGTTTATGATTTTTTAACAGGTCAGGGCGAGAGCATGAAGCCACACCGAAATAGTCATCGATATACCGATAAAGCAGTTGTGGGCGGGGAAATGGGTAGACCTGGAACAAGAAATGTTCCACATACTACATGAAAACGCAGGCATAGTTAGGACCCATGCGGGTACCCATTGCTACACCTTTGAGTTGGAGAATATGATGGGATGAGTTGAAGGAGAAGTTGTTGAGAAAGAGAACAAGTTCAGCCAGGCAGAAGAAAGTGCTGGTGGATGGAAATTGTTCGGACCTCTTTTCGAGAAAAAAGCGAAGAGTTTTCAAGCCATCTTGTGTAAGATGGTGTTGTGATGAGATTGCACATCCATGGTGAATAGAAGGTGGTTAGGGCGTGCGAATGGAAAGCTATCAATGTGTCGCAGGGCATCAGAGGAATCCCAGATGTAGGTGGGGAGGGGGTGAACCAGAGGAGTAAGGATGGAATCAAGGTAGGAGGAAATAAGTACAGTGGGGCAGGAGCATGCTGACACAATGGGCCTGCCGGGACAGTCCTTCTTGTGGATCCATGTAATCTAATATTTCCAATGACTGACCCACACATCCCTGGACACTATGGGCAATCTAGCCTGCCCAATCCACCCTAGACTGCACATCTTTGGACTTTGGGAGGAAACTGGAGCACGGGGAAGACATCCACACAGACACGGGGAGAATGGTCAATCTTCCAACAGATTTGTGTGAGGTTGGAATTGAGGTCAGCTCCTTGGTGATGTGATTCAGCAGTATAAACCACATGTCCACCATGCTCCTCCGTTAGTTCTATTATGTGTGGCTGACTAAAGAAATCTGCCTGACTTGTTCCTATCACTGAATCTGACTCCAGACTGACATCTTTATTGTCGACCTTTTCATCAACCTGGTTACGTTTAAAATTTGGTATGAGCAGTGGAGGAGTGGGACGAGAAAAGGAAACAGTGACAACCTGCTACCTCAGTCAGAACAGGAATGATGAGAAATTCACAAAGTGGGATTTCATTCAAGTTGGAATTCTCTTCCCAGAGGTTTGTGATGGATGAATCTTTATATTTAGGTGAGCCTGACTTCGTCCAGGTGAATCATGGATAATGGTGCATGGAGACAAAAGTGCAACTGGGACCACAATGAGATGAGCCACGATCTTATTTACTGGTGAAATAGTGTCAAAGGGCCGAATGGTCCCCTCGTGTCCCTCCGTCCTGTTTTCCGATGTTCCATTCAGCCCTTTGCACCTGTTACACAGGTGCAGACCAAGGCCACTCCAATGGTTAGGTGTAGTTTCGGAAATGTCCTTGGAAAATCCAGTCTGGACAGGAAGTGACCCCACCCCAATCTCTCTTTCTAGTCTTTCCCTCTCTGTAACTTCTGATCCAGATGTGAGTCATGTAACAGGCCCAGATTCACTGTGAATACAGCCCCTATATCCTATCTAGGGTTAACTCAGACAAATCCTCTGCTCCCCATGAATACAACATTATACAGCACGATTTCCAGGAAAACTAACAGTTACTTTTCAAAGGAATAACATGGGAACATAAGAAATAGGATCAGGAGCAGGCTATTCTGCCCATCAAGCCTGACCTTTCATTCAATAAGAACATGGTTGATATACACCACGGCTCAACTCCACTTTTCTGCTGAACCCTTGTATCCCTCAATTCGCTGATGTGTCAAAAATCAATCTACCCCGTCGGTAAACACATTCAGTGATCCAGCCTCTCTGGGTTAGGGAATTCCAGCCATTTACTAATTTCTGAAAGAAGACTTTTTTTTGCATCTCAGTTTGAAATCGATATCACTTATTCTGTATCTAGGTCCCCGAGTTCGAGACTCTGCCCTGGTGTGGAACTATATTGTCAACATCTACCATTTCAAGCATCCTCTGTATCTTGCACATTTCAGTAATATCACCCTCATTCAGTTCAACCACAATGGTAATCATCCCACCATTTTAGATAGTCTCAATAATTCAACCATTTCATCCCAGCAACCCGCCGAATGTACCAACCGAGTTACTTGCTGCATCAGCAAGCTGACTTTATCTTTCAGACACAGGAATACGCCAATCTCTTCACACTGTTCCTTTTTGGGGAGTCCATTTTATTTAACAACGGCCTGCCTTTTAGTTCTCAGTGTCATCCTCAAACTCGGATGTTCTATTCCACCCAGCTCCCGCCGTCAGGCTATCAGTGTAGACTGTAAATAACTGATGCCATCGGACTGGTATTTGTGGTACTCCAGTAGATACATTTTATCTTAAAGATCCATTACTCCTGACTCTCCCATTTCTAAGTGTTAATCAATCATCATTCAATGCTAATATCGTATCCATCATTCTGTGAACTCCTGACTTGTGCAAGAACCTTTATTTTGTGATACCTTGTGGAAACTCTCTGGAAAGCCTCATATCGAAGAGTTCCCCTTTACCAAATCCGCTTGTTCCATTCTCAGGGATCTCCAGAAAACTTTGCATGATTTTACAGACAAAATATTGTTCCCCTTTCACAAGACCATGCCTACTCTTGAGAAGCTTTTCTAAATGCCCTGCAATTCCTTCCTTAATAACAGACTCTCGCAGATTGCCATCAATAATGGTTTGGGTATACGGTTCCTGCTTTCCATCTCACTACTTTCTTGAAGACAAGCACCACATCAGAGGGTCTCCAGTTTCGCTGGAACACTCCTGTAATCCAGAGAGTTATGGAATATTTCACACAGTGCCACCAGTAACTCTGTGACCACTTCTTTTGAAATCAGCTATGAATTACTGCTGGCCTGTCTACCTTTAGTGTTATCTATCTGTAAACAACCGGTTCCTTGTGTTAGAAACATTTCCCTCCTATCACCATTTTCTTTATATCATTGAAATGCCTACAGTGCCTTCCCCTGTGGGGAATGTTGCAAAATACTGGTGTAAATTATATGCTGTACCCAGTTTCCCAGTCGCACCCTCCGAATATCCTAAACATAATTTCCAGATGTAATTTCTCCAAAAGTCACACACTCATCTTGAACGTCTTTATTAATACTCGGAAACGCTCGAGATGCTTGTTTTTATATTTCTTACCAGTTTACTTAAATCATATCTTTTCTTCACTTTTCCTCGATTTATGGATTCATACAGCCATATCGTGCACAAACAGACCTTTGGCCTAACTTGTCCATGCTGGGCAGGTATTCCAAACAAAGTAGACACCTCTGCTTGCATTTGGCCCATATGTCCCTTAACATTTCCCATTCATATGTTTGTCCAAATGTAGATGTACTTACATCTACCACAATTCCTCTGGCAGTTTATCCCATGCACACACCACCCTCTGCGTGAAAAAGCTGCCCCTTTGTCCCTTTAAATCTTTCCTCTTTCATCTGAAAACTATGAACTCCCCTATCCTATGGGAATTACGTTGGTTATTCACCCTATCGAGGCCTCCGATGATTTTATAAACTTCGATAATGTCATCACTCAATCTCCCACACTCCATCTGATTCTAACTTCAAGAACAGGGATTTAATAATAAGCACTGCAAATTCGAAACAACATTAAATATGACAGGTAAACAGACCCAAACAGCCCCAAACTTCAATACTGTTATTTATTTTTCTCCATGTTGCAACACTAAGACAGCATGAAACTCTTACGAGCGCCAATAAGAAGGCAAACAACTGAATTCATTTGTCTGGAGGGGGTAATGATCTCTACAGTGAAAATGTATCACTGGCCAGATCTATATAATACCACATGGTCAACATTGTCCTTCCTGGTCTCCCTAGTACCTTGTGTGATTGTGTCCTCTTTATGTTGCACTCAATAGAGAGATGCCCTTTCCCCCATTCACATCTTAATTTCAACCCTTTTTGCATCATCTTCTCGTTCACCACTGCTAAAAGCCCATTTTGATTTTGGCACACACTCTTTTCCCTGCCACCCATCCCCCAACTTTGTTAAGGGATTATAAAGATTATTTTCCAATCCTTTTCAGTTCTGAAGAAGTGTCACATTGGACTTGAAACGCTAACTCTTTTTCTCTGTCTCTGCAGATGCTGTGAGACCTGCTGAGTTTCTCCAGAAATGAATAGGCATAGCACAAATTTTCAACTAAACAAATAACTCTGGATATTGGAAATAAAATTGCAATATTCGGAACTTTGTAGAGGGTCACTGGACCTGAAAGATTAACTCTGTTATCTGTCCACAAGATGCAGTCAGACATGCTAATTTTCTTCAACAATTTCTAGTTTTGAACAAGTTCCAAAGACGTGTGTCAAAGCTGCCCAAACGCTCTGTACAACACGGATTGCCACACACTGGGAAGTGAATGATCACACCATGTGCACACATTCATTGTTTCTGAAACTGCATACAGCTGGCCTCACTGACACGACAATTGTCTTAATCATGGTCAGGCAGAAAAACAGAGGGAAACACATTCACTTCAAACACAGGTGATGGCATTGCAGGAAAGAAAATGATTCAGATGAATATGTTATATTATTTTATTAATGTAACAAATTGGAGGCGTTGCACGTGGAAGAGTCCCTGAGCAGAATATGAATATGAAAATGGAAGTGTTACCACATCAGAAACTAGGTTAGGGCACTGAGTACAGGGCTGATGGGTGAATGGGTCTCGGTGTGAACTGGGGGGAACAGTCAGTAGAATTGAATTTCAGATTTTGCAGCTCAGACTGGGTTATCATCTGATGCTGGAGGCCACAGCAACAGCAGAAGCAGTGTTGCATTTAACCACAACCTGTAACATGTTTTCCCCGGGATAATCCATCAGCCTACCATTACCATCAAGGTGATGTATGGTTCAGTGATGAGTGTAGATGAACATGCCAGAGTCAGAACCATGTGTATATATCTCTGATGACAGCCCATTAATGCTATGCTACTTGACCGGTTACTTTCTAACCAGCAGAACTATCATTTGATCAAGAGAGAGAAGTTATAGCAAAACGAACAGATCAGATCTACACTCTATAGCCCTGCCACATTCAGGCATAAATGTCGATGGACCAGTAAACAACTTAATGGAGGGGAGGACTCCACAAATATCCCCATCTCAAGTACGCCAGTGTAAAATAGCCCTGTACGCCAGTGTAAAAGACAAGTATGCATCATCTGGACCATTCTCAGCCAGAAGCGTTGAGTCGATATCCACCTCACCCTCGCCATGATGCCCACAGAATCTCCGAACAGTCTTCAACCAATTCGACTGCTTGCACGTGACATGAAGAAACAGCTGAACACAGTAGATGTGACAAAGGCAATGGGCCCTGACACCATTCCTGCAATAGGACTGAACACTTGTGCTGTACAACAAGCCGTGTCCCTCGGGAAGCTGTTTCATTCCAGCTCCAACTCTGACAACTGCCTGGTAACGTGAAAATTACTCAAATCTGTTCAGTCCCCAAAGAGGAGAATAATTACGATCTGCCCATTTGCCACGCACTCAGTGCCATCACGATAGTCAGATTGGTGGAGTTCTATTTGACAGAGCTGTCAAACAGTAAAGAAATAAATTGCTCAGTGTGGTTTCCGATGGGTCCCCATGTGGCGATGATGCTGTTGTGGAAATGTCACCGGATTACTAATCCCGACCAGGCTAATGCTCTAGCAGTTGGTGGAAGTTAAAAACAGTTAATAACACATCGAGATGTAAAATCTGGTGTCACAATAGTGACCTTGAAGCCAATGTCCATTGTAAACAGCAATTTATTTACCCAATGTACTTGCAGGAAGTGAATCTCGCGTGCTTTCCTCGTCTAGCCTAAAAGTGACTCTAGACATACAGACATGTCATAAAAACTTCAATGGTCTCTGAAATGGCCAAGAAAGGCACTCAATTATGTCAAACTGCTCCGAGGTCTTAAAAGATAAAACCAGATAGAACAACCGGCAACAAGTTTGGTTTTGCAAAAGAGAACCGGAAACACAGTCCTGTCGCCAGTCAGATGTGCCTTCCTTGTGACAACAGTTACAGAGCTTTTCCACAGACTGCACAGAAACATCGGGAAAGGAATAGGCCATTAGTCACATTGAGCCTTTCCCATTCTGGTTCATAGAGAAAATATCCTCAATGCAGTTTCCCCACACAGTGTTCATATTACTTAGGAGGTTTAAACACCGGGAAATATAAAATAAGAACTGCTGTAGTACCTTCAGTCAATTAATTTTGCTCCTCCATTCAATATTCAGGCAGTCCTGCCACATTCAGGCATTAATGTGGATGGACCAGTAAACAACTTAGTGGAGGAGAGGACTCCACAAATATCCCTCTCGCAAGTAACGGAATAGCCCCGTACACGATTTGACTGCAACACAATTCGTGAATTGTGCAGCTTGTTTTTCATAACGCAAACTCCTGTTCACTGTGACATGATTCCATCTCTGGCACCAGCTGGACAGCAAAACCCAGCCTCTCGATCCTCTGTCTTCAAAATGCACCCTCAGTAAGTTCAGCTAAAACAGGAATGTAATCAGCTCTGCAAGCCTTGAACCTGAGCCTGAAACTTTGAACTGCAGTCTAATTTTAGAAGGAACTTTATTTCAACCAACGGGAAGAATCTTGGGGAGAACTGGAATTCCGTGTCGGCATCACGTGGTCAATCAGCCCTGCGCACTTTCTGGTGAAGAGCGTGGTGAAAGGTACACTGCTACAATCAGTAACGGTCGTGTGAAAGAGTTACGTTTACTGTAGTATTTAATTACGGCATGTGATTTAAAGATTTAATTAGACTGTACTAGTGTGCGTGTTAGACTAACCTTATTTTTTGATTGTTATTGATATTTCATGGTGTTCCCCTCATATGCTCTTTCTCCCATTCGCCCCAATATTAATATTGCACGATTTTCTACAACACTGTGTTGCACAGGAATACAGTTACAGGACAAACTGTAATGATATCTGATCCTCTATCATCGCACCATTTCCCTGCTCTTTCCCTATCCCTTCAGTATGTAGAAATCCTGATTTATATTCAGTGCCTTGACTTCCACAGCCTGATCTGGAAGAGAATTCCCCAGGTTCCCCAGGTTCATCTGTGTGCAGATATTTATTGTCATCAGAATGCAAATTTTCCTGCCTGTAGCTAGACGTCCCAGCCAGCGGAATTATCGTTCTCCTTCCATACTTTCTCACCCTGTCAGTGTTTCATATATTTTACTGAGATCTCCACTCATTTCTCCACACCCTATGAAATACAGACAGAGTCGATCCAAACTCTGCTCCCATAACAAGCCTGAATCCCAGTGATCGGTCTTGTCATCCTTCACTGCCCTGTCTCAATGTTAGGTTTGTCCTTTATCAGGTATGGAGACCAAAACTGCACACAATACTGCACAATGTTCGAGATGGGTTCTCACCAAGGCCCTGTACACATGCAGTAAGACACGCTTACAGCTGGACGCAAATCCCTTTGAAATGAAGGCCAACACACCCTTTACCTTCCGAATTCTTTTCTGGTCCTGAAATATTGCTTTCAGTGACAGGTGCACAGGGTGATATAGATCCTTTTCAAGGTTACAGCTCCCCAAAAGCCGCGATTCCTACTATATCAGCCAGTCCTTCCACTCGAAAAAAACATTGTTGTATTCCTTCTCACTGCTTCTTGTCAGGTCTCCCATTCAAAAAACCAGGTCCACATATTAGCCGCAGTCCCGTAAGATTAGAAACTGTATAGTAGGGATGGGGCTTTAGCTACAATTTTCCTGAAAATCAAAACGTAGTGCAGTGATTGCTTCTCCATAATTTTGTAAGTCCCTTTCTGAAATATGATTCCTATTTCTTATATCTCTGTTGATTTTATTCTATGCCCATTAAGTTAAGTCCCAATACTTTCTCTAAAACTGTTTATTTGCCACTTTCATTTTATTCATTTTTTTTCTCAACAGACTAAAGTTTCCTAATATCAATGGGAAGATTTCTATTTCATTTTGTTTTCTCATCTGAAGACATTACTCTGGCCTTTTTTCCATAGTTCTGCAATTTCCCTGTTCTCCATTCTCCATTCTCTGGTTTTAGATTGTAAGGAAGCTGCACCTTTTTACCTTTAATTTTGTCATTGACATACTTTTGGAACCTTTTACAACTTCACTATTGCAACCCTTGTTAATACACTCCTCAGAAACTCATCAATTCCTGTCTTAAGCTGCTCAATGATTAACCTTCCACAGCCATACAATCACAGGGACATAGACACTGTACTGTCAGAAAAACAGCATGGTCTGCATTAATCTCACTTCCCTACACGAGCCCATCGCCATATAAGTTATGGCACTTCAAGTGCACGACAATGCACTTGTTAACAGTTGTGAGGTTACCTGTGACAACAGCTTTTTCAGGGAGTGCATTCCAGACCCAAACATCCTTCGGAAAACCAATCCTCAAACCCTACACTTTAAAATTGTGCTCCCTTGTTCTTGCCCCTTTGATTAAAAAGAGCAGCTTCTGTCTATCCACCCTGTCAATGCCCCTCGGAATCTAATCCTTCTGAATCACATTCCCATCATCCTTCTCTGCTCCAAAGTAAACAACCCGAGCTAATCTGCTCCATCCGAGGGAACATCCTGGTGAACCTCCTCTGAAACCCTCTAGAGCAATCGCAAACTTCATGCAATGTGATTCCTAGAACTGTACACAGTATTCCATCTTGGCCTAACCAAAGTTCTGCATAGCTCTTTTAATCTGTGCCTCGATGAAAAAAAGGCTATGTTTATGATCCCCTCTGCTTTCTCAACTAGTGCATCAATCTGTTTCGTCACATTCAAGGATGTGTGGAGAAGCACCCTCTGAGCTTCCTAGTGTGCTGCCATTCATTCAGTCATCCCCTATCTGGTTCCTTCTTCAAAAGTACATCACCTCATATTTATCAGGGTCACATTCCATCTGCCATTGATCCACCCATCTTACCAGTCCATCTGAATCTTGCTGTAACCAACCGGCCAATCTTTGTGTCAAACGCAAACTGATCTATCACTCTCTTCCCACCCTCTCTTCCATATCCACAGTGGCATCATCTATGATGACCACAAATAATAAGGCTAAAGATCACACACCACCAGATGATACTCCAACAGATTTATTCGGAGACACTAGCTTTCGAAGCTCTGCTTCTTCATCGGGTGGTTGTGCGCTTCGAAAGCTCGTGCCTCCGAATAAAACTGTTGGAAATAATCCAGTGTTCTGTCATTTTTAACTTTATCTTCCCTAGTCCAACATCGGCACTTCTGAATCACAAATAATAAGGGACAGAGCACTGATGTCTGTAGTTCACTATTGGATACTGGCCTCCAGTCACAAAGGCAGCTTTCTACCACCACCCTCTGTCTCCCAACACTAGGTTGATTCGGATGCAACTTGAAAGTCACTAATAGGTCCTACCTGTTGCCTGTTTTTTCTGTTGCAATTGACATACGGATAGAATATCTGGGGATTCTCTCTAACCTTGCTCTGCCAGGAGTTTCCATGCCCCTGTGTTAGTCAGTCCCCTCGCGTGCAGAATTTCCTCCTTATTGCAGTTTTAAATGGCCTGTGCATTATCCTGGAATTATTTGCATCAGCCAGAGAAACATCCTGATTATTTCCAATTTGTCACACATTTAGTGAATTTTCAAAATTTCACTGCGATCATTTCTCATTCTTTGGAAAAGTAGAGAACACAAGCCGCGTTTCCTCATCAGGCAATCTCGCCAACTGAGGGACGAATCTGGAGAATGTCCATTGCAATTTCTCTGTGGGCAGTATATTCTTGCTCAGATTGGGTCACCAAAACTGTACACAATCTTCCAGGTACAGTCTCACCAAAATGCTGTGCAACTGCCTCAACATGTCCTTCCATCTATACTCCGGCAAAACAAACTTTATGTTTCAACTTACATATATTCCTCTAAATATCTTTAAAACAATTCTGAAGCTTATCAAGTATGATTTCCCTTTCAGAAGTGAGTACTGACTCTCTCCAATGTTGCTATTAATTTCTAATTATCCAATATCACATCCTATATCATATATTCCAATAGTTACCCTTCAGATCACAAGTTAATTGATCTGCAGCTCTCCACACTGTCTCTTCATCTCTTTATCGATGCTATTCATCTACCATGCTTTAATTATGTTTACTAACTTCCATTTATCAGCAATGGCTTCCGGCCTCTACAAAATGTACAGGTATATGAAACATAGTGCAATTAATACTCCTACTGCTGATTAATTTCTGACATTTTGATATGAATTACATTTCTTACGTCATACATCCAGTGAAGTTATTTGGGTGGAACTAAAAAATAAGAAAGGGATGATAAACTTAATGGAATTGTATTATAGATCCCGTAATAGTCAGGGGGAAATTGAGAAACAAACTTGGACATAGATCTTAGATATCTGTAAGAATAATAGGGTGGTTACGGTAAGGGATTTTAACTTTCCAAACAGACTGACATAGTGTCAAGGGTTTAGATGGAGAGGAATTTGTTAAGTGTGTATAAGACAATTTTCTCATTCAGTATGTGGATGTACCTACTAGAGAAGGTGCAAAAGTTGACTTACTCTTGGGAAATAAAGCAGGGCAGGTGACTGAGGAGTCAGTCGGGGAGCACTTTGGGGCCAACGACCATAATTCTACTAGATTTAAAATAATGATGGAAAAGGATAGATCAGATATAAAAGTTGAAGTTCTAAATTGGAGAATGGCCAATATCGACACTATTAAGCAAGAACTTTTGAAAGCTGATAGGTGGCAGATGTTCCCAGGTAAAGGGATGGCTGGAAAATTGGAAAATTCAGAAATGAGATAACGAGAATCCAGGGAAAGTATATTCCTGTTAGGGTGAAAGGAAAGTCTGGTAGGTATGGGGAATGCTGGATGATAAAACAAATTGATGGTTCTTTACGAAAAAGAAGGAAGCATATGTAAGGTATAGACAGGATATATCGAATGAATAATTGGAAGACTATAAAGGAAGTAGGAGTATTATTAAGAGGGAAATCTGGAGGGAAAAACGGGACATGAGATAGCTTTGGCAAATCGAATTAAGGAGAATCCAAAGAGTTTTTACAAATATATTAAGGACAAAAGGATAACTAGAGAGAGATTTGAGCCCCTCAAATATCAGCAAGGTGGCCTTTGTGTGGAGCCGCAGAAAATGGAGGAGATACGTAATGAGTATTTTGCATCAGTTTACACCGTGGACAAAGATATGGAAGATATAGAGTGCAGGGAAATAGATGGTGACATTTTGCAGAATGTCCATATTACAGAGGAGGAAGTGCTGGATGTCTTGAAACGCAGAAGGGTGGATAAATCCCCAGGACCTGATCATGTGTACCCTAGAACACAGTGGAAATCTAGAGAAGTGATTGCTAGGCCTCTTCTTGAGATATCTGTATCACTGATAGTCACAGGTGAGGTGCCAGAAGACTAGAGGTTACCTAACGTGGTGCCACTGTTTCAGAACGATGGTATGGTCAAGCCAGGGAACTATAGACCAGTGAGCCTGATGTCAGTGGTGGGCACGTTGTTGGAGGGAATCTGGGGGGACATGATTTACATATATTTGGTAAGGCAAGGACTGATTAGGGATAGTCAACATGGCTTTGTGCGTGGGAAATCACGTCTCACAAAATTGATTGATTTTTTTGAGGAAGTAACAAAGAGGATTGATGAGGGCAGAGCGGTAGATGTGATCGATATGGACTTAAGTAAGGCTTTCGACAAGTCTCCCAATGGGAGATTGATTTAACAAGATTAGATCTCACGGAATACAGGGAGAACTTACCATTTGGATATAGAACTAGCTCAAAGGTAGAAGGCAGAGGATGGTGGTGGACGGTTGTTTTTCAGACCGGAGACTTGTGACCAGTGGAGTGCCACAAGGATCGGTGCTGAGTCCTCTACTTTTTGTCATTTAAATAAATGATTTGGATGCGACCATAAGAGGACAGTGAGTAAGTTTGCAGATGACACCAAAATTGGAGGTGTAGTGGACAGCGAAGAAAGTTACATCAGATTACAATAGGATCTTGACAAGATGGGTCAATGGGCTGAGAAGTGGCAGATGGAGTTTAATTCAGATAAATGCGAAGTGCTGCATTTTGAGAAAGGAAATCTTAGCAGGACTCATCCCACTTAATGGTAAGATCCAAAGGAGTGTTGCTGAACAAAGAGACCTTGGAGTGCAGGTTCATAGCTCCTAGAAAATGGAGCCGCAGCCTGATAGGATAGTGAAGAAGGCGTTTGGTATGCTTTCCTTTATTGGTCAGAGTACCAAGTACAGGTGTTGGGAGGTCATGTTGTGGCTGTACAGGTCATGGGTTAGGTCACTGTTGGAATATTGCGTGCAATTCTGGTCTCATTCCTATCGGAAATATGTTGTTAAACTTGAAAAGTTCAGAAATGATTTACAAGGATGTTGCCGGGTTGGAGTATTTGAGCTATAGGGAGAGGCTGAACAGGTTGGGGCTGTTTTCCCTGGAGCGTCGGAGGCTGAGGGGTGACCTTATAGTGATTTAAAAAATTATGAGGGGCATAGATAGTGTAAATAGGCAAAGGCTTCTCCCTTGGGTTGGGGACCCAGAACTAGAGGGCCATAGGTTTAGGGTCAGAGAGGAATGATATAAAAGAGACCTACGGGGCAACTTTTTCACTCAAAGGCTGGTACGTTTTATGGAATGAACTGCCAGATTAAGTGGTGGAGGCTGGTACAATTACAATATTTAAGAGGCATTTGGATGGATATATGAATAGGAAGCGTTTGGAGTGATACGGGCCTGGTGCTGACAGGTGGGACTAGATTGGGTTGGGATTTCTGGTCGGCATGGACAGATTGGACCGAAGGGTCTGTTTCCATGCTGTACATCTCTATGTTTCTATGACATCGCAGTGCTGAATCCAGATACTTTTAAAGCTGCCTGTAACTGATATATATTGACTTTATTGTTAGTTCCACAAGCCCTGTATTATCACTTGGTATTCTTACAGATTTTCTGGATCTTCCTCCATGAAGCCAGATGCAAAGTAGCTGGTTTATTTATTGGCCATTTTTCCCTGTTCTCCACAATAACGTCTCCTCTCCCATAACAATTTTCCACATTTAACCTTGCTTTTATTTTGTTTCCTTTGAAACATAGATCGTAGATTTGTGCAGTATTCGTGTTCATGTTTGTTAGCATGTATGTTCTCTTTTTGATTGCCTCGTCACTTTTATGGCCCTCCTATTCTGGATCGTCAATTTCTGAGAATTGTCTGTTTTCCACAATGTTTGGAATTCTTCTGATGTTGCTTTCTATGACTGATATAATCATTAGTTTGTTATGTTAACCATCACTTTCTCACTCCTTGTTGTTTTTACGTTAAGGAAATAGATGTATTTTCAGTGCTTCTATAAATCTCCTGGACTTGACCACATAAATCTAAGAACACTGCAGAAGGTCAGAGAAGAAATTGGGAGGGACCTGGGTGATATTTTTGTATCATTGCTGGCCACAGGTGAGTTCACGGAGGACAGGAGTGTAGCACTTTCTGTGCCCTTATTCAAGAAGGGCTACAAAGAAAAACCTGGGAACTACAGATCAGTAAACCTAAAATCTAGTGTTCAGCAAGTCACTTGAGATGATTCTGAGAGAGAAGATATACATGCATTTGGAAAGACAAGGTTTGATTAGGAGCAGTCAGCACGGCGTTGTGCATGGGAGATCATGGCTCACAACGTTGACTAAAGCAGGGTGCTTTAGGTAGTCTATGCGGATTTCAGTAAGGCCATCAATAACGTTCGACATGGTATGCTGCTTTAGAAGGTTAGATAGCTTAGAATTGAGGGGGAGCTGGCAAATTAGATACAAAATTCTCTTGATGGTGGGATGCAGATGGTAATAGTGGAAGGATGCTTGTCGAACTGGAGGCCTCTCACTAGTGGAGTGCTTCACCGGTCGGTGATGGGACCATTCCTGTTTGCCATATGCATAACGGTCTCGATTAGAATGTATAAGGCATGATTAGTAAGATATAGACGACACTAAAATATGTGACATTGTGGACAGTGAGGAAGGTATTCACAAATTGCAGCAGGACCTTGATCAGCTGGGCACATGGGCAGGGAAATGGCAAATGTAGTTTAATATAGATAAAAGTAAGATCTTGCATTTCCGACAGTCAAATCAAGGTCGGAATTTCATGGTGAATGGCTGGACCCTGGAATTCAGGTGCACGGGTCTCTGCAAGTTGATTCAGAGGTTAACAGGGTAGTGAAGACTTTTGGCACACGGGCCTTCATTAGTTAAGGCATTGAATATCGATGTTAGAGAGTCATGTTGCAGTTATACTAGACGCTGGTCAGCCCATACTTGTAGCATTATGTTCAGTTTTGTTCACTTTGCCACAGGAAGGATGTTATGAAACTGGAAAGAGTGCAGAAGAAATTAACAAGTTTGTTGCCGAGGATTCAATGATCTGAGTAAAAGGGAAAGGTTGGACACGCTAGGACATTTTACTTTAGAGTGTATGTCACTGAGGGGGAACCTCATATAAATGTATATGATCATGGGAGGCATCAATAAAGTGAATGCACTCAATCTTTTTTCCCAGTGTTGAGCAATCGCGGACGAGATGGTATCAGTTTAAAGTGAGAGGGGAAAGAATAAAAGGGAACTTGAGGAGCTTTTTTTTACACACATATAGAATGAGGTGCCAATATAAGTGGTCGAGGCGGATACATTAACAACATTTAAAAGGCATTTGGACAAATACACGGATAGAAAAGGATTAGAAGGTACGGGGTAATGGCAGGGAAATGAGATTAGCGTAGATGGACATTCTAGTCGGAATGGACCACTTTGGACTGAAGGGCCTGTGTCTGTGCTCGAGGCTCTATGAGGCTAACAACCATTGTTTGTCTCCCACTGAATGTTATATTGTACTTTCCCAATTGACTGGAGCGAACTTGCCCCTCTAGTCTCCAGGCTTCCATGATGTTTGACCAGAATCTGATCTGGAGTCACACCCAGGTCAGACCTGCTTAGGATAGCAGTTTCCTTCCCGAAAGGGTATTAGTGAACCAGATCAGTTTTTCCAACAATCGATATTGGATTCATGGTTATCATAGACCCTTGATTCCAGATACTTACTGAATTCAAATTCCACCATTTGCCATGGACGGTTTCGAACCCAGGTCCCCAGAACACTCCCTGAGTCTCTGGTTTAAGGGTCCAGCGATAACAACACGAAGCCATTGCTTCCCCATGCATATACTTGCATATCTAATTTCCAGAGCACATGATGCAAACTATTTGCACAACAGTTTTGGTTGAGATATATAACACACTAAGGTTTGCTTCTCCTTGCTATTTGTAAAATCCACCCAAATGGACTCTGTGGAATCTGAGGGATAGGGTCTGTGGCGTTATTAGTGATCGACTTGGAAAAGACGTTCAACGAGGTTCACCTTGACGCTCAGAAGATCTGAAGAAATGTCCAGCAATACAGGACAAGCATATATATCCTCCCCGCTCTGCCAGGATAAGAGTCACCGTATTTTCTCTGCTCCCCTCACAATCACTGTATATCTGTCGTAGCACGTACCCCGGACAAGGCTCACGCTCTATCTCCAAATAATTCTCAAGCACTACCACTCTCACTATTGAATTCAGTACCTTTGCTCCCCTATGTTTTCTGTCACCGATGCAATACTCCCCTCCATCACACTAATAATGCTGCATGGATGCAACACTGTGGACAGACTCCATGAGAACACCTCACCATTTCACTCCCCCACCTACACCAGCACTAACAGAAGGGTCACCCACTCCCACCATCACTCCTTCCCACCCTTTCCCTCCCACCGTTTCTCCTGGAGTAGGACAGAAAGGGCTAAGCTGGGAGGTGGAGTGCCCGAAATTCGTTCCCTCAGCCCCTCCTCCCCCACCATGTAGAAGGATCCTGCCCAAGCCAAAGGGAACCAGGACGTCTCATGTGGAGATTCTGAGCCATCCACGTTCCATCAACCGAATAAGAAACAATGTCCAGGGAAGGGAAATTCTTACTTTAAACTCATTGTCAGTTCCAGCGCCAACTCTCTGACTCCCAAAAGAACACATACGTCATTTCACAGGGATGCAGGCATAGAAATACACATAAGTATTGGTGTACACCCCAATATACTATCGCACACAATACATATAAGTAAATAGGCATGCACACACGTAGAAGGCCTTAGAGGAGTATGCAGTCACACAGAAATAGGCGCGAACACAAGTATAAACACACAAGCTGACACACAGACAATCAGACGGAGATACACAAATGCTCAGATAACAAGCAAATGGACACACACACTTGCAAAGACACAGAGACACAGACACTAGTGTCATTAAGACACAAATCGATTTTTTTTTATTTATAAGGGGATCAAGGATTCTAGGGAGAAGGGTGGAGAGTGTTTGAGGAACATGTAAGAAATTATTGAACGGCATATCATTCCCGATGGCCTAATTCTGTTCCTTTTTTTAATGCTCGTGTGGTGATTTGCTACCAGGCATTCTCTTCCTGAGACAGCAGCAGATGCTGGACTTGATACATATTTGATTAGAAAGAGTCAGTGGTAATGTGGGACAGTTTTGGAGAGCTGTATGGTTTATGTCTATTTCTAATTATTATGTCCTTATATCTGAAAGGAGGTGGCGATTTGACGTTAGGTTAACGCAGTTTTAAAATAACGGGTCCTGCAATGAACGAAGGATGTCCCTATAACTTTAGTGTTGTGCTATTTTGGTAGGAAGAATAAAACCGCAGGAAAAAATTAATTGAAGGGAGATTGCTGAACTCTGTGATACAGATGGTTTTTGTGTGCTTGGTACATGATTCATGTGAAGTTAATCTGCAGATGCAGCAAGTAATTTGGAAGGTAAATGGAATGATACTATTTCTGGCGAAGGTTATCGGGTTTAATCATGAATGGCTACTGCATCATTACAGCACATGCTTGAGGCCACATCTGATACACTGTGTGCAATTTTGATCCCCTATACTAAAAAAAGATACAATCTCTTTAAAAGATTTTCAAAGATTTTTCCCTTTACTCATTCCTGGAATGAAGGCATTTTGGTCTGGAGTATTATCACTCTCAACCTCAGATGCGAAATCTAATTGAACCGTACATGATTTTCAAAAAGGCTAATCAGCTGGATACATGTTTTCTCTTCTCAGGAAGACTAAAGCTAGAGAATAAATTTTAAAGACAAGGTGTATTGCTATTAACACACTTATGAAGACATCAACTTTTCAAAAAAAATACGCAGATGCATATAAACATGTTATCAAATTACAAAGCGGAGACAATTTTGTTGCTCATGAAAGGCACTGTGTCCAACAACAGCAATGATGCACATGCATTATCAGACATTGCAGAGAATATTCGAAGAGATTGCACATGGCCCAGTTTGATGTTCAGTTGACATTATTGGATGGTTCAAAATAGCGAGGGAGAAAAAATGTTCCCTGCCTGAGAAACAGCAGACGATTGATCCCTTTCTCTTTCTTTGTTTCTCATGACGACAAAATGTGAGACCATAAAATTCCTGAGTTATCTTTACCACTCGAGAAAGATTCCCGATGAGATTTTATTGGAATCTCTCCACTGCCGGAAGCAAAGGGAATTCAGCCTTACCCAACTGTTCCAGGAAGTAATCCCCATTAAAAGCAGCTTGTGTAAGTAGAATAATTTCAAAGGTGGAAAACCAACATTTGGGACACTCTATCATTTTACAATCTGTTATGAGTTCAGCATTCTGTGTCTCACATTTTTCTGGAAAAGGACTCAGTCTGAGACGTATATTATTGACCACATCTGAAAACTAGTTACATTATTTTAACCAGTGGACGAATAGGACTGGAAAAGGCATCGATGATCCTCCAACATTGGTCGGAACACGAACAAGAGATTCTCAAAGTGCTGTTCAAGTGGGAATTCCCTTCCTCTGAAGTGTGTGGTGCTTGGGTGTTTGCATTTATTTGAAGTTGTGTTTGTTCAACATTTGATAGTGAAGTGAATGTGGGGAAATGGTATGCAGATAGAAAATTGGTGCTGAGTCCACAATCAGACCAGCTAAGATCTTAGTGTCTGGTGGAACAGTAGCAAAGTATCTAATGACCAATTCCTGCTCCTCAGTCGTATGTTCCTATGCTAAATTCAGCTGCTCAAATCTACTGCAAGGAGCAAATGGAAGCCGCTTGCTCCAAGTTCTTGGTCCACAGTAACACAGGATATCATTCAGTCCCTCAAAATTGTCAGACATGGTTTGTTGTGGGTAGGAAAATGTTACTTGGAAATCCAGGCTGGGGTCGAAATATGCCTCCAGTCTCTTTGCAGAGTGCTTCATTTGTTAGTCATGGTTTGGACCCAGATTCATTGTGAATACAGTCCCCATACCTCACCCAGAGATGACGCAAGAAATACTTGTCTCTCTCTGACTGCAACATGCAATAATAGAATGAATGTCCAGAAAAATTACAACCACTGACTTTCCAAGTACAGAAAATGAGAACATAAGAAACAGGAGAAGGTAATTCGGACAATCCAGCCATTTTATGTGATCATGGCTGATCTACTGTTGGCCTTAACGTCTCTTTAATGCTCTGTTAATGACATCCCTTAGTTCTCTGACAGGTCAAATATGCATCAACCTCCTCTTTAAATACTGTCAGTGATCTAGCTACCCTAGCTCTCAACCCAAGATAAATGCTGATATGCATTACCCTCTGTGAGAGGAAATCACTCCCTACACATACACTGGCACCTATTGATATGAACAAGTGCTGAACACAGGGGCTCAGTAAAGGGTGTATTGCCCTGATATCAAGGAAATATTTGACTGAGGATCTTATAGGGACCAGCTACGTATTTGAGTTTAATGGGAATCAGGTGTACCCTCCTGTTTTAAAAAATTCTCAAGGTCAGGTTCGTAGGAGAGTAGTCTGACACAGAACAAACGACCAAGAGGCGAGTCTGCTAGAATATGAGCATTTTATTCCCCGCAGCGTCGCCACAACCAGGTCTCATACTTACAACAGGTCTGGCTTATACTCACTCTACATGTTACCGGATCCTCAGAGTAGCTACCTCGGAACAAATATCTTCAGCTGCTTCATCAATGTCTACGCTTCCCCCGATCCCCTGGCCCCGCCCACCATAAGATCAGAAGTGGAGCTAGTCACTGAAGATCACATAATGTTCAGAACATTTTGTCCCCCCTCAGCTCCTGAACGAGTCTCTGTGTCCATGTGCAGCAAGACCTGAATAGCTTTTCGGTTTGTGCTGTTAAAGTGCCGGTAACATTCATGTAACAACACGGCCAGACACGGCCTGACACATTTCCACAATTGAAATTGGAGCTCACTTAGCATCTCTAGCAGGTTACAGACGGATATGTGAAAGACATTCAGTCCATTGAAACAACTGAACAAGAAGAGGGACAGCCTATTCAATCCTCCTGCCTGTTACACAGGAAGCAAATGAGTCTGGCCAGTACATCGAGCTGTTAAACAGGAACAAGCTGTGCCAAATCAGCCCCTTAACCTTATTACATGGGACCAGGAGAAGGCCATTCAGCTCCTCAAGACGATTATACAGGAACAGCAGGGTGTCCTTGATGCTCCAACATGACAAATCAATGAAACAGAGACTGCACTGATACAGGGCTCCATGATGTTTTTCATGGCTCCATTGTGCTCCGTGGAACGTGTGCTACTTTAACGTGGTTTTCTGTCAGTGAGGAGGGAAACCTGACGTTTTGTGCCAAGTCTGAAGGCGTCAGCTTCCTTCTCCGAGAAGACGGACCCATGCTCACTGAGGATGTCAGAAGCTGGTGGCAATAGTTAACTCTTTTATAATGAAGATATTGTGGCTACTGTCGCGATTGTGGATAACAAGACGTTCAGTGCAGCATCACACACCAAATGAACTGTATTAATGTGGGGAGAATTTATTCAAAAGCCTGGACCTCTCTCTCTCAATCGAAATGGGGAGTGAGGGTGGGTGAGGGAACGATCTCAGAGGCACTTAAAGTATCCAGAATCATGTAGCCCAAGTCAAAAAGCAAGCCTTTGAATTTATCACCGTATCTGTTTAGAATATAATGAGTGATTGTGTGTCCCCCTCAAGGTTGAATGCGATCACCTCTAACTATCTCACAGCTCTGCAGATTAATCTTCACTCACTCATCATTGTACCTTAATCCCAGGGTTGAGTCCGGTGAAACCCGATTGCACTCTTGCTGTGGCAAGGAGATAGCTCCTGAAAAAGGAGAGAAAGCCTGATCTCAATATCTCAAATAATACCTCAATAACACTCTCAGGGTTGATCACAATAATTCTTTTCCGTCATTTAGCTGTCTCCGTTTCTTTCTTGTGGGGGAAAAAGCCATTCCTTCTCTATGCACTACGACTGACATGGAATTTAGATGTTCCTTATATCTGCATGTCAGCATCAATAAAGCCAGTACCAGAGATACCTCTGCAGCTGAGCAACACGCTCGCGAAAGTTTCAATGAGATTGAATACACCTAAAGTAGGGGATGATCACGTACCTGAATGGAAATGAGGTGTCGGAATACGGGAAACGGGCAGAGGAAGGGAGCTACCTTTCCTTAGGTTCATTTCTAACGGGATGTGTGCAGCCCTGGTCAGGACAGCATGCTATACGGATCTTGAACTGAGTGGCTGGTTCACAGGGCAGTAAAGAGTAAAACACATTGTTGTGAGTTTGCAGTGTTACGACATGGGATAAATTCTCCTTCTTGATTTAAAACCAGCAACAAAGAAATGATTTACTCCGTGCAGAAATCCCTGACAATTCTAGAGTCCAAGAACTACTTAAAGTAAAAATTAGTAACTTTATTTCATAAAGTATAAAGAATTATTAACGAACAATCATTTACAACTTCTTCCTCTAACCTACCTTTGAACTTCCCCTTCCACAATACTAGCCCGAAAAATCTCTTAATTAATATTTACAAATCAAAACTTCTCATCTCAAAACCAGGAAGCTTTCCGTTCTTCTCCGTATTCCTGTCTTCTTTTCTTCTTGGGGATTCTGCTTCCCTAGTTACTGATCAATAAATTTACTATTAAGAGAGCGATTTTTCACGCAACCTTTACATGCTGGTAGCTTGCCAGTTCTCCTCTTAACTGTCCAATTTTCCGCGGTTTTTTCACCCCAAAGCATTGGACTTTGTAATTGGCTTTTAAGATTGTCAGTGTATTATATTCAAACTGGATTAGAGGTGGGTATTTTGGGGTATAATTCAAACTGTTTGGCTGAATTTGTTTTTTTTTGTCTCCAGGCATCAGCTAAACAATTTGTTCGACCAAATGTTACAATTTACCATTTTTTTCAGAACACTTGGTGCTGTCAGGTAGTTATTGCTAGCTTTTAATTCTCTTAAAGGTACAGTACAACCACATGTTCATCACAGAAGTCACACAGAAGCCTGACTATGGAAGGATGTCACATTGACTTCCCTAAAGGTACTTGCAGCAAACTGATGGGCTCTTTATAATAAATCATAATGGTTGCTTTTAAATTCCACCATTTTACTTCATAAAATATCAACAGAGTAATAATCTGCGGCTCTAGATTATGATTCAATGACTTGGCCACCATAAATTGTCTTCGCGTATGTGCAGAACAAGCAAAGCATTCTCAAAACAATTACTTTGTAATGGACATGTGGTTAGAAGGGAGTTGAAACTGTTTGAACAAAGGCGCAAATTATGGTTTATTCAGAAGTTGCGCTGAGACTGAGGGACGAGACTGGGATATCATGGTGGAGTATTGGACAGGACTGGTGAGTGGAGATATAAATCTGTGAAGGTCAGAAAGGCTTATGGAGTTTGAGATCAGTCTGGTTCCTTCTCGCATATTAGTGAGCATTTTTAAATGCTATTTTGATAGTTATAATTTATGAGGAAAGGATTTTTTGTTTGGAACTGATAACAATGGCTTGCACTTCTCCAAACATTTACATATCATAAGCAGAAATTCAGTTCAACCCGGTTTAATAGACACATAGGATGACTTACTCGGAACACCAACTATGGCGAGGATGGGATAGTACCTACCTTGAATAATCCAAAGGATACACCTGATCCGCGATGTCAATGATATCCTAGGCAGAGAAAGCCAGTAAAGACCCAAAAACAAACTCCTGTCCATTGTTGGAACATACCAGTCTAATGTTCTCAAGTTTTGATCCATTATTGAAACATTCCAGTCTGTTGTTCTCAGATTCTGATCCACCGTTGGAATATTCCAATCCATGGTCCTCAGATTCTGAACCATTATTGTAACGTTCCAGTCTAATGTTCTCAGATTCTCAGTTTTGCTCCTTCTGTCTTTGCAGCTGGTGATCCCTGTTTGTGCTGTCGGTGATGCTCCCGCTCATACTATGGGATAACACATTGAACAGAGCCCATTTATCAATGAACAATGGAAATTCTCCACTGGGTTATTTAGAATCCACGGAGATTGACATTAATCGCAATCACTGAACAAACAGCTCCAGTTAATCCTTTTCAATTCAATACCGACTTTATTAAAATTCAAAATAACGTTTAAAATGTACGCATTTGGCATGGGAATTGTGGGGGTCACTGAGGGAAAGAATATTGGAGAAGGTACATTGATGGTGTTTAATCATTCAGTCTGCCTTGGATAAGGGAATAACGTCATAGGATTATCAGAATATAAACAAGTGTTTCCATATATAAATGGAAGCATACTCTCTGCAATTACTGATCAGGATTATACTGTCACTAAAATATGGAGAGAACTTTTCTAGTCCATAATCTGACAGGAAAATGTGTATAAGACAACACGAGTTATAGCAGACACATAGCAGAGAACATGATAACAGAATATGTTAACAGAGAATATGATGTGACACACAAGTCAGATAGTTATTTGAGGATCAGAGTGGGCAGGTGAGGGTCATGCTGTTAATGTTGTCAATCAACCGCCATTAAGTACCACTCACTGGACTTCAATTGTAGTGCAATTATGATGTTGGGGAGGAGATTGAAAACACAGAGAATTGGAGACTTGGCTGCCAAGACTGGAGGACGGGAACATAATACTTCCCAGTCATCAGTATTGGAATGTTATTCTTTATAAATCATATGAAGATCAAATTCCAAAATATACCTCCAATGAAGAATAAGGAGAGCCAATATAAACCAAGCGACCAGAAGATTTTGGAGCAAAAATTTGGCCTTTCAGCCCATTGAGCATGCTTCGCCATTCAATGATGGCTGTTAAGCTTCTCAACCCCATTCTCCTGCTTTCTACCTGCAACCGTTGATCCCCTTTATAATCAGGAACATTTCTGTCTCACTCTTAAATATATTCAATGATCTAGCTTTGACAGCCCTCTGTGGCAGTGAATTCCATAGATTCGCCACTCTCTGGCTGAAGAGTTTTCTCCTTATCTCTGTTCTAAAGGTCTCCTCTTTATTCTGTACCCTCGGGTCTTTTCCCCTCCTACCATTGGAATTATCTTCCCAATATCCACTCTGTCAAGGTCATTCAGTGTTTTGTAAGTTTCAATTAGATCTCATAACATCCTCCTGATCTCTATCAAATATAGATCCAGAGCCCTCAAATATTCTTTATATGTTAAGCTTCTCATTCCTGGGACTATTCTCGCGAATCCGCTCTGAAAACGTTCTAGGGCCAGTACATCCTTCCTGAGATATGAGATCCAAAACTGAGCACAATAATCTAAATGTGGCCAGACCAAAGCTTATAGAACCTCAGAAGTACATCCCCGCTTTGATATTCAAGCCCTCTTGAAATAAATGTCATCATTGCATTTGCCTTCCCAGCTATTGACAAGCTGCAAGATTACATTTCGAGACTCCTGGATTAGAACTCCATAGTATTTTTGCACTTCAGACTTCTGAACCTGCTCGGTATTTACAAAAATAGCCCATGCCTCAAGGCAAGGTGCATGACCTCACACTTTCCCACGAGATGGATGCTCCATCTGCCACATATTTGCTCAATCCCCTAACCTGTGCAAATCCTTCAGTAGGAGAAAGTGAGGACCGCAGATACTGGCGATCAGAGTCAAAAGATGTGGTGCTCAAAAGGCACAGCCAGTCAGACGGCATCCAAGGAGCAGGAGAGTCGACGTGTCAGGCATAAAGCCTTCTTCAGCGATAAGGGGTGTGGGTGGAAGGGAGCTGAGAGATAAATGGGAGGGGCTGGGACTGGGAGAAAGGGAGCTTGGAAGGTCGTAGCCAGATGAAGGTGGGTGGTGATAGTGATAGGTCAAAATGGAAGGTGGAGTGGGTAGATGGGAAGGAAGATGGACAGGTAGGACAGTTACAGAGTGTGGTGCTGAGTTGGAGGGTTCGATCTGGGATAAGGTGGAGGGAGGGGAGATAAGAAATCTGGTGAAATTGCCCATGATACGGTGTGGTTGGAGGGTCCCGAGGCGGAAGATGATGAGTTCTTCTCCGGAAGTCTAGTGGCTAGAATTGTGGCAGTGGAGGAGACCAAAAACTTGCATGTCCTTGGCGGAGTGGGAGGGGGCGTTGAAGTATTCAGCCATAGGGCAGTGGGGTTGTTGGATGTGTTTGTGCGAGAGTGTTCCCTGAACCGTTCTGCAAGTTGACGTCCTGTCTCCCCAGAGTGGAGGAGGGTAGGAGCAGTGGACAGAGCAGATGGGTTGTTTGGATGCACAGGATGTTCTCTGCCGGATGTGGAAGTATCCTTTGAGGCCATGGATGGATGCGAGGTTAGAGATGTTCGCATAGATTCCAGACCTCTTGCAGTGGCACGAGAAGGTGCCAGGAGTGGAAGGTAGCTTGGTGGGGGAGGGAGGCTTGGACCAAATGAGGGTGTTGTGATGGGAGTGGTCTCTGCAGAATGCTGATAAAATGGGGAGGGAAGTATATTTATGGCGGTCGGGTCTGACTGTTAGTGGCGGAAATGGCAGAGGATGATGCATCGTATCCTGAGGTTGGTTGAATGGGAGGCAAGGACCAGAGGGGTTCTATCCTTTTTGTAGTTGGAAAGGTGAAGTTCAAGGGCGGAGTTGTGGGAAATTGATGCGCTAGAGCACCCTCCTACAGCCGAACCACTTCTTCAATGCTACCTAGGTCTCAAGCTATCTTTGCACTGTTTGTGAACTTAGCCTGAATGCCTTCAGTTCCTTCATGTAGATCATAAATACACAAAGTGAAAAAATATGGTCCTAACACTGAGTCTTGTGGAACACAAGTTGTCCCTTGGCTGCGCTCTTCGAAGGACCCTTTTATCTCCACTCTCTGCTTTCTGTCAGACAGCTAAGCTTCTATCCATGCTAGCACCTTGCCTCATTCCCAATAGCCTCCTGCGTGGCTCCTTGTGAAAGGATTCTTGAGGTGCAGGTGGATAATATCTGTTGGTTCCCCTTGGTCTAATCTGTTTGTTACTCACTCAAAGTGTGCTAGCAGGTTGATCAGGCCTGAACTCCCCTTCATTAAATCATACTAATTCTGTCCTATTTTACCAACGAACTCCAAGTATTCAGAAATCCCATCATTCACGATGGATTGCAGGATGTTACCTACAAAAAAAAATTAGGCTAATCACTCTGCAATTTTCCATCTTCTGGCCAAATCCCTTATTAAATGGGGTGTCACTTTAGCAATTTTCCAACCTCTTGGCCCTTTCCTGATTTTAGTCATTCGTGAAAGATTACCAGTTACACTTGCACTATCTCTTCAGCTATCTCCCTTACAAGGCTGGGGTGCAGTCTATCTGCTCCAGGTAATTTACACAGATTCAGGCTATTCAGGTTTCTAATCTGTTCTTCTGGACGATGACCACCATACTCAGCTCTGCCCTCTCACTCTCTTCATTTTTTGGGGAAATTACTTGTGTCTTCCACCGTGAAGACTGATGCAAAGTTCCTCAGCCATTTCTTTGTTTCCCATTACTGTCTCTTCAGCATCATTTTCCAGTTGTCCATATTCACTTTTACCTTTCTTTTGCACTTTATATATCGAAAGAATCTCTTACAGTTTCCTCTTTATTATTGGTTAGTTTACCCCTGTATTTGATCTTCTCCCTCCTTATTTATTTTTCCTTACCCTCTATTTTTCTTTGTAAATTTCCCAATTCTCGAGATTCCCACTGCCCATCACCACATTATATGCTTGCTCTTTTGCTTGTACGCAATCCCTGACTTCCCTCGTCAGCCCTAGTTACCTCATGCTCCCTGTACCAATCCTCTATTCCTCAGCATGCATCTCTGCAGTGTCTCCTGATTTAATCTTGGTATCTCCTGCCATTGCTGTTCCCCTGACCTTCCTGCTCGACCCCTCTACCGGCCAATCCTACCCAGCTTCTACCTTATGCCTCTGTAGTTGCCTTTATTCAGCTAAAATACGGTTACCTCTGATTCTGCCTTCTCTCCCTCGAATTGCAGAATAAATTCAAACATGTTCTGATCACTGCCTCCGAAGTTTTCTTTCGCCTTATGCTCGTTTATCTAGCCTGCCTCATTAAATCCAGTATCATCTGATCCCGAGTGGGCTCCATCACAAGCTGCTCCAAAAAGCCATCTCGGAGACATTCCTGAAATTTCTTTACATGTGAACCATTGCCTGATTTTCCCAGTCCCCCTGCATATTGAAATCTCTCATGATCACTGTACTTTATCTTTCCTACACATTTTATCTATCTCCTGGTGTGTCTTGTGCCCCAGTTCCTGACTACTCTTTGATGGATTGTACAGAACTCGAACTGTGGTTGTCTTACATTTGTGGTGCCTCAATTCTTCCCACGCAGATTCTACACCATCTTGCCCTACTTCCTTGATTATTATTGATTTAGTTTCATTTCTTACTAATGATACAAATCCATTCCCTCTGCCCACCTGCCTATGTTTTCGATAGGATATATGTCCTTGAATATCTTGATCCCCTTGCAACCACATCTCCGTGATGCACATCATACCTGCCAATTTAAATCAGCGCCGCAAACTCATTTACCTTATTCCTTATACAGCATGCATTCAGATATAACACCTTTAGTCCTGCATTATCCGCCCCTCCTCTCAGTGCCATTCGTTTGTCCAGTGTGCTTGAAGTTTGATATGTTAAACATTTCCAGATGCTCTATCCTATTTGTGTCTGTGCTGCACATTTTAATAACCTCTCCTGAGTTCTGTACTTTTACCTACCTTTGAATTCTGCTTTTCTAATTAAACCCTATAACCGAAACACACACACACACACACACACACACACACACACACACACACACACACACACACACACACACACACACCTAATCAGTTTAAAGCTCTGTCTCGAGCCTTGCTTAGGATTCACACGGACTCTGATCCCAGCACGGTTCAGATGAAGACTGTCCCATCGGATCAGGTCGTTTCTTCCTCAGTAATAAAATGTGTTTATTCAACACAAAATACAGGGACAAAAAGCAACCATTTCTGTACATACTAAATTATGAAAACTACAAAGACACAAGGTTGTTAAAATACACTCATGATATTGAGCTATATGAATTGAAACGTGAATTACAAAACCATGGAAGTGGTGTGCAAATTTTATCAATCATTATTTGACCCACAGCTGAGACCGTAATTTCCCCTCTGTCAGCAATCCACCTCACTGAGATTCTCTAGCACTATCTCTCACACAATGTCTCGAGGATCTACAAGTTTATGTTGGCCCAGAATATGTAAATTAATCCACCTACTCCGTGGAGCCAATCTATACTTCTTTTGGATTGTTTTGAACTGTCAGCAACCCAGCTCTGTGATGTCATTGGCGATAAATGATCTGGGATGACAGCCAGTATCAGTACAGTGCTCACAGGGTATGGAACCAGACAAAGGGCTTATAGTCTTTGGGATTTTCTAAATAAAGTTTCTGTGTATTTCTCCTCATCCTGTCTCCTGATAACTTCACATTCGTTTGCCACCCCTTGCTCTCACTCATTCTGTCGCGTCGTTTTCTCTTCATTCTGTTTATCTAACTACACTTTCTTTCTCTCTGTTTATTTCTCAATCTCCCTTTCAGTCTATCTCCGATCATTCTATCTATTTTCAAGTTGTGAAGATGGCGAGCTCGTAGACGCATGGTGGGCTGAATAGTCTCCTTCTGTGCTGTATTAATTCTGAAGTTCTCTGACCCACTGTAAAACTGGAGAGAGAAGCTGGTCCAGTGAAGGACACAGAGCACAATCATCGGCCTAGAAATATCTGTTCAAACAAACAGACTCCTCACATTAAAATCAGCACACTTCAGTCTGCCAGGACCATTGTGTTCAGTACCCTCTGCCTGTTCGTTGTTGGTCTTAACTGTACTGGTATTAGTCTCCAAATCCTCCTCAGTCACTGCACCTGTGGACCTACTGCTGTGACTTTCCACACCCCTTCCCCCCGCCCCCTCTCCCTCACCGACGATACACATTAGTTTAAACCCCACTGAGGAATAATAGCAAATCTGCCTGCCAGGAGATTGTTGCCAGTTCAGGTCTGTTCCTTCCTTCTTGTATATATCCTACCGACCTGGGAATCCCAATGATCCACATATCAGTGATTGCTGCCAGATCAGGTCCATTCCGTCCTTCTTGTGCATGTCCTACTGAGTCGGTAATTCCAATGATCCACTTATCAGAAGTACTGCCACTCTTCCCAGCGTTTTGGTCATGGATGAAACTGTGCCACCTTCGTATTCCTAACCTCACTCGCACGTGGCATATCCTAGTCTCTCCAAATTTCAAATATCCTTTCAGCACAACTTTAGCAAGGCCTTTCCTTTAAAGTGGATACACTTGATAATAAAAACTTCAGTGCCCTCATTAACCAGGAAAGTGGAGTCTACTGACTCAGTCCAATGACCAGAGGATCTCATATCTATCACCTCCACTAAACCTGGTTGACAAGTTATACATATGGACCATCTATTTGCAGAGGGAAGAGGATAAACAGAATACTAGAAAGTGTAAGAGCAGATGGATGTCATTCAGCCTGTTTACTCTGCTTTGCTATTCAATTGGATTTTAGTTATTCTGATCCTTGCAATGACTGGGTCTTTACCCAGCATCCCCAGCGGGTCAGAAAGTGCACAGTGTCGTTGTGTGCACAGTCCTGCGAAGGGCGTATCCAGTGTCAGGCGACGGAGTGTGGGGAGTCCCAGAGGTGGCACAAGGAAAGGCTGCATGTACTGACGATGGACAGAGGGACTGAAAGAGATGGAATGGGTATAAAGGGACACTGCACTCACACAAGTGGCCGGGCAAGATTCCTAAACACCCAGGGAACCCGAGAACCACGGCTGCTTTTACAAAACACTATCACATTTGCTGCATTTCTACATCAAACAAACGCAAAAAAAACTATAGATGGTAGAAATCCGAAGCAAATACAGAGACGGACTGTGGAGAGAGAAAGGAGTTAACGCTCCCAATGCAGAAATGGGAAGAATGTACAAAGTCCACACAGACAGGGTCTAGAGATTGGAATTGAACCCGAGTCCCAAGCACTGTGAGGCAGCATTGCAGTGTCACCTTGCTACCTAATGATGGATAATTAGGGTTAGTATAGTTAGAGGCATAGATAGTATTCTCTGTGACCAGGATTGAGCGTCCTGAAGGTTGTGTTGCCTACATGGTGCTTGGGTTTGGCATCTGTCATCTGGGCTGCAGAAGAACTTGGGTCTGTGTAGGTACCAACGGCTGGACAAACAAATGACAATGAGAAGAGGGACAGTTAAACAGGACTGAACTGTTGTATCGGAATGCATGCAGTATGAGGAATAAGGTAAATACGCTTGTGACTCATATACAAATTGGCAGGTACGACATGATGGGCATCACAGTTACATCGCTGCAAGAGGATCAGGATTGAGAGCTGAATATGTAAGGTTATTCATCCTGTCGAAAAGATAGGCAGGTGGGCAGAGAGCTAGATTAGTCTCATTAGTAAGAAATGAAGTTGTATCAATAAGAGAAAATGAAGTAAGGTCAGATGGTGTAGAATCTATGTCGGTAGAATTGAGGAATCAAAAAGGTGACAAAAATACAGTTGGAGTTATGCACATGCCGCCAAACAGCAGTCAGGAGATGGGGTGCAAGATATACCAGGAACTAGAAAGATCTGTAGGGAAGGCAACGTTACAGTGATCATATGGGATTTCATTATGCAGGTGGACTGGGAACTCAGGTTTTCAGTGATTTGCAGGAAAGGATTTTTTGGAATGGCTATGAGATGTCATTTCAGAGCAGCTTGTGCAGGCGAACTAGATGAGGGGAGCTTAAGGTGAAGGAAATCATAGGAGGCCGTGATCATAATATGATTGAATTTACTCAAAATTGAGAAGTTAAAATCAGAAGTAACAGAATTACAGCTGAATAAAGGCAAGTGCAGAGGCATGAGAAAGGGGCTGGGTGGAATTGACTGGGAGAGGGGCCAACAGGAAAGACAGTGCAACAGCAATGGCAGTAGATCTTTGGAGTAATTCAGGGTACAGCAGAGATTTACCCTGAGGAAAAAGAGTCTTGTACAGGTAGGATGGGACAATCATAGCTGACTAGGGAAGTCAGGTATAACGTTAAAGCAAAAGCGAAAGCATATAATGTGGTGAAGGGCAGTGGGAAACCGTAGGATTGGGAAGCTTACAAAGATAAAACAGAGGGCAAACAAAATAAAATAAGGAGGGAGCTTATTAAATATGGGGGTAAACTAGCCACTAATACAAAGGAACACTGCAAGAGTTCCTTTCAATATATAAAGTACAAAAGAGAAGCAAAAGTGGGCATCAGACTGTTGGAAAATGATACTGCAGAGGTGGTAGTGCTGAAAAAGAAAAAGGCCAATGAACTGAATTTTGCATTAGTTTCACGGTGGAAGATACGAGTAATACTTAACATTCCAGAGAGTGAGAGGCCAGGCCTGAGTATGATGGTCACCACCATGGAGAGCGTATTAGAAAAAATCTGAATGGCCTGCAGGTGGTTAAATAACCTGGACCGGATGCACTACATCCCAGGAAGATAGCTGAAGAGGGAGTGGGGGCGATAGTGGTGATCTTTGAGCAATCATATGAGTAATGAACAGTCCCAGAGTAATGAAAACCCACGAACATGACACCCCATTTTAACAAGGGAGCAAGGAAAAAGACAAAAACAAAATCCAAAATGACTAGCTGAACATCGGTCGTGGGTAAGATCCTGCAATCCATATTGAAGGATGAGATTTTGGAATATTACAAAGTTTTTGGTAAAATAGGGCAAGATCACTATTGTTTTCATCAAGGGAAGGTCATGCCTGACAAATTGGTTGGAATTATTTTAAGAGTAAATGAACAGGCTTGACCAGGCACAGCCAATGGATATTATCCACCTGGACTTCATGAAGGATTTGACAAGGTGGCAAAGAGGAGATTACTGAGTATAATAAGGGTCTGTGGTGTTAGAGGCAAGGTCGTGGCATGAATAGAAGCTTGTCTATCAGTCAGAAAGCAGAGAGTGGGAATAAAATGGTCCTCAGGATGACAGCCGCTGACAAATGGTGTTCCACAAGGCTCAGTGTTGGAATCGTATCTTTTCACTTGTTACGTTCACATTCTGGATGATAGAACTGAGCGAACTCTGGCTAAGTTTGCAGACGATACAAAGACAGGCAGATGGACAGTTGTATTGAGGAGGCAGAGAGACTGACGAAATATTTGGGTAGGTGAAGAGATTGGCAGATGCATTCCAACGTTTGAAAGTATGAGGTCATGCACTTTTGCGGGAAGAATGGAAGCATGCTTTATTTTCTAAATTTCTAAATCAGAAATCTGAAGTCCAAAGGAACTTGGGAGTTCTAGTGCAGGGTTCTCTCCAGGTAAGCTTACAGGTTGAGGCAGTAGTCAGTAGGGCAATTGAATTTATTATTGATGACGTTTAATATGAGAGGACCTGAATGTAAAACAGGTTGTATACGGCTCTAGTCAGACCATATTTGGAGTATTGTGCGAAATTCTGAGCTCCATATCTCAAGAAGGATGTAGTCGACCTGGAGCATGTGCAGAATATTTTCACGAGAATGGTCGAAGTAATGAGGAATGTTTGAGGGCTCCGGGTCTATACTTGATAAAGTTTTGAAGGATGAGAGCGAATGTAATAGAAACATATAGAATACTGAACGACCAGAACAGAGTGGATGTTGATAAGATATTTCCATTTTACTAGAATCCGAGAGCACAGCCTTAGATGAAATGGAACACCTTTTAGAACTGTGATAAGGAGAAAGTTATTGAATCAGAGAATGGTGAATCTTTGAAATTTATTGCCACAGAAGGCTGTGGGGCCAGGTCATTGAGTATATTTGAGACGGAGATAGATAGGTTTTTGATTATCCGTTGACCAAGTATTATGGGGAGAAGTTCGCAGAATGGGTTTGAGAAACCTATCAGCTATGATTGAATGGCGAAGAGACTCAGTGGGTTAACTGGCCTATTTTCTGCTCCTATATCTTATCGTCTTATGGTCCAAATCTCAAGGCGGCACCTTGCATTTCTAAGAAGATGGAATCGTGTTCTTCATGAAGGTCAGAAGCCGTTGGTACAGTTAACTGTTTTAGAATGAAGATATTGTGCCTGATGTTGGGCTGGTGGATAATATGACATTCAGTGCAGGATAACACACCAACTGCACTATATTAATGTGATGGAAGTTTTTTTCAAAACCTGACCTCTCTGTCTCTCTCAATCACCGTGGGGAGTGGGGGCTGGGATGGGTAGGCGTAATGCTCTCCCAGGCACTTGAACTATCCAGAATCATGCACGATGAGTGAAATGGCACGAATGGAATTTATCACCTCCTCATTGTCTGGTTAGAATATAAGGAGTAATTGTCCATTCCCCCTGGGGTTCAACAACACTCTCAGGTTTGATCGCAGAGAAGGGAGGGGATGGGAGAAAGTGTTGAGGAGTGATGAGAGGCAGTAGAGGGGAGAAAAAAGAGGGGAGAGGAGAGAGGACAGAGGAGAGAGGAGAGTGGGGAGGGGAGAGGGGCTGAGGAGAGAGGGGAGTGTGAAGAGTAGAGTGGGGAGAGGAGAGTGGGGAGTGGAGAGGGGCTGAGGAGAGAGGGGACTGTGAAGAGTTGAGTGGGGAGAGGAGAGGGAAGAGAGGAGGGGCAGAGGGGAGAGGGGGAGAGGAGAGAGGAGAAATACCAGCCTTATTGCTCGACGTCTGTATCATAATGAAGGAAAAGCTGTGTTCATGTTATGGCTGTAGCTATAATAATGTGGGGAAACAGCTAGAATAATGTCAGTGCTGTTGTTGGACAATGCTTGCACTGAGCATATAAATTACCCTGGATGTTCCCAGAGATTGCTGGGCTGCCTTTGTTTGAGTAAGTGCTGAAGCACCAAGAGATGACGCTGTTTTGTGATGTAGCCACTTACTGAGTCCAGTCAATGGAACAAAGCAGCAACTGCCATTGCTTATTGTTTCCGAATATATCAGATTGTTCATGGCTGCCACTGCACACAATCATGCAATGAAAACCAGGCCTTTCACGTCTGTGCCAGCAAGTGCACATTCAGAGGTTTTTTAAACATTTCTGAGGTTATCTGCCTCAACCACCCTCCTAGACAATGCATTCATATTCATACCACCCTCTCAGTTCGAAAGACATTCCACAAATCCTCTCTCAATCTCCTGCCTTTCACTTTAAAAGTGTGTCCCTTTGTTTTTGATCCTTTGACGAAGGAAAATAGCTGCTGTCTGTTCATCCTCTCCATACGCCTTATGCTCTTGTACATCTGTTCCATATTCCCTCCTCAACCTTCCCTGCTGCAAAGAAAAAACAAGCAAATTTAGCCCTCCTCTTTCATACTCACTTTTGAGTACTCACTTGTCTTGTTACTTCTAACTTTCATCTTCCCAATTTATTGCTGTTAAATTTCAACGGCAATTGATCTGGCTATCTGAATAATATGTTTGTATCCTCCTGTAACCTAACATTTTCCTCCTGACTGTGATCCACCCAGCTCATTTTTGTGTCATCCACAACATTGGTCATCATTCCACTGTTCCCCACCTTCCACATTCTCACAATCGTCATTTCTGAATATCACAAATAACATGTGATTTATTTCCTGTTCTCTAGATGTTGTTCAGGGGATGATTTGACAATTTCAGTCTTTTGCTTTTCCTATTTTGGTGAATTTATGAGTGATCTAGTTAACACATTTTATGAGGGAGCCACAAATCGCATTTTCAACACAGAGTTGAATTCACCTTTTACACTCTGCCCCTCTGCATGTTTTATTTATAAACCTTGCAAATAATTTAGGATAAACTAGGGTTTGACACCTTGAGGTGGAACTTTAGCTTTTAGCATGGCACTGTTCTTTGTAACATTCCCTGTAATAGACAGAGCTGAAAAACATTTTCATCTGAAGGGTGGACATGGACTCATTCATTGTTTGTTTAAATCAGCGAGTGTTATGAGGATAAATATTCAATTAAGTTCTATGTTATGGGAAAACTGCAGAAGATCAAATCATATTCTCATATCCGCCTTGAATTGGAAGCAAATACATAATGTTACAAAATCAAAAATATTGAAACACCACAGTAGGGGAGAAAAATATGTCATCTGCTCTTGATGGAGATATAGAAATACACAGTACATGTACAACCTGAACAAGAATCAAGTGATAGAAGAGAAAGTGCAAGAAATCCTTTCTTAGTTTTGAATGGAATCCAGATCACGATTTTCTTGAACAGTGATGTTTTCTCATCCAATCTCGCTTCCTCAAAAACAAGCTTTTCTCTGTCACTAAAACTTCATCTGCCGTTCTTCCTCCTCCACGTACACGTTTCTTAGACTCCTACTTCCCTGCAGTACCCCTTCTGCTGCTACATACTCTTCCACTGATGATCTCCGTTCACACTCTTCTTCTACCACTCAGATAGTAAGGTACACCAATTCCCCAGTTACTCCCACTTTCTCTGGCTATCCCTTCCCCTTTTTGCTTTCCAACTGGGATGATGGGATCCGCTGGCTTCTGTGCTGCTATTTGTCATCAGTCAATGATGAGATTGAGATGATCAATGTCCAATACGTCCAGACAATTGTGCGTTTCTGTCATTGTCTGATGCACCGTGGACAGGCTGGTTTTGTTCCACGTGTTACAGAGTGGAGTATCTTTCTGTCTCTGTCACAGCACTTAACCAAACAGCCTCATCACAAATAGGCAAACCTCTCCTCAGAATCAGAAATTCATTCATCAGTTTTCCCTTAAACTTTGTGAGTAGACTGAGCACATTGTTTAAACAGGCCGTGTACTGTCCTTTTGTCCTTTATTCATTTAACTGATTTTCCAATGTTACTTGAGGTGAGGTCAGAGTAACTTGCGTTGCATCAAAGTAATCTTTGACTCATATGATATCAGAGATCCTGAGTAAACTGTGGTCAATGGGAAGCGCGGGAAATTCTGCCCTGGTAATTTCCTCACTGAACATAGACACTTTCTCCAGAGCTATTGGGAATGACAAATAAACACTGCCCATGCTAGTGCCTCCCAAACCCATGGATAAATTTGTCCTGTTAATATCATCAAGACATATTATGTTTTCACAGTTTGGTCTAAAGTCTCCGAAAAGTAAGACCTTGCTACGTGAGTGTCACTCCAGTGAAATCAGGACGTTACAAAAAGATTACCTTCCCAATTATTTTCAATCAGTTACATTCTGAGGACTAATCGTGCGATGTCAGTACCACTGAGATCAACGTTCTCTCTGTCCAACAGCATCCCATCATATTGTCTCAAGGTGCACCACTCCGCAATTCTAATTTCTTCACCAGCTCATTCGTCGTGCTAACCAGATGCACTGTGCACACAATTTGCAACAACGTGGAGATGATCTTGACCCTCTGGAACCTTCCTCCCCTCCCATACCCTGCCCTCCCCCAACTCCACTTCCTGTCGTTTATTCACCATCCCTCCTAAAAATCCACTCTCTGATGCTGAATGTTCTGTACTCGGCAAATATATGAACTTTACCTCTCTGTGCCCCCACTTTAATGAATTTTAGGCATGACATTAAGTTGAGCCCTTCCGCTGTCTTCAACTCAGTGCCCATTTCTTTCGGCAAGATTCCTCTCTCTGCCCCATAGACCCTGTTACCCAGCTGCAACACTCTTTGTTCACTTGAACTCCTCCCTCTGGCCTTTACCTGAACTAAATCGGTTCATTGAGAAATCTCAAAATGACATTGGTGGTTTTAATTTCTCTGCACTCCCCTCACCAAATCCAAAATATCACTGTCCGAACAGCCTACATTCCATGTGCTTAGATCCAACCCTGACTGTGTTATTCAGCCTGTGCCGATAAGGGTGGTGTTGCTATAGTCTGGTGCACTGATTTCGACATTGCAGAGGTTGAACGCCCAGTCTCAGATACCTCCTCTAATCCCCGCCTGCACCATGACCCTACATGGAACATCAGGCCATTGCATCAACTACGATACCTGACCACCTTTCATCTGGAGATTCCTGCCCCACTCCCCCCCTTCCCCCTATCTGCCCCCAAGCTGATGGTCCACTGAAAGCAGAGCTCGCTTCTATCTCCCCGGAAAAAAATCACAAATAGAACTGCCTGGCAGACCTATTGCTTCAGTCTGCTCCTGTCACACAGAGGAAGTGCATGGATACACGTGTGCCCCAGTTATGCCTGTTTCTTCTTGGGGTACGTCGACCATTCCCTGTTCCAGGTCTATTCCAGCACCCATCCACAACTCTTTGCCCAATACAAAGGTGATATCATCGCTGCTGCTTCTCTCTCTTGTCCTGACTTGGAAAAGTTCATCGAATTCACTTGGGATTTGAACCCCTCCCTCACTTTCACCTGGTCTACCGTCTACCTCTGACTCCACCCTTCCTTTCCTCAACATCTCTGCTTCCATTTCTGGGGATAGAAAGGCCTCTGATATCCAGTATTAACCCACCGACTCCCACAGTTTCCTGGAGTATACGTCCTCTCACCTGGTTTCCTGCATAGACTCAATTCCATTTCCCCAGTTCCCCTGTCTCCACCGCAATTGATTCTAATGATACTAAATTCAATAAGGAAGCCTTTCAAATGTCCACCTTGTTTTTCAATCAAGGGATTCCCCATCACTGTTGTCAACAGGGTCCTCAAGCAAGTCTGACCCATCTCTTGCACTTCTAGCCTCCCCTTTCCTTCTCTCTTCCAACAGAGTTTTCCTTGTCTTTACCTACTATCTCACCAGCATTCACATGCAAAGGATCATCAGCCCGCATTTCCCCCACCTCCAGCGAGATACCCGCACCTGCACATATTCACTTCTCCTCTCTTGTCCACCTTCTGGAGGAATCATTCCCTCCAGGACACACTGGTCTACTCTTTAGCGACTCCCACTCCAGTTCCACTTCACTTTCCCCTGCCGGAGGTGCGACACTTTCCCATTTACCTCCCTACTCATCAGTATCCAAAGGCCCAACTATACATTCCAGGTGAAGCAGCACCTTACCAACATTTCCCACAATCCTGAATACTACATTCGCTGCTCACAATGTGGTCATCTTTACATCGGGGAAATGAAGGGTAGACTCGCTGACCGCTTCACAGAACATCCAAGTTTTACCTCTGCAAATGACTCTGAGGTTTCAGTTGCCTGCCAGTTTAACAGCCCATCCTGTTCCCTGGCCAATATCTCTGTGTCAGACTTGCTGCAGTGTTCCAGGCAAGTTCAGCGAAAGTTGGAAGAACAGCACCTCATTTTCCATGTGTGGACCCTGCAGCCCGTTAGATTCAAAACCAAGTTCAATAATTTTCGTGTCTGAACTCCCAAATGTCCTACCCCCCTACCAATACACTAGTCCTAGTTCTCACTACCCTTCCAGTACTAACACCCTACTAACAGTCTCCATTAAGAGCTATCCAGTCTCTTCTGCATATAAACCATCATTTTCCGTGTTACCATCAGTTCTGAAGAAGGGGCACGAGACCTGAAACGTTAACTCTGATTTATCTGCACAGATTCTGCCTGACCTGCTGAGCATTTGTAGCAATTTCTGTTTTGTTTCAACATTTTCATGGCAAGGTCTCACAATGCAGTATGTCATCGATATTTAAAACCCTGTCAAACATAGGAACTTCGTAAATTCTCATTTAATGTCCATAACAAATTAGTCGAGATTCAACTGAGATAACAGCTTTGCTATTATCATTTAGATCAGACACTTTGTCTCAGTTCAGAAAGAAGAAAAAAATCAAAAGAGCTTGAGCGAACCTCAGTAGATCTGGCAACATCTGTGCAGAGATGCAAAAAAATAACCTTTGATTCTAATATGACTTTTCAGAACAGCGTCACCTCATATTACATATGTTAATTATGCTGATCTCTGCAGATACTTCCTCATCTTTTTCGTTTCTCCAGAATTTTCTGTTTGTATTTCATGTTTCCATTATATTTATATTTCATGTTGCTTGACAGGTCTACATATTGCACTTGGTTATATTTGGACAATGTGGTCATTTCCTGTTCCTATTACAGTTGGTGTGTCTGTGGCACCTGAATTACGGCCGAAATCTGTTTCTTCTTGAAGATACAAAATTTACAAAATTCTAAACATCCCGTAAATCTCAGGAAATCTATTTTGTTTGAAAATATATTTTAGAGGCAGCTGAACTGCATGAAATAATAGGGATAGATATTGATGATGGAACACTCTGCGACCTTCACTGAACAAGCTTGTCTCCCCACTCTCCAAAAGCTTTCAATGTGTAACACAGAATTATTACAGCAGAGGTGATGAAAACTCAGCATATTGTCTCTTCCAGCTTCAAATGAACGCTACGGCATGATGGCACATTGGTTAACACTGCTGCCTCACAGCGCCAGAGACCCGGGTTCACATTTGTATATTCCCCTGGTGTCTGTGTGGGCTTCCTCCCACAGTCGCAAAAATGTGCAGCTTAGGTGAACTGACCATGTTAAATTGCCCGTAGTGGTAAATGTACGGGAGTGGGTGGTGGGTCGGTGTTGACTTATTGGGCCTGTTTCCACGCTGTCAGTAATCTAATATCTCTACCATCATTGTCCCCATAGACCTACACATTTTGTTATAAGTATCTGCTTTTAATTGTAGGTTTCCTGCCAGATATGAACAGTATGATCAATCTCAAACAAAAACAGACGTTGGAGGGAAAGCTCAGCAGGTCGAGTAGTATCTGTGAAGAGAAATCAAAGTTAATGTTTCAGGTCCCGTGACCCTTCTCAAACTGTATTCCAAATGATTAAATTGTGTGCATAGAAAATATAGGTAACTTTATCACATTTAAAATTATCCTGTTCATCTCACATTGTCATTCAGCATTTCATCTCCCAAACGTTGGCTGGTTCCTTGTTGTGCATTATATTTAATTCTATCTGTCAGAAAGAGTGATGATGACTGGGGAATATCATTGTCCTCTCCATGTCGTCTCCACAGCTACTGCCGCCATTTCCCTCTATCTCCCAGCCTGACTCATTAATTCTCGAGCCTGACTCATTAATTCATAATTCGTAATGAATAAGTTCATTGTACTTCACACTTTTGGTTTCGGACTGTGGGGAGAAAGCGAGAAAATTATTGCTTCACGGCAAATAAAACTGCATTCGGCTGTTTGTCAATTTGTATAAGTTACTGAAGCATATTCTGTATGAAAGTTCCAACGTTTCCGTATGAGAACTGGGAGAGGAACATTCAGAGAAGTCCATACTTCCTGTCTATGTTCAGGGCAACTGTGCCCAGTGACAGTCTGTTCGCTGGCGTTTGTTCCCGTGGAGGAGAGATCAGCACAGTAACTACATCCTGACTGTGTTTTTTTTTGAGGGGCAGAGATTCGGGGAAAGATGGCTACAGCATTGCCAACGTACAACAGAGCAGTGCCACTTAGACTGCCAAAAGAAAACATCCATCATTCACCCTCACAACTGACTTCACTAGAGGAATTGGTGATGGGAGGTGTGACCAATAGTCAGCGATGTCAGCATCCAGTCCAGTTTAGTTATATTGTGAACTGAATTGCTGTATTGAAAGCTAGAACTGTTTGCTCAGTGACTGTGATTGATGTCAGTCTCCATGCATTGCAACTGCGTTGCAGAAGGATTTCCCTCTCCTATTGGTGAGGGACTTCACTCTGTGCGCTTTTCCACTGTAGGAGCAGATGCATCAGCTCCAACAGTAACAGAGATCAATAGCTGCACAGACGTGGAGAGGACAAATCTGAATCTGAGAATAATGGACTGGATAATTACACCAATGGAGAGGAGGCTTTCCTTGGGTCTTTTCAATATTTCGGGAGAAAGTGAGGACTGCAGATGCTGGTGATCAGAGCTGAAAATGCGTTGCTGTAAAAGCGCAGCAGGTCAGGCAGCATCCAGGGAACAGGAGAATCGACGTTTCGGGCATAAGCCCTTCTTCAGGAAGATTTCTGAAGAAGGACTTATGCCCGAAACGTCGATTCTCCTGTTCCCTGGATGCTGCCTGACCTGCTGCGCTTTTCCAGCAACACATTTTCAGCTCTTTTCAATATTTCCCTCTATTGGGAATTGCTACCATATCGGACACTAGCGGTGCTGATTATTATTTTGGGCGCAGTGGAGGGTGTGTTACTAACCTATTCTCGCTATTGTACGTGTTCTCTACCTCTGTCCATTCATTCATCCCATAAACAATTTTGAACTTCATTGTAATTTCTGTTATCTATATGTGTCAAAGCAAGAAACTATTATCTTCAATTTCAATTGCAGTCTCCATTCATCTGAATTGTAGACCCCTCCCTTACAAACACCTGAGAACAAAACTGTGTACAACTTCGAGATCCCTTTTTGCCCTGAACTGATTTATGTCTCGTGTTGTCTCTGTCGCCAACCCTGTTCACTACCAGTTCATAATATCCCCAATCTCCATCTCTGTGGCAGTGCTGTGGCTGAACAACCATTGTCTGCGCGTTGATAAAATTCAGACTTTATTTTTCAAGCTCTCTTCCGGCCACTTTTCCAGTTACAAGTATTTCAATCACAAAATTGTTCTTGACTCGAACGTTACTTGATGATTAGGACAATGTATCAGGGTAGTAACATCACCGGATGTAATCCAGGAGCAAAGCTTTATAAATGAAAGATATTGTTTCAAGCGATTTGTTTCAAGTCCAACCACAGCTGATGGCAAAACTTGAATAAAAATGATAAGATTGGAATAAAAGTGAGTTTCACGAAAAACAACCAAAAAACCCACATTTTGTCTAATAATCTTCCTGTTTCACTGCTGACCTTCGGTAAAGAAATCTAATGTTACTACCCAGTCTGGGTTAAGTATGACTTCAGACCTATATGAATGTGCTTGCTTTTAGATTGGCTTGAAGAATGGCCTCACAGTCAGGGCAATTAGTGATGATTAACAAATGCTGCCCTGGGCAGAGATGCCAATTTCCCATGGAATAACAAATTTGAAAGATAAACCAAATAAAGAAAAATGCTGCAGATCTGAAATTGCATAAAAATGCAAAGAAAAGAACAGAAAGTGCTGGGGAGTTTTTCTGAACTGAAAGCAGCTGAAAAATAGTGTGAGTAATGCTTGTAGCAGGGAAGTTTGCTTTGAAGGGGAGAGGGAGGGAGTTGAATCGATAGAGAAAGAGAGAGATAGAAGAAAAAGAAAAAACAAAGGGAATGATGATCAGGTGGGATGGAAATAAGATGTGAGATTCACCTCATTTATTTTTAACTTTTCCCATCTTCCTGAATCTCATGCCCATGTCGGTACATGTCTCCCCCGCTTTTCAAAATTTCGCTTTTTGCCACCCCCCTTTACGAGAAACCTCCATTAGGTCTTGTTTTCGCTAGCCAAGAGAAATCCGACGAGGATAATCTCTTTTACCAAGAAAGGTGAATTTTTCCCACATAAATTAGCGCTAATTCGCTTTATGCCATATCAGCGTATGAAAGGTTTTGTAGGAACACTCTACTTTCAGATACCGAGGGAAACCTGTAATAATCAAAGATTATGTCTAATGCGATTTGATCTCAACTGTCTGTCTTCCCTGAGTGTCGTCATCTTATATTTATTAATGGGATATAGCTATCGCTGACTGGGCCAGCATTAGTTCACTTTTTTGATTGCCCTTGAGAAGATCTTGAGTCTCACAGAGAGAGGCATACAGGTGACAGTTGCACAGGAGGTGTGCAAAGCAAGATCGACGTTAGCAAGATCAATATTATTTGAAACGTTAGAGATGTCAATTCGTCAGTCTAATTACTGTAGGGTAGAAGGTGCTCCTGAGCATGCTGGTCCATGTTTTCAAGCCTCTGTACCTCTTCCCTTTTGGAAGATGTTATAGGAGATCACTACCGGTTTTGGAGAGATATTTGATGTTGCCAGCCTTTCGCTGACAGTGAGAAGTATGAATGGATGGAAGATTGTCTTCCATGATAGTCTGGGCTGTGCACACAACCGTCTGTAGTTTGTTATGGTCCTGGGAAGAGCAGTTACCGTCACATTATTATGCACGTGAATAGAATGCTTTCAGTTACCAGTATGCAGAGCGCTGGGAGAAGACAGTTCCAACATATTTAGATGTAACAATTGTCTGTTAAATAGACATTTAAGTTCTGGTTGCTGTTTTGACGACAAGTGACATTTAACAAATAAATTTAAATTATGTCCAAGATACCAAAACACAATTGAATCTTTTGCAATGCCAACATCCAACCAAAGAGCCATCACATGCTTCAAAGAATAGAGAAGTCATCAACATTACAACGAGGGAGAAAGAGATAGACACGTATAAGGAGAGAGAACACAACGAGGGAAAGACAAGAACAGTCAGTAAAACAGAGAAAGGAAACAAAACAAGAAACAAACAGTCACGTGGACATGGAGAAGTGGAGATAGTAAATTCAAGGAAAGAATCAGAAGATAGAGAAAAGGAAAACACAGGAAAAAACAGACAGTGTGAGAGAAATAGTGAGATACAAAGGACACGAGGAGCTGGAGATGGGGTCACAGTGAGCTGGGGATGGGGAATGGGAGGGGCTGGGGTGAGGACCGGAGAGAGCTCGGAGTAAGCACTGGAAGGAATTGGGGGAGGGAGGTGAGTATTTACTTTGACCTGTACCACGATGTACAGGCAATTCATAGTCAGCAAGGATGTACAGAACAATGGCTGTAAAACATGTCTGAGAGGCATACAGGTTACGCTGCACAGGACGTGCGCGAGGTGAGATCAACATGAACAAGATCAGCATTATCTGAGATTACAGAGTACACTCATCAGTCTAATAACAGTCAGGAAGAAGCTGTTCCTGAACCAGCTGCTCTGTGTTTTCATGCTTCTGCACTTTTTAGCTTGATAGAGGAGGTTGGAGGAGACCGTTACTGGGGTCTGATGGGTCTTTGATAATGTTAGAACAAGGCACATTCCAGTAAAGAAACAGGCCATTCGGTGTTCAAAGCCTGCGCCAATCCAAATCCTCTATCTAAACCTGTCGCCTATTTTCTAATGGTCTGTATTCCTTTCTCCCTGACCATTCATGTATCTTTCCATAAACATCTTAAATAAAACCACTGGTCACAGTTCTCCATTTTGAGAAACTCCCTTCCCCTACTATTCTCTGCCTCCTGTTGCCCAGCCAGTTCTTTATCCACGTAACTTGCGCACCATATGACTTTACTTTCTCCATAACCCTACCATGGGGAAATGTACAAAACGCCTTCCTGAAGTCCATGTACATGAGATCTACAGTCTCTACCTCATCAATCAACTTTGTCACTTCCTCAAATAATTCTATTCAGTTGGTAAGACATGACCTTTTCCGCACAAGACCATGTTGCCTATCACTGATAAGACTATTTTCATCTAAATGAGAATAGATCCTATCCATCAGTATCTTCTCTAGCAGGTTCCCTACCCCTGACATCAGTCTCACCGGTCTATTGGTGACTGGATTATACCTATTACTTTTCTTAAACAAGTGGATTAACAATTGTCCAGACTTCCGCGACCCCAGCCGTATTCTAGGATGCTACAAAGATATCTTTTCATGCCCCAGCTATTTCCTGTCTCCTTTCCCTCAGTAATCTGGGATAGATGTTGGCAGCCTTTCTGCGGCAACGAGCAATGTAAATGGAATCAATGGTTGGGATGTTAGAGTCCGTGTTGCACACAACCTTCTGTAGTTTCTCACAGTCCTGAGTAGAGCAGTTGCCGTACCAGGTTATTATGCACTGGGACAATGCGCTCTCAATGGTGCACCTGTAGAAGTAGCGCATGCGGAATTTCCTGTATCACTTCAGAAGGAGAGGCATTGTTGAATCTTCCCGAACGTCGGACCAATACGAGAAGTTCAGGACAGGTTGTGAGTTACCATCATTCCGAGGGACTTGATGCTCTGCACACCAACAAGCGGTTGATGTAGATGGGGTGTGTTCCCCACCTGATAGGGTGTGTTCCTGATTGTGCTATCAGGATTCCGAGAGGTCTTAGAAGTCTGGCTATCATTTCCGAGACTTCGTTGATGTATGGTAAGGTGGTTAGGGTTTCTATCAGTATCTTCTCTAGCAGGTTCCCTACCCCTGACATCAGTTACAGGGAGGGATATTAGGGGTCTGAGGACACAATTGTGGGAGTACCGGGAGAACAGTAGAGGGCTGCGGAAGCAACAGTGGGTATACAGGGAGTACAATAGTTGGCTGAGGTCACAGCCGTGGGTGTACAGGGAGGACATTAGAGGGCAGAGGGCACAGCCGTGGTTGTACAGGGTGGACAGTTAGGGGCTGAGGACACAGCCGTGGGTGTACCCGGAGCACTGTAAGGGGCTGAGGGCACAGACGTAGGTGCACAGGGAATAGAGTAGGCGGTTGAGGGTACATCCGGGGTTGTACAGGGAGTACAGTAAGAGGCTGAGGGCACATCCGTGGGTGTACAGGGGTGACAGTAATGGGCTGAGTATACAGCCGTGGGTGTACAGGGAGTATTGTCGAGTGTTGAGACTACATCCTTCAGCAGATTTAGTGTTTTTAGTGTTGAATGTTTTTGTCGAGGAGGTGATTTTACAGATCTTCATGATTGTGGTCTGTGGGTCAGAAACCTGAGGATCCAGTTGCAGAGAGTCGAATAGAGACTAAGGTCGCGGAGTTTTGTAATTAGTCTGTAAGTGATAAAGATTTTGAAGGTGGAGATTTAGTCAATGAGCAGGATCTGCTGTAGGTGTCGTTGTCGTCCAGATGTTCCAGGGATGCATGCAGGCTTAGATATGGCATCCGTTGTGAACCCGTTACATGGAGTCTTCAAATTATAGGGCAGCAGGTCAGGCTGGGAGACTGGAGTTGGTGTCCACCATAACCAGCCTCTCAAAGCACTTCATGATTATTGAGGTCGGAGCCAGTGGGTGGTTATCTATAAGGGCACATTCCTTGTGCTTTCTCACTTACGAGGATGATAATGGCCTTTTTGTATCAGATTGGGACTTCGGCTTCTGGAGGGAGAGACTGAAGTTGTATGTGAATACCTCTGCTAGTTGGTACAAACAGGATCTGAGTGCTCAGCCAGGAACACTGTCCAGGCCCATCAGTTTCATTGACTTGACTCACTGAATGACTGACCTTGCCTGCAGCGGTGACAACAGACACAGGTACATCTGGGGCTTTCGCGGCCGGTGTCAGCCCACAGTGACAGTCACAGAGTCATTTATGATCGACATCACGTCCCCCCACATCCCTCTGTCATCTTCAACACACAATACCATTGGTTGGTGTGGGCACCACCTAGTCAGCATTGATACATATTACCATTAATAGACTGGGATCATGCGCCATCAAGTTCTGTGTCACCATAATGTGTCACCATAATTATATTCATAATAAAGGGGTGGGCAGAGTGTCAGTGGCAGTGGTGCAAGGAGTGAAGACTTTGCATGTGTAATTCCAGTCAAGCCACTGCTTAAACCTAAATGGAGTCAAGCATCTTGAGCGTTGTGCCTTTTCAATGGTGGACAGTCGTTAGGTAGTCAGGAGGTGCCATTTACGTGAACCATGAGGCCTGACGGCAGCTTTGCTAAGTTTGCATATGATACAATGATGATTGGATGGGCAGGTGATATTGAGGAAGTGGGGAGGTTGCAGAAAGACTTGGACAGTTTAGGACACTGGGAAAACACATGGCTGATGGAACAACATATGGGAATATATGAGATTATGCTCTTCAGTAGGCGGAATACAGGCAGACATTATGATCTAAAAGGCTTCATGAAATCTGAAGCATAAAAGGAGTTTGGAGTCCTCGTCCTCTTTTACGGTAAATGCGCAGGTTCAGTTGGCAGTTAGGAAAGCAAATGCAATGTTAACATTCATTTCAAGAGAGTGAGAATACAAGAGCGGAGACATACTGCTGAGAATGTAATGGGCTATGGTTAGACGGCATTTAGATTATTGTGACCTGTTCTGGGGAAGGATCTACGGGTGTTGGACATGATCTATCCTGGGAATGATGGCTTGTCATATGAGTGGCAGTTGAGGGCTCCATGTCTGCACTCAATGGAATTTAGAAAATGGGGGGCGCATCTGATTGAAACTGATCGATTACTGCAAAGATTGATACTGTTTGATAAGATTGATAAGATTGATCTTAGAGACTATGACAAAATGGCACAGTTTCAGAATTAAGAGATAGGCTGAATGGCCTAAAGCTATTGCTATATCACATGCTCATATTGACATACAGTCTATTATTCAGTGCAGAATTGTAAATATCAGATCTGCTCTTGTAACCGTTGTATCTGTACGTTGATTTGACTTCACCTTCTGGTCAATGGTAACCCCTGTAATGTGGACGGTGGGAGGATTCAGTGTTAACCAGTAACGCAGTAATATGTTGAATATAAGCTGCTATCTGTGAGTCTCATCTGGCGGGAGTACATTGTCTCGATGATGATTGTCATTTTCAGTCTGGTATTTTTGAAGGATCGATCCTGTTACACTAATATTGTTGCATTTAACAAAACAGGTGCAATTTATCACAGCGCTCAACAACAATGTGTCATGGAACACTGAACACCTTTCTAATAACAGAAATGTCTAAAATGTTCAGTAGCAGAAACATTGCTTTCCTGTTCATGTTCAAATCAGAAAACCTGTCTCATCGAGGTGTTCAACTTGGAACTTCTTGAACTTATTTTTGGGTCATGGGAATCGCTGGATGGGCCCTAGTTGCCCTCTTGAGAATGTGGTGTGGAGTGGCCGTCTTCTGCCGTGCGTTGATCCACAATGCGACGAGGGAGGGATTAGATTAGATTACTTTACAGTGTGGAAACAGGCCCTTCGGCCCAACAAGTCCACACCGAACCGCATACCCCTACATTCACCCCTTAACTAACACTCCGGGCAATTTAGCATGGCCAATTCACCTGACTTGCACATCTTTGGACTGTGGGAAGAAACCGGAGCAAACCCACGCAGACACGGGGAGAATGCGCAAACTCCACACAGTCGGGAATTGAACCCAGGACTCTGGCGCTGTGAGGCAGCAATGCTAACCACTGTGCCACCGTGCCGCCCACTTATTCCCATTACTGCAAAGACTGATACAGTTAGAGTATAGAAGATATTTCCACTAGTCTTAGAGACTATGACAAAATGGCACAGTTTCAGAGTGAAGAGATAGGCTGAATGAAGGAATTCCAGGGTTTTGACCCAGCAACAGTGAAAGAATGGTGATATATTTCCAACTCAGGATGTTAACTGGTTTGGAGGGGAGTTTGAAGGTGGTGGTGTTCGCAAAAGCCTGCTGCACTTTTGATTCAAGATGGAAGTGCTCGTAGGATTGGAAGGTGCTGTCTTGTAGATAGTGCACACTGCTGCTACTGAACGTTGGTGGTGAATGGAGTGAATACTTGTGGATGTGGTGCCAATCAATTGGGCTGTTTTGTCCTGGATGGTGTCAAGCTTCTTCAGTGTATTTGTGGCTGCACTCATCAAGGCAATTGGGGGATATTCCATCTCACTCCTGACTTGTGTCTTGTAGATGTTGAACATGCTTTGGGAAGACAGGAGGTGAGTTACTCGCGCAGTTTTGCTGGCCGTTGATCTGCTCTTATATTTATGTGGCGAGTCTAGTTGAGTTTCTGGTCAATGCTAACCCCAAGTAGATTGATAGGCTGGTGGGGAGGGGAATTTAGTGACAAATATTCTGCTGAATACCAAGTGGTTATATTATTTCTTATTGGTGATAGTCATTGTCTGACATTTGTGTGGTGCGAGTGTTACTTGTCACTTATTAGCCCAAGCCTGGATATTGTCCAGGTCTTGTTGCATTTTGGCATGGACAGATTCTGTACCTGAGCATTTGCGAATACCCTACTTCTGACCTTCTGATGGAGAGAAGGACATTGATGAAGCAACAGAAGATGTTTGAATCTAGCTTTCATCCGGAGGGCAAGTGAAGATGTTACCTAGTATGGTGAAGAAAACGTATGAATGTTCCATCTCATGGAGCAAACTTAAGGTCCAAATTATCCTGAGGAAGTACTGCAGAGATATTCTGGACGGGAGATGACTGACCTCCAATAACAATGATCGTTTTACTATCTGTCAGGTTAACTCCAATAATAAAGTAATATTCTTTTTGCCTGGGTTCCTTGATGCCACATTTGAAAGAATGCAACCTTGATTTTCAAGTTCTGGAATTCATTTCCTTTTTCTATGTTTGAACAAAGGCTGTGATGAGGTCAGGAGCTGAGTGGTCCTGGTGGAACCCAAACCGGGCGTCCCTGAGCAGGTTATTGCTGAGCAGGTGCTGCTTGATAGCACTGTTGACGAGCCCTTCCATCACATTATTGGTTATGGAGAGTAGACTGATGAGGCGGTATTTGACTGGGTTGAATTTGTCCTGCGTTTTATGTACAGAACATACTTGAGCAGTTTTTTTTCGCATTGTTTCACTCTATATTGCAGTAGGGTTAATCCTCGGGCTTGATGATAATAGTTGATTATATGCTGCAATCGATGGACCACAGCGTCTTATGGATGCTCAGTCTTGAGTTGCGAGATCTGTTTAAAGTCTGTGCCGTTTAGCATGGTGATAGTGCCACACAACACAATAAAGTTTATTCTCAATGTGATCGTGAGACTTTGTCTTCTCAACGACAGTGCCGTGGTCAGTTTTACGGACTTTTTCGGTGGTCAGTTCGATAACTGTTGGTCCGCCTGGTTCCATTTCTTTGACAATTTGTAGTGATTGGTATAACTGAATGACACGCTAGACCATTTCAGAGGGCGATTGAGAGTCATCACATTACTTTGGGTCTGGAGTGAGGATGGAAGATTACTTCATTGGAAGATATTAGTGAGCCAAATGTTTTTTTTCTTTTCTGACAATCGGGAATGATTACATTCTCATCAGTAGATTCTTAATTCCAGTTATCTTTTTAATTAGTGAGTTGAATTTCCACCATCTGCAGTGGAGGGATTCGCACTTGGGTACACAGAACAAGAGCTGATTTTCTGGATTTATAATGTAGCGATAATATCATGAGGCCTAATTGGTACCACATGTTGTACTCAGGTGCTATTTATTGTGTTGCCCTGTTTTTCTTTCTTGCTTGGATTTTCTGTCATCTAATCCTTCATTAAATCCTAATTGAAAAACACCGTCATGAACGTCTTCTGGACTGCTCGAATTTCATTCAGTCTATTTTGTTTGCACAGACATTTCAACGCAGCTGTACATCAGAGAAAAACAGGAAGAGATAATGGGTGACTGTGCACTGTACCTGTCACCGGACCAGCTTATCTTTCCAGGCACCTAAATTATTTATTGTGTTTCAGAGAACTGACGAATTATTATCACACCGATGGAGGCCAGTCAACCCACTGTGGGGTCACAAGTTCTTCAACTGCACAACTGGAGATAGAAAGAGCGTGTGAAGATAGATGGTGTGAGAGAGAAATAAACAGAGGAAAAGAAAGTGAACGGAGATAAACTGAGAGAGGATAGAAAGTGGAGCGACTGACTGAGTGGGAGAGGAAGATGTGTTAGATAAGGGTGAAGTCAGATAGATCAGAAGACAGCATAAGGGTAGATAAATACGGACAGACAGAAGTATGAAGTTTTATTTAGAAATTCCTCTGAACTGCAAGCCCTTTGTCTGGTTACCACTCTGATGATACTGGCTGCCATCTCAGATCATTTTTTCCAATAATATCACAGAGCTATGTTACTGACAGCTAAATAGAACCCAATAGACCAGTACATTAGTTACATGGTGATTGTGGATTTTTAAAATAAACTGTGCCATGAGCGGCAGGAAATGATAAACCCACCCAACACTCAAACCCCACCTCCAGATACTGTGTGAGAGACTGGGCCAGAGAATCTCAGTGAGGGGGATCACTGACAGAAAGGAAATCAGCATCTCCGCTGTGAATCAAATAATGATTGATAAAGTTTACACATCACTTTCTCATTTTTCTAATCCACATTTAAATTTATATAATTCGAGATCAAGAGAGCTTTTTAACAATCTTATCTCTTTGCACTTTGCATATTTTGGTCTGTATAGAAACTCTCTTTGTCCTTGGATTTTGCATTGCATAAATACATTTCATTAATATTATCTCTGCTAATTTCTCATTGCAGATGTATCCTTGAATCTGTTCTTCAGATGAGTTATAAAGAGTAACGTTCCAATACTGATAACTGGGGAACATCAATGTACCTCTTCCCAGTTTGAACAGCCCTGTCCCCCAGTCCTCTCCGTCATCTCTCTTTTCCCCAACGTCATAATCACAATGTAATTGAAGTCAGTAAATGATACTTTATCACAGTTCCTTAACATTGATAACATCAACACCCACGCTTGCACTCTCGTATTCTGGAATAACAATCTGAATTGTATTCGTCACGTACAATTCTCTGTTAACATATGCATACCGTTTGATTGTTATAAACCCACATTGTCTTAGACACATATTGCCATCAGATCATGGACAGAAAATGTTGTCTCAATGTTCTAGTGATTTTGCAATGACTCATCAGCAATTATCGGATTGATTTCTCCATTTATGAGCAGAGAAGCATGCTTATGTTCAGTTAAACCTCTGGCATTATCTCTATACTCAAGGCAGATGGAATGATTACACCCAATCGATCTGCCATCTCCAACATTCCTTCCTTCAGTCACACTCACATATCACATCCAGAATGTATAAATGTTCAAAGTTATTTTTAATTTTATAAAACAGTATCAAATTGAAAGGGGTTAGCTTGAGCTATTTGTTCAGCGATTGTGATTATGCGAGTCTCCATGGGTCCCTAGAGAGTTTCCCTCTTCTATCAATAAGGGAATGCGTTCAAAGTACTATCCAATAGTATGAGCGGGAGCATCACCCACACCAGTAACAGGGATCAGCAGCTTCAGAGAGAGAGAGGGAGGAGAGATCAGAATCTGCGAACAGTACACTGGAGTGTTCCAACAATGGATCAGGATCTGAGAACATTAGACTGGAAATTTTCCAGCAATGGGTCTTTCCTTGCTTTTCCAGCCTTGGATACCATTGGCATCGCGGATTGAAGATGTACTGATGGTTACCCAAGCTATTTACTATCCTATCCTTGCTATAGTTGGTGTTCCTGGTAAGTCACTCTATCTGTGTAGTGAAACAGTCTGAACTGAATTGGTGGTCATGATATGTAATTTTTGGAAAGGTGCAAATCAATGTTTTCCGTTCCAATCAAAGATTTCATTCCTTACAAATTATAACTAGCACATGATTATTTACAAATTACGCACCAAAATGCGAGGATGAAAAAGACTTCTCCTTGATTCATTTTCTCCTGCACAAGTTTACATTTCTATATCCTCCCCACTCACCAATCCTGTCGAATATCACTATCGTGACATCCCAGTCTCCTTCTCAGCCTCAGTACAACTCCTGAATAAACCATTGTTTGTACCTTTGTTCATCTCCGCATACAGCTGTTTCAGATCCCTTCTTACTCTTTTTCCTTCGGTGAACACACACAAAAGAAGTTGCATCAAGACACTGTTCAAGAGGGCCACAACACACTGCAGTACACCAGAACTGCAAAAATGTATTCACCAAATATAATGTATTCACCAAAAACGGATACCCCGGCAATTTCATCAACAGATGCCTAAGGGAAAGACAACGGAATGAGGACATGTCACAACCCAAAGGATTAGCCACATTACCACACATCAAAAACATTTCTGAACTGACAGCCTGACTACTGCGATCACTAGGACTCATAACAGCACACAAACCAACAACCACTCTTTTTCCTCGAGGTAAATCTCTGTTGCATCCTGAATTACTCCAAAATTCTACTGCCATTGCTGCTCCACTGTCTTTCCTGCTGGGCTCTTCTACCAGTCAATTCTACCCAGCTCGTCCCTCATGCCTCTGTAATTGCCTTTATTTTATTTTAATACCGTTACCTCTGATTCTAACTTTGCCATCTGAAATTTCAGAGTAAATTCAAACATATTGTGATCACTGCCTCTTATGATTTTCTTCACCTTAAGCTCCATTATCTAGTCTGCCTGCACAAGCTGCTCCAAAAAAACAACTCTTCGACATTCCACAAATTTTCCTGCAAAGCACGACCAACCTGAATTCCCAGCCCACCTCCCTAATGTAATCCCACATGATCACTGTAACTGTGTCTTTCCTACACATCTTTCTAGCTCCTGGTATAACTTGCACCCCAGCTCCTGACTACTGTTTGGAGGCCTGAACAGAACTCCAACTACTTTTTAAAAAGTTTTTTGATTCCTCAATTCTACCTACACAGATTTTACACCATTTGACCTTACTTCATTCTTTATTATTGATTTAATTTCATTTGTTACTAAAAAGACAACCTCATCCCCTCTGTGCAACTGCCTATCTTTTTCATAGGATGCATATCTTTGAATATTCAGCTCCTACTCCTGATCCTTTGCAGTGACGTCTCCGTGATGGCAACCTGCCAATTTGTGTATGAGTCACAAGTTTATTTACCTTATTCGTTGTACTGCATGCATTCCGATGTAACAGTACAGCCCTGTATTAAACATCCCTCTTCTCGTTGTCATTTGTTTGTTCTGTGTGTTTGAAGTTTGATTGCTAACACTTTCAATACTCTCTGCATCTGTGCTGGAGGTTAGAATAACTTAGAGTTTATAAAGATGTACAACATGGAAACAGACCCTTCAGTTCAACCCGACCATGCCGACCAGATATCACAACCTAATCTCGTCCCACCTGCCAGCACCCGGCCCATGCCCCTCCAAACCCTTCCTATTCATATTGCCATCCAAATGCCTTTTAAATGTTGCAATTGTACCAGTCTCCATCACATCCTCTGGAAGCTCTTTCCATACACGTATTACCCTCTGCCTGAAAATGTTGTCCCTTAGGTCTATTTTATATCTTTCCCTTCTCACCCTAAACCTATGCACTCTAGTTCTGGACTCCCATGCCCCTCATAAGTGTGTCAACCTCTATCAGGTCACGTCTCAGCCTCCGACGTTCCAGGGAAAACAGCCTCACCCTGTCGCTCAGATCCTCCAGCCCTGACAACATCCTTGCAAATCTTTTCTGAACCTTTTCAAGTTTCATAACATCTTTCTGATGCGAAAGAGTGCAGAATTGCACGCAATATTCCAACAGTGGCCTTACCAATGTACTGTACAGCCGCAACATGAATTCCCAACTCCATTACTCAATACTCTGACCAATAAATGGAAGCATACCAAATGCCTTCTTCTTGAGTTCTGCAGTCATACCCACTCCATTTTCCCTATAACTGACACCACCTCACTCTCACTTAGCTTAATGTCCAGTCTACAGCCCATAGTTATTCGATTTGCTTGGACTCTGGTCCCGACACGGTTCAGATGAAGACCGTCCGATCGGAACAGTGCCCTCCTTCCCCAGTATTGGTGTCAATGTCCCATGATACAACCCCATTTCTCCCACACCAAACTTTGAGCAACGCATTTTCCTGCTGACCCTGTGCTAATTAGCTCATGGCTCAGGCCGTAATCCAGAGATTATTTTCTTTTTGATTCTTTTCTCTAATTTAGCTCGGCACTCTACGTATCCCTTAGCAGAACCTCTGCCCTAGTTTGATCTCTGTCGTTGGTACCGACACAGACCACGACCAATGGGTCTTTACCCTCCCACTCCAAGTTCCTCTGCAGCCCAGATGAGACATCCCTTACCCAAACACCAGCAGGTAACGCAACTTTCAGGACTCTCAATACCAGTCTCAGAGAACAGTGTCTATACCGCTAACTATACTATCCCCAATTACAATAATATTTCTCTTCTCTTCCCCCACTTGAAAGCTTCCCTCAACTCGGTGCTGTGGCCAATCAGCTCACCCTCCCTGCAGTCGCCATTCCCATCCACACAGGGAACAAGACTCTTGAATCTGTTAGACACGGACAGGAGCTGAGGATCCTGCAACTCTACCTCCTGGATCCCTCTATCTGCCTCACTCACGGTCAAAGCCATCCGCTTTCTAACCACTGGCTGACTTTGAGTCAGTTGATCTAAGGAGTGTAAATGTCTCCTGAATCACAGCATCCAGGGAACTCTCCCCCACCCTGATGTCTCGCAATGTTTGAAGCTCAAACTGTAGCTCATCGACTGACCAGAGTTCTTGCATGCAACATTTACTCCAGACATGGTCACTGGGAACCACAGTGGGCTCCACAACTCACATATTATGGAGAGACAACACATCACCCGACCTTCCATCATTATTTTATTTAACTACTATTGAATTGTTCCTTTACAATTTTTAGTTGCTTTTGTACATCCGCTGATGCAAGTTGTAACCAATAAATTAACCTGATTCAATTTAACACAGATTCAAATTTAACACACTCCCTATTAGCAAATCAGATCACATCCTCCCTTTGTCAAAGCTGCTCATTATCTTTTGAAAGAACTCTGACAAACTTGTCAGCGGGACCACTCCTTGATAAAGCCATGCTGACTCAGCCCTATTTTATCATGTACCTCCAAGTACTCTACAATCTCATTCTAAATCCCTAATAACGACCGATGCCAGGCTAACTGCCCTATGATTTCCTGTATTTTGTTTTTCTTCCTTCTGACACAGAGATTTTACATTGTCCATTTTCCAGTTCGCTTGGACTCTGCCTGATGATAGTTATTCCTGAACAGTCACGACCAATGGTATCACAATCTCCTCCGCTAATTCCTTCAGAATATTGGTTGTTATCCTTCCAGTCTGTGTGATTTATCCATTGTCAAACATTGCAGCTTCCCCAGTGTCTTCTCCACAGCGCCGATCACTACACCCATCCCTCACCCTTGACTCGCTTGTAGTTCTGGAATGTTCCGAGTGTCTACCATTGTGAAGATTGATGGAAAGTACCTATTCAGTTCATTCTCCAATTCTTTGTTCTCCAATGTTCACTCTCCCCTTTTATATATCTTAACAAAACACCTGAAATCTCCTTTTCTAAAGCGAGCTAGCTTACATGTTCACCACTTTATTGCTTCTTAAATTGTCTTCTGCTGCTGTATAAAGGCTTCCCAATCGTAGACAGGCTGAGTGAGAGCATTCCAATTAACTGACTGTCGAAAATATACTAATGTAACAATACTAATCCTATTGCCCATCATTGGGTAGCATGGTGACACAACACTGCTGCCTCACAGTGCCGGGGACTCGGGTTCAATTCCAATCTCTGGACTCTGCCTTTGTGGCGTTTTCACAACCTCCCCGTGCCTGCATTGGGAGAATTAACTTTTTTCTCTCTCCACAGTATGTTACTGTTTGTTTCAGGTTTCTGTCATCTACAGTATATTTGCTTGTGTTTGATGGAGAATTGCTGCAAGTATGAGGGGTTTATTGTAAAAGTGGCTCTGGTGCTCGGGCTTCCAGAATGCTTGGGAATCTTGCCCAGCTACTTATGTGAGTGCAAGTCCCTGATTACCTACTCCGTCCCTCTCAACCCCTGAGTCCATCCGTCACTGCATGCAGCCTTTCATCGAGCCACCCCGGGGTTCCCCACACCCCATCGCCTGGCACTGGATGTTCCCTAGCAGGGACCGCACAATGACACTGGGCACTTTCTGACCCGCTAGGGATGCGGGGTAAAGACCCTGTCATTAAAAGGAACAGAATAGCTGAAATCCAATTGAACAACAAAGCAGAGTAAACGGGTTGAATTGCACCCATCAGTTCTGACATTTTCTGGTCTTTTGGACTAACTCCTGTTTATCCACATCTATCTACAAATAGATGCTCCATATGTATACCTTGTCACACAGGTTTTGGTGAAGGTGATAGATATCAGATCCTATGGTCATTTCAACTGATTCATTGCGCTCCACTTTCCTGGTTAATGAGGTCACACTTAAGTTTTTAATGTCAAGTCTATCCATTTTAAAGTAAAGGTCTTGCCGGAGTTGTGCTGAAAGGATACTTGAATGTTGGAGAAACTAGATTATGCCACGTGCCAGGGAGGTTTGGAATAGGAAGGTAGTCCGATTAAAAACATGGCCAAAGAGCTGGTAGGGTAGGCAGCACTTCCAATATGTAGATCATTGGGATTCCCAGGGTCGGTAGGATATACACAAGGAGGACGGGATGCATCTGAACCGGCAGCAATCTCCGATATGTGGGTCATTGGGATTTCTAGGTCAGTATGAAATACACAAGATGGACGGGATTGACGTGAACTGGCAGCAATCTCCTGGCAGGCAGGTTTGCTATTGTCACTCAGGAGGTTTTAAACTAGTGTGGCGGTGGGGGGAAGGGGGGAAGCCAGAGCAGTACGTCCACAAGTACAGTGACTGAAGAGCAGTTGGAGACTAATCCCAGTACAGCTAAGACCAACAACACTCTGGCAGAGGGGAGTGAACACGATGGGGCTGGCAGTCTGAAATGTGCTGATTTTAATGTGAGCAGTATGATAGGCAAGACAGATGAGCTTGGAGCTTGCAGGTTGAATGAGTATATATAACTACGATGTAAATATTACAGAGATTTGGTTGAGAGATGGATCAGAAAGCAGTCAATCCAATGGTCCAGAGAGAGTTGAAGAATGTGCAGTGAAAGGCTGGAGACGGTTGTTTGAAGCATAATAATATCCAGCAGTTTATTGAAATTGGACAGTGTGTGATGCAATGTACAGTTTGAAGGGACAAGGGAAGAAACAGAAATTGTCTGTTTGCAATATTTTTTGCCTTACTGACCGTCTTTTGTAATCTCCTGTTGCCAGAGAATAGACGAGGAGAATTTACATCAGGGAAACTCAAACCAAATATCAGGTCAGGATCTGATGGAGTTGGACTGAAGTTTATTTATTTCAATGCAAGAATTATTATGAGTAAGACCGATGAACTGACAGCCTGAATCCGTACATGGGATTATAATGTTGCAGCTTTACAGAAACTTGGTTGAGAGAGGGAAAGGACTGGCCGTTCAACCATCCAGGGTTTCATTGTTTTAGGCGAGATACAGAGGAAGGTAAAATAGGTAGACGAGGTGTTTTACTAATCAGAGTGAATGCTACATCTGTACTTGAAGAGGACATACAGGAGGATGCAGCAATATGGGTAAAGATCAAAAATAAGATGGCTGCAAGCATTGTGTTATTATAATCCCTCCAACAGCCACGGAGGGATTGAGGAACAGATATTAAGGAAAGGTGCATTAAAAACAGAGTGGTCACAGTGAGTGAGTTTAACATCCCCAATAATGACTGGGAGTCCCTTGGAGAAAGAGGCTAAGACGGGGCAGAATTTATTAACTGCAACAGTATGTGGATAGTCCAATGAGAGGAAGGGCCATACTAGACCTCATATTGGATAATGAGACTGGCCAGATGACTGACCTTTCAGTGGGACATAATTTTAGAAAGAGTGATCACAGCTCCTTCAGATTTAATGATTTGGAAATGCTGGTGTTGGACTGGGGTGTACAAAATTAAAAATCAGACAACACCAGGTTATTGTCCAACAGGTTTAATTGGAAGCACACTAGCTTTCGGAGCGACGCTCCTTCATCAGGTGATAGTGGAGGGCTCAATCGTAACACAGAATCTATAGCAAAAATTTACAGTGTGATGTCACTGAAAGTATACATTGAAAAATTGATTGTCTGTTAAGCCTTTCACCTGTTAGAATACAGTGATAGTTTCATTTCTTTCATGTATAAATCACAAAAACTTTTCTTTACAAAGTTGCATTCTCGGGTTAGCTGTTAACAATGGTGATAGATAGACAAGATGTTGAAGGTGTTGGCCCCCTGTGTTCTCTGTCTATGCCCTAATGCTTAGATTGATTCTATTCTAAAAAGTGAGATAACGGAGTTTTACATCAATTCATGCAGTTTTTGAGCTCGACATGAATGCATGCAGTTTTTGAGCAAAGTACAATGTAATCCTGAAAGTACAAATTCACCCCACAAAATATATATGTGTGCCTGTGGGTCTTTTTGTGTGTGTGTGTATCTGTCTGGGTTGGGGGTTGTGAGTGTGAGAAAGTGTATGTGTGTGTGTGTGTAGTGAGTGCAGAGTATCTTAAGACTGTGAGGGGGTGCATGTGTGAGTGTAGGTGTGTGGGTGCCTGTAAACGTGTGTGTGGGTGTCAGTGCGCGCGTCTGTGCGTATGTGTGTCCGTGTGACCGTGTATATGTGAGAGTGTGTGTGTGCAGGAATATCTGTGTGTGTGTGTGTGTATAATGCAATGGTGGTCACCTATAATGTGACATGAACCCAAGGTCCCGATTGTGTTACGATTGAGACCTCCACTATCACCTGATGAAGGAGCGTCGCTCCGAAAGCTAGTGTGCTTCCAATTAAACCTGTTGGACTATAACCTGGTGTTGTGTGATTTTTAACCTTCAGATTTAAGATAGCTATGAAGACGGATAAGTCAGGATCTTGAGTGAAGCTACTGAATTGGCGGAAGGCAAATTACGTCAGTATTAGGCAGAGCTAGGACATGTCAATTGGGAGGAGCTTCTGTCAGGCATTTCCACATTTTGTATGTGGGAACTGCTTGTTAAATCCTGACAGGAAAATCATCTGGTGAACGTCCTCCCGACTGTTCGAATTTCAATTTATTTTGTTTGAACAGATATTTCAAGGCCGCTGCATATCAGACAACAGGAAGAGGTAAAGGATGATTCCGCACTGTGTCCTTTGCAGGACCAGCTTGTCTCTCCAGGCACCTGAAGTCTTTATTGTGGGTCAGAGAGCTTCAGAATTAATAGAGCACTGAAGGAGGCCAATTAGCCCATTGTACACCAACGAGCTCTCCAACATCACAATTTGAAAACAGAGAGAATAGAGTGTGTGTGTGTGTGCGTGAGAGAGAGAAAACTTAACAGAGAAAAAGGAAGTGAAGAGAGATAAAAGTAATGTAGATAAAACGGAGCGACAGAGTGAGTGAGAGCAAGGGGAGTCAGACGCGTGTGAAGTTAGATCAGAATTAGATTACATTACATTACAGTGTGGAAACAGGCCCTTCGGTCCAACAAGTCCACACCAACCCGCCGAAGCGAAACCCACCCATACCCCTACATTTACCCCTTACCTAACACTACGGGCAATTTAGCATGGCCAATTCACCTGACCCTGCACATCTTTGTGACTGTGGGAGAAAACCAGAGCACCCGGAGGAAACCCACGCAGACACGGGGAGAACGTGCAAACTCCACACAGTCAGTCGCCTGAGGCGGGAATTGAACCCGGGTCTCAGGCGCTGTGAGGCAGTAGTGCTAACCACTATGCCACCGTGTCGCCCTGTGTCATCCCAGCTCATTTATCACCAATAGTATCACAGAGCCGGGTTGCTGACGGCTGAACAAGATCCAAAAGAAGAATAGTTTGGTTCGAGGGAGAAAGTGAATTAATTTAAATATTCTGGGCAAACGGGAACTTGTCGTCCCTCTCGACACGGTGTGAGAGGCAGAGCGAGAGAATCTCATTGAGGGGATCACTGACAGTGGGGAAATCAACATCTCAGCTGTGGGTCAAATAATGATTGATAAAACTTGAACACCTCGTCCGTGGTTTTGTAATTCACATTTCAATTTATATAGCTCCACATCGTAAGCGTATTTTAACAAACGTGTCTCTTTGTAGTTTCCATGTTTTGGTATGTACAGAAAAGCTTGGTTTTTGTCCTTTTATTTTGTATTGAATAAACACATTTTATTACTGAGGACGACTGGACCTGTTCCGATCGGACAGTCTTCGTCTAACCGTTGTGGGACCAGACTCGGAGTGAATACTAACTAAGGCTGTAGACAGAGCTTTAAACTGATTAGGACTGTGTGTGTGTGCGGGGTGAGGTTGCAGTTATAGGGTTTAATTAGAAAAGAGGAGGTAAGAGTAAGAGCTCAGAAGAGCTTATTAAAATCTCCAGCATAGATGCAAATAGGACACAGTGTATGGAAAGTGTAAGCAATCAAACTTCAAGCACACTGGACAAACAAATGACAATGAGAAGAGGGACCGTTAATACAAGGTTGAAGGGGCTATATCTGAATGCATGCAGTATAAGGAATAGGGTAAATGATCTTGTGGCACAGACTGAAATTGGTCGGTATGAAATGGTGGGCATCATAGAGAAGTGGCTGCAAGGGGATCAGGATATGCAAGGACATACATCCTATCGAAAAGATAGGTGGCAGAGAGAGTCGGTTTACATTATGAATAAGAAATGAAATTAAATCAACAATAAGAAAGGAAGTAAGGTCAGATGGCGTAGAATCAGCCTGGGTAGAATTGAGGAACCACAAAAGTAAGACAACCACAGTTGGAGACTTCTACAGGCCTCCAAAAAGTAGTCAGGCGCTGGTGGACAAGATATACCAGGAGATAAAAAAAAGATCTGTAGGAAAGGCAAAGTTACTCTGATCATGGGGATTTCAATATGAAAGTGGAATGGGAACCCAGGTTGGTAGTCGGTCACAAGAAAAGGAATTTGAGGAATGTCTTCAGGATGTTTTTTTTTGGAGCATCATGTGGTGGAGCCCACTCGGGAACAGATAACAGTGGATCTAATGACGCATGCTGGACAAGGGAGCTTAAGGTGAAGGAAAACTACAGAAGCAGTGATCAGAAGATGGCTGAATTTATTCTGCAATTTGAGAGTGAGAAGATAGAATCAGAGTTAACAATATTTCAGCTGAATAAAGGCAACTGGAGAGGCATAAGGGAGACCTGGGTAGAATTGACCGGGACAGGGGTCTAGCAGGAAAGACAGGGGAACAGCAATGGCAGGAGATTTCAAGATTAATTCAGGAGACACTGCAGAGATCCATGCTGTGTAATACAGGCATGGTACAGGGAGGATGAGACAGCCAGGGCTGACAAGGGAAGTCAGGGATTGCATATAAGCAAAAGAACAAACACTTAATGCGATGAAGGGCAGTGGGAAACTGAAGAATTGGGGACAATAGAAGGCAAGAATAAATAAATAAGGAGGGAGAAGATTAAATGTGGGGAAGATAACCAGTAATATAAAGGAAACTGTAAGAGATTCTTTAGATATATCAAGTACAAAAGTGAGGCAAACGTGAATATGGACCACTGGGAAATTATGCTGGGGAGGTTATAGTGAGAATCAAAGAAATGGTTGAGGAACTTTGCATCAGATTTCATGCTGGAAGACACGAGTAATTCCTCAAGAATTGAAGAGAGGGCAGAGCTGAGTATGGTGGCCATCAACAAGAAGAACATGTTAGAAAACAAAATGGCCTGAATGTGGATAAATCACCTGGACCAGTTGGACTACACCCCAGCCTTGTAAGGGAGGTAGCTGAAGAGTTCGTGCAAGCGTAAGTGGTAATCTTTCAGGAATGAGTAAAATCAGGAAAGGGCCAAGTGGCTGTATAATTGCCAACATGACACCCCGTTTAATAAGGGAGTTAGGCAGAAGATGGAAAACTGTTGACTGATTGGCCTAACCTTGGTGGTGGGTAACCTCATGGAATCTATCGTGAAGAATGGGATTTCTGAATACTTGGAGGTCTTTGGTAAAATAGGACAGATACAGCATGGTTTCATCAAGGGGAGGTCATGCCTGACAAACCAGCTAGAATACTTTGAGGGAGTAATGAGCAGATTAGATTAAGGCGACCCAATAGATGTTATCCATCTGCACCTCAAGAGTCCCTTGACAAGGTGCCATGCATGAGGCTATTGAGAAAGATATGGGCTCATGGTGTTAGAGGCACAGTGCTCGCATAGATAGAAGTTTGGCTGTCTGACAGAAAGCAGAGAGAGGGGATAAAACGGTTTTTCTCAGGATGGCAGCCAGTAACAAGTGGTCTTCCCCAAGACTCAGTGTTGGGACCACAACTTTTAACTTTGTGCATGCATTATCTATATGAAGGAACTGAGGGCATTCTGGCCAAGCTTTCAAACAGTGCAAAGATAGATCGGGGAACAGGTAGGATTGAAGAAATGGTTCAGCTGCAGGATCTCCTCAACTTCCCACACCTGCGCCCTTACACTCCACCCTTCCAACTACAACAAGTTAGAACTTCTCTGGTGCTCGCCTTCCATCTCACCAACCTCAGGATACAACGCATCATCCTCTGCTATTTCTGCCACCAACAGTCAGACCCCACCATCAGAGATATACTTATCTCCCACCCCTATCATACTCATACTCATACTCATCTCATCATAATGCTGAGACCATACCCTCACAACTCCCTCGTTAGGTGCATGCGCCTCCACCAAGCCACCTTCCACTCCCGGCACCTTCCCTTGCCATTGCAAGATATATTAAACCTGTGCCAACACCTCCCTCCTCACCTCCATCGAAGGCCACAAAGGATCCTTCCACATCAGGCAGAAAACATCCTGTACACCCAAACATTTCTCCTCGTCTGTCCATTAATCCTGGTCCCCTCTACATTGGGGAGATAGGACGTCAACTTGGACAACGGTTCAGGGAACACTCGGACATACAAACACAACAACCCCACTGCCCTGCGGCTGAATACTTCAACTCCCCCTCCCACTCTGCCAAGGCTTTGCAAGTGTTTGGCCTCCTCCACTGCCAAATTCTGATCACCTGATGTCTGAAGGAAGAACGCATCATCTTCTGTCTTGGAACCCTCCAAACACATGGTATCAAGGACAATTTCATCAGTTTCCTCATCTCCCTACCCTCCACCTTAGCCCAGATCAAACCCTGCAACTCAGAACCGCCCTCTTGAACTGTCCTACCTGTCCGTCCTCCTTCCCATCGATCCACTCCACCTTCCACTCTGACCTATCACATCACCACACATCTTCATCTAGCTGTCGCCTTCCAAGCTATCTTCCTCCCTGCACCAGCTCCTCCCATTTATCTCTCTGGCCCCTTCCGCCCACCCAACGTTCCTGATGAAGGCGTAATGCCTGAAACGTCGAATCTCCTGCTTCTCGGAAGCTGCCTGACAAGCTGTACTTTTCTATGATCACACTTTTTGACATGATCTCCAGCATCTGCGGTCCACACTTTCACCTGCTGAAGGATTTTTACAGGTTTGGAAAGTGAGCAAAAGAGCTGGAGAACAATGTGGGAAATTGTGGGAAAGCATTTTGCCAGGATGACAAGGGCGTGGACTATTTTTTTAAATAGCGAGCAAATTCAGAAGTCTGAAGTGCAAAAAGACTAGGGCGTTCTGGTCCAGGAGTCTTGAAAGGAAAAGTTGCAGGTTGTCAGTCGTTAGGAAGGCAAATACAATGATGGCATTTATTTCAAGGAGGCTTAAATATAAAAGCAGGGATGTACTTCTAAGGCTCTACAAGGTTTTGGTCAGGCCACATTTGGATCATTGTGTGCAGTTTTGGGTCCCATATCTCAGGAAGGATGTACTGGTCCTGGACCGTTTTCAGACGAGATTTCCGAGAATGCTGCCAGGAATGAAAAGCTTAACATGTGACGAATATTTGAGGGCTCTGGATCATTTTGATAGAATTCAGAAGGATGTTAGGAGGTTTAATTGAATCTTACAGAATACTAAATGACCTGGGACAGAGTGGATTTTGGGAAGAGATATCCAATGGTAGGAGAGACTAGTACCCGAGGGGACAGAGAAAAGAGAAGATCTTTTCAAACAGAGATAAAGAGAAACCTCTTCAGCCAGAGAGCGGTGAATCTATGGAATTCACTGCCACAGAGGGCCGTCGAGTCCAGGTCATTGAATATATTTAAGAATGAGACAGATAGGTTCTTGATTGTAAAGGGGATCAAGGATTACAGGTAGAAATCGGGAGAATGGGGTTGAGAAGCTTAACAGCTATCATTGAATAGCAGAGTAGGTTCAATGGGCCTAATGGCCAAATTTCTGCTCCAATGTCTTCTGGTTGTATGGTTAATATTGGCTCTCCCCATTCCTCATTGGAGTTGTATCCTGGAATTTGATCTTCAAATGACGTATAAAGAGTAACATTTCAAACCTGACGACTGGAAAGTATCATGTTCCCTCCCTCCAGTCTCAGCAGCCATGTCCTCAATATCATAATCACACTGCAATTGAAATCCAGTGAATGGTACTTATTTACAATTGATTGGCATCGATAACATTAACAGCATGACCTTCACCTGCCCTCTCTGTTCCTCGAATAACCATCTGAATTGTGTGTCACATCATATTTTCTGTTAACATATCCATGCCATTTGACTGTTATAACTCATGTTGTCATCGGCACATTTTCCTGTCAGATTATGGACTAGAAAAGTTCTCTCCATATTTTACGGACATTATAATCACTGATCAGTAGTTACAGAATGTATGTTTCCATTCATAAACGGAGAAAACTGTTTATTTTCTGATAATCCTTTGACATTACTCCCATATCCAAGGCAGATTGAATGATTGCACGCATTCAGTCTACCAACTCCAATATTCCTTCCCTCAGTCGCCCCCACATAGCCCATTCCACATGTGTAAATTTTAAACGTTCTTTTGAATTTTAATAAAATCAATATTGAATTGAAAGAGCTGGAGCTATTTGTTCAGTGACTGTGATTAATGTCAATCTCCGTGGATCCTAATTATCCCAGTGGAGAGTTTCCATCTTTGAATGATAATTGATAAATATGTGTAGGAGCATCACGGACAGCACTAACAGGGATCAGCAGCTCGAGAGGTAGGGGGAGGAGAGATCAGAATCTAAGAACATTAGACAGGAACGTTATAATATTGGTTCAGAATCTGTGGACCTTGTATTGGAACGTTCCAACAATGGATCAGAATCTAAGATCAGTAAACTGGAATGGTACAACAGTGTATCAGAATATACGATCAATCAACTGGAATGATACAGCAATGTATCAGAATCTGAGAACTTTAGACTGGAATGATCCAACAATATATCAGAATCTGAGATCATTCGACTGGAATAGTTCAACAATGTATCAGAATCTGAGGATATTAGACTGGAATATTACAATAACAGACAGGAGTTTATTTGAGGGTCTTTACTATCTTTCTCGACCTTGGATATCATTAGCATCACAGATCCAGGATATCCTTTGGATTATTCAAGGTGGTTACTATCCCACCCTCGCTATATTTGGTGTTACTGGTAAGTCATTATATTTATCTACTAGACTGGGTTGAACTGAATTTCTGCTCATGATATATAAATTTTGGAAAGTGCAAGACAATGCCTTCAGTTCCAAACAAAACATCCTTTCCTTATAAATTATAACTATCAAACTACTATTTATAAATTACTCACTGATATGCGAGAAGCAATCAGACTGTTCTCAAACTCCATAATCCATTTTGCCCTTCACAGATTTATATCTCCATCTCCTCTCCAGTCAACAATCCTGTCCAATGCAACCGTCATGATATCCCAGTCTCGTTCTCAGTCTCAGTGCAATTTCTGAATAAATCATGATTGTACCTTTGTTTAATCCGAATGCAACAGTCTCAAGGTCCTTCTAACCACATGTCCGTCACTAAATAATTGCTCTTGAGGATGTTTAACTTGTTCTCTGCCCAAATGGGACGACAATTTTTGGTGTTTAAGCAATTGAATCATACTTCAGAGCCACAGAATAATATTATGTTAATACCTCATGAGGGAAATTGGTGGAATTTAAAAGCAACTATTTTCATTTCAGGTGAAAGCCCATCTGCTTGCCCCAAGTCCTTTAGGAAGTAAATATGTCATTCTTCTCTATTCAGGTTTTAGTGTGGCTTCTGTGATAAACATGTGGGTGTACTGCACCTTTGATCGAATTAAAAGCCAGCAATAACTACGTGACAGCACCAAGTGTTCAGAAAAATAGATTTAATGTAACATTTGGTCGAACAACTCGATTAGCTCACTGTCTCAAGACAAAATTAAATTCAGCCAAACAGTTTAAATTATATCCCAAAATACCCACCTTCAATCACGATTGAAGTTAGTATATTGAGAATCTTAAAAGTCAATGACAAAATCCAATGATTTGGGGGTACAAGACCGTGGGAAATTGAACAGCTGAGAAGAGAACTGGCAAGTTACCAGCATGCAAAGACTGCCTGAAAAATAGCTCTCCTCTCGGTACATTTATTGATTAGTAACTGGTAAAGCAGAATCCCAAAGAAGAAAAGAAGACAGGAATATGGAGAAGAACCGAAAGCTGCTTGGTTTTGAGATAAGAAGTTTCGTTTTGTAAATCTTAATTAGGAGTCTAATTAGACTAGTACAGTGACGTTGGGGGGGGGGGGGGCGGTGGAAGTGAAAGATAGGTAAGAGTAAGAAGTTGTAAATAGTCGTTTGTCTATTATTCCTCGTTATACATTAAGAAACAAAGTTGTTAATTTTTACTTTAAAGAGCACTGGACTCTAGAATTAACACGGATTACTGCAGTGTTTTTTTTTTCTCTGCCTCTGGTTTTAAATTAAGCAGGAGAATTTATCCTATGTTGTAATACTACAACCCCACAGGAATGTGCTTTACTCTTTACTGTCCTGTGGAACAGCTGAACCAAACACTCAGTTCAAGGTCGGCATAACATGCTGCCCTGACCAGGGCTGCATACCTCCTGTGAGAAAAGAACAGAAGTAAAGATAGCTCCCTTCCTCTGCCTGTTTCCCGTATTCCTATAGCTCATTTCCATTCAGGTAGGTGATCACCCCTAGTTTAGGTGAATTCAATCTCATTGAAATTCTCCCCGAGAGTGATGCACATCTCCATACGCATCTCTGATGTTGGCTTTATTTGATGCTGACGTACAGATGTAAGGGACTTATAAATTCCATGTCAGTCGTAGTTCATAGAGAAGGAATGGTATTTTTGTGGCACAGGAAAGAAACGGCGATGTCTAAGTGAGAGAAAAGGGATTATTGCGATCATCCCTGAGAGTGTTGTTGAGGCTGTATTTTGGGTACTTTGGATAGACTTTCTCTCAAGTTTCATCAGACTAGTCCCTGGGATGATGGCACCATGAGCAGTGCGTGAAGCTCAGTGAGTGAATAAGAGGTGATTGCATTGAACCTTAAGGGGGATGGACAGTCACTCATGATGTTCTAAACTGACACTGTTACGGTGCTAAAGTCCATGGCTGTTTTTTTTTTTACTCGGGTTACATGATTCTCAATAGATTAAGAGCCTCTGAGGAAGTTCCCCTCATCCCACCCCCACTCCACATGTTGATTGAGAGAGATAGAGAGTCAGTCTTTGAAAAAATCCCTCCCCACATTAATACAGTGCATTTAGTGTATGATCCTGCACTGAACGTCATGTTATCCACAATCCCGACAACAGCCACAATACCTTCATTCTAAAACAGTTAACTATCCCCACCAGCCTCTGAAGTCCATGGAGAACATGGGTCTGTCTTCTCAGAGATGGAAGATGCCTCCCTGAGACTTTACACAAAACATCTGGCTTCCTTCCTCACTGCCTGCAAACCACGTTAAAGTGTCATGTGTCCCACAGGTAATAGAGCCAAGAGGAACATCGTGAAGCCATCTCTGAGTGCATTCTCTGCTCCATTGATTTGTCAGATTAGAGCATCAATGACACCCTCCTGTTCCTGCATAAATGTCTCGAGGTGTAGAATGGCCTCCTCCAGGTCCCATGGAAGAGGTTCATGGGTCTGACTTGGCCCTGCCTGTTCCTGCTTAACAGCTTGAGAATGAGCTCTTCATTTTACTGTGGAAATGTAGAGTTCCTGGTGGGGTTGTTACATGAATTTTACTGACACTTTAACAGCACAAGTTTGAATGATGTCCGGGTATTACTGCACATGAACACAGACTAGTTCAGTATCTGAGGGGTGACACATTGTTCTGAACATTGGGTGATCTTCAGTGACCATCCCCGTTTCTGATCTTATGATGAGGAAAGACAGTGATGAAGCAGCTGAAGATGTTTGTTTTGAGGCAGCTACCCTGAGGATCTCTCAAGACTGAGAGGATTGTCGGTCACCGACCACAAACATCTTCCTTTGTGCTATTAAAGACCCCGACTAGTGAGGAGGGTACACCTGATTCCCATTAAGTTCAAATAAGTAGGTGGTCCTGATGCAATCCTCAGTCAAATACTGCCTTGTTATCAAGGCCATTCACTCTTTTCTGAGCCCCTGTGTTCACATCTTGTTCACATCAAGAGATGATGGTGTTTGTGTAGGGAGTGTTTTCCTCTCGTAGAGGGTAATCAATGCCAGGAATTATCTGGGATAGCGGGTGAGGGAATTACATTACTGAAAGTATTCAAAGAGATTGTGTATGTACTTTTGACCTGTCAGAGTGCTAAGGGGTGTGAAGAATTGGACATTAAAGACGAATTAATGCCAACAGTAGATCAGCTATGTTGGTATACAATGGTCTGATCGTCCGAGTTACCAAATCTTGCTTCTTATGTTGTCATATTCTGTCATTACAAAGGTAATGATTGTAATTTTCCTGAACGTTCTGTTATTGAATATTGCAGTCAGAGAGAGTAAAATATTTTGTGAGTCATCTCTAGGTGAGTTATCGGGGCTGTATTCACAGTGAATCTGGGTCTCCAACATGGCCAACAAATGAAGCACAAGTTATCGAGAGGAGGCACTCTGTAAAGAGACCAGAGATGTCTTTCGAAACCAACCTGGTTTTCCAAATTACATTTTCCAACCCACACTAAGCCGTGTGTGATAGTCTTGAGGAATTAAACGATATCCTGTGTTGCTGTGGACCTGGTATTTGGAGCAGGTGGCCTCCATCTTCTACTTTCAGGATATGTGAGGGACTGAATGGAACATAGAAACACAGGACTGAGCAGCATGAGTGGGCCATTAGATACTTTGTCACCGCTCTAATACTCACAAAGTACATGGGTTATGTCATTGTGGTCTCAGCAGCACTTTTCTGTCTGTATACCATTTTCCTACGTTCATTTGTCTGTCAAATGTTTGAACACAACACAACTTTGAATAAATGTAAACATCCAGGCACCACAAACTTCTGAGGAAGGGAATTTCCACTTGAACAGCGCTTTGAGAATTTCTCATTTGTATTCCCACAAATGAAGGAGGATCACTGTTTCCTTTTCCAGTCCCACTCCTCCACTGTTTACAACAAAATTTAAATGCAACCAGTTTAGTGAGGTGGCCAATGATATCAGTCTCAGAGTAGGGTATTTTCTAGAAAAAAAAATTAGACACTGAAAGTTGAACTCATAACACTTGTTAAAATGATACAGTGCTCAAATGTTATTCTGCTTTTGAAGTTATTCTGCTCACACAAGCTGCTGGTAATTGGGTTTTCTTTCTGGAACAGTTGGATTTGGCTGAATTCCCTTTGAGTCAGGCAGTGGAGAGATTCCAATGAATCCTAACCAGGAATCCTATACAAGTTGTAATGGTAACTCAGGGATTTTATGATCTCATATTTTGCTATTGGGCGGAACAAAGTAAGAGAAAGGGATCAATCAGCTGCTGCTTCTCAGGCAGGGAACATTTTCTCCCTTTCTGTGTTGAAACATACAATAATGTCAATTGAACACCAAACTGGACCTTGTATGATCTCCTGGAACATTCTCTAGAAAAGTTGATAATGGACTATATGCAGGTGTGTCATTGCTCTTGTTGTACACAGTGCCTTTTAATCGCAAAATAAATGTTCCCACTTTCATGTGTTTGTGTTTTTTGTATTTATTGGTAGATGCGTTCACAGTACATATGTTAAGATCAATACATTTTTTTTTCTGAAAATTCATTCTCTAGCTTTAGACTTCCTGATAAAAGAAAATATGTGTCAAGCTGATGCACTTTTCAGAACGTCATGGATGTTCAATAATACTTCCCATGTAAGTTCGAAACTGATAATTCCCCCATCATTAGAGGGCCTAATTCCAGAAAAGAATAAAGGGAAACCTCTTTGAAAATCTTCGAAAAGAATGATATCCTTTTTTAGTTTCTGGGATCAAAAAACGCACGCAGTGTATCAGATGTGGTCTCAGCAATGCCCTGTACAGATGCAGTAAAACATTCCTGCGAGTAAACCTGATACCCTTTATTAATAACAGCATTATTCCACTTACCTTCCAAGTCACTTGCTGCATCTGCAGACTGACTTCATATGATTCATGTCCCAGGAACATGGAGACCGCTTGAATCAAAGAGTTCTGCAATCTCTCTCCATTTATATTGCTTACCATTGCTTTATCCTTCATGCCAAAATAGACAACTCACCTAATGTTCTTTCTGCTGCAGGTTTGCTCACTAACCAGTTACAGCTTTGCAACCTGAAAATAAACATTTATTTCTATTCTCTATTTCCTGCTAGCGAAAGCTTCCCTCTTCCTGTGTAGCAGTTTAGGCAAGTTGAATGGCCTCTTCCTGGCTCTGCAATGTGTCTCAACGGGTTGAATTATTTCATTCCATATTCCTGTGTAAATCCTTCGAGAGGCAGAATGCCTCCTCCTGTCTCATTGGAACGATCCTGTTTGACAGAATGGGTACGTTCCCAACGCTGTAACAGCATCTAGGGTTGGATTGAGAGAATAACACATGGGGTAGGGACAGCAGTGTATCTCTGTAACAGCCTCGAGGGTGGATTGAGGGAACAACACATGGGGTAGGGGCAGTAGTTGGCCATTCAGCGGCACCATTCAGAACGCTATGGCTGATCCGATTGTGTCTGACCAACCATCTCCTGTCTGTTCCCAATAAACATTGACACTCCTGTTCAGCAAAGATCAGTCAAGCTCAGCGTTGAATATCTTCAATACCCGAGTCTTCACTGCTTCCTGAGAATGAGGACACTACGGAAAGCACAACACAAAAGGGAAAGGGATGCCCTTATTTCATTGTGGAACCAGTTATTTTAAACTGTGCTAACCTAACATCAAATCACCACTTCTTTTCAGACATAAGGACACAATAATTAGGAATAAACATAAATCATTCCGGACTTCAAACCTCTCCCACATTCCCACTGACCTTTTCCAATCAAGTATGTATCAAACCCAGCCTCTCCTGCTCTCTTAGATAGAGTATACCTGATAGCATAACACCACGTGAGCATTAAAGCAAGGAGCAGAATGAGGCCATTCGGCTCATCGAGTCTAAACTTCCATTCAAAATTTCATATATGTACCTTAACCTCATTCTTCTGCCTTTTCCCTAGAATCGTTGATCCCCTTACACATCCAAAACGTATCAATTTGCTTATTAATGACACTAGTGTCTGTGCCTCTGTGTGTCTGCATGTTCGTGTGTGCATGTGCCCGTGCTTCTCTGCGTCAGTATGTGTGTGTATGTGTGTGTGCGTGTGAGTGTGTTTGTGTGCGTATGTGTCTGTATAAATTTGCGTGTGTGTCTGTATGTGTGTGTGTGTGTATGTGTCTGTGCCTGTGTGTGTGTATGTATGCGTGTGTTGTAGCCTCAATGCACTCGACGAGGCTGATATACACGTGTGTGTTTGCGTGTGTGTCTATGTGCTTGTTATCTGTGTGTTTGTGTGTCTACCTTTGTCTGTCTGTGTATCAGCCTGTGTGTTTATTATCTATGTTTGTGTCTATTTGTATGTGACTGTATAAGTCTCTATGTGTTTCGACATATGTGTATGCCTATCTCCTTGTAAGTATTGTGTGTTCATATATTGGAGAGTTTACCAATACTTCTGTGCATTTCTGTGTCTGCGCCTCTATGTAGTGAGGTATCTGTGGGTTTTTTTGGAAATAAAATGACTGTCGTTGGAACTGCCAGTAGGTCGAAAGTGAGAATTGCACTTCACTGAACATTGCTCCTTACTCGGTCGGTGGGACATGGATGTTTCAGGATCTCCACACGAGGCGTCCCCGTCATCTCCGGCTCGCACCAGGGTCCTCCCCACATGGGGAGGGGGAGGAGGTGAGGGCATGGATATCGGACACTCCACCACCCAACTTAGACATTTCCGTCCTATTCCAGGGTGTTTCTTCTGCATTAGGAGAAAGGGAGAGCGGGAGGGAGAGTGGGAGTGGGTGTCCCTGCCCTTAGTGCCGGTGTAGGTGTGGGGAATTGTGACATGTGTGGAAAGAATCAGTCGACAATTTGAACCAATATATTATTATTAGTGTGGGGCTATTGCGTAGGTGACAGTGAAAGAGAGAAAGAAAGTTGCTGAATTCAATAGTGAGAGTGGTCGTGCCTGAGCCTTATTTGGAGATAGAGCATGAACCTTTTTCGGGGATAGGTGCTATAACAGATATACAGTGAGAGTGAGGGAGCAGAGAGAATACGGTGACACTTATCCAGACAGAGCGAGGAGAATATTGTTGGTTGTCCTGAATCGATGGACGTTTCTTCAGATCATCTCAGCGTCGAGTTCAGCCTCCACGAAAGTCTTGTCCAAGTCTATCACTAACAACGACACAGACCTATCCCTCAGATTCCACGGAATCAGTTCAGGTGCAGCATACAAATAGCAAGGCAAAAGCAAATATTGGTGCGTTATATTTCTAAAGCAAAACACTTGCGAAAAATCTGAGTATCATATGCTCTGAAAATTAGATATGCAAGTATTGTGGATACTGTGGTCTTATTGGATGGTCTCAAGGTGCATCTAAACTGCATTAACTAAGTGACTGCTCAAGTTGTGAAAAATAAATTCCCTTAATGTACATGAGGTATGTTGAAGAGTATGTTGTGAAGCAAACTAAAGAGCAGGTTATTTTGGATTTGGTGTTGTGTGGTCAGGAGGGCTAATAATAACCTTGCTCTGAAGCAGCTTTTAAGGAATAGTGGCATTAATAAGGTGCACTTTACACGGTTCCTGTATACAATATAGAATGATTGAACATACTGGTTAAACATCATGGAAGACTCGAGGCTAGAGGGTCAAGTTAGCTTCAGTGAATTGGGAAAGTACAACATTACATTCAGTGATTGACAAGCAATGATTGTTAGAGTCATAGAGTCCTACAGCACGGAGACAGGCTCCTTGGCTCAAACTGTCCAAAATGACCATCCACGCTAACCCAATTTTCCTGCCATTGCTCCATATCCTTCTAATCCTTCCGAACCATGTTTTGTCCAAATGCCTTTTAAATATTGTTAATGTTCCCGCCTCAACCACTTCCGCTGGCAGCACATTCCATATGTGTACCAGCCTGTGTGTAAAGCAGTTGTTCCTCAGGTTCTCTTTTATTCTTTCGCCTCTTTCCTTAAACTGATGCCCTCTAATCTGTGAATGCTCAACCCTGGGAAAAAGACTGAATACATTCACTCCGTCCAAGCCTGTCATGACTTCTGTCAGAGCCCCCTCAGACTCATACACGCTAAACTAAAAAGTACTAGCTTCTTCAACCTCTCCCTATAACTCAGACCATTGAGACGGTAACATCCTTGTAAATTTCTTCAGCAGTCTTTCCAATTTAAGAACACTCTTTCTGTAGCAAGGCGAACAAAACTGAACATTACACGACCAGTATGGCCTCACTAGCATCCTGTATAACTGCAACGTAACTCCCTGATTTCGATACTCAGTGACATACACTGATTAAGGCCAGTGTGCCAAAAGCTTTCGTCATTGTCCTGTCTACCTCTGAATCAAATTGCAGAGAATAATGCACCTGAATTCCAAGTTCCCTCTGTTCCACTACACTCCTTAGGACCCAAACTATTCACCAGGAAACTCCAACCTTGATTTGACTTTCTAAAATGCAGGAATTTACACTGATCTATATTAAAATCAATTTGCCATTTCTCTGCCCACTTCTCCAGCTGCTCAAGGTACTGCTGTCATGTTTGAAATTTCTGATGACCTTTCCCACGCTCCATGATGCCGCCTGTTTTTGTGCCGTCTTCAAAATTACAAATCATGCCTGTACATGCTCATCTAAATCATAGATATGTGTAATATGTAGTGGTCCCACCACCAACCCCTGAGTCATTCCACTAGTCATAGGCCTCCAGTCTGACTAGCATTTTTCCAGTATTACCCTCTGCTTCCTACCATCAAGGCAATTTTGTACCTAATTTGCCAGCTCCCCTTCAATTCCATGCGATCTAACCTTTCAGAGCAGCGTACCATGTGGAAGCTGATTGAAGGCCTTACTGGAATACATCAAGACTACGTATACCACCCGGCCCTCCTCTATGTTGCTGGTCACTTTATCGAAGAACTCCAACAAAATTGTGAGTAATGATCTCCCTTGCAAAAACTCCCGTGCTGAATTTGATGAAGGGCTTTTGCCCGAAATATCAATTTTCCTGCTCCTCGAATGCTGCCTGTCCTGCTCCGCTTTTCCAGCACCATTCTAATCTTACTCCGAATCACACCCTGTCTTTCCAACTGCATGCATTTTCAATCTATCTGAATCTTCTCAAGTAACCTACCCACTAGATTTTAGGTTTACTGGTCTTTAGTTCCCAGATTTATCTTTGTAGCCTTTCTTGAATACGGCTTAGCATTCACTACCCTCCAGTCGTCCGGGAACTCACTCGTTGGCCAGCGATGATAGAAAAGAGCCAAGCAGTGCTCCCGCAATTTCTTCTCTATCCTCCTGCGGTGTTCCTGAGTATAGCTGGTCAGAATCAGGAGTTTTTAGAAGTACTGCAAAGTGTGAAAAATACGTCTATTTATTTCAGGTACGAACACCAAAGAGTGAGGAAGTGACTCAGTGATGGCTAACATAACAAATTAGAAAATATGTTAATCATAGAAAGTGACTTCAGAAGAATTCCAGATATTGTGGAAACCTGAGAATTCTCAGAAATTAACGATCCAAAAAAGGAAGGCCATGAAACTGAAAAGGAAATCAAAAAGAGAACATACATGCTAACAAACAGGAACACAAAGACTGCATCAATCTGCGATCTATATTTCAAATGAAACAAAATAAAAGCAAGGTCAAATGTGGA